>NC_059500.1:76987167-77301386 GCF_018139145.2 Gymnogyps californianus | reverse complement strand
AAACAAAAAGGTTCTTCAACAGATCCTGAGTCATCCATTCTTTCTGCATGTTTTGTATTATGGCTCCCTGCACCCTACGTACCAACAGCAAGATGACCCTATCACAGAGATGGAAGGGAGAGTTTAAGGGCCATTGAACACTGTGATTTTTCCCACTGTATCACAATTACAGAAAACCTGTGCTAAATAACATGATGTTGGTTTGCTGTGAAAATTCACAGTATTTGTGTGCTAGCCACATTTCTTGCTGTCGTTCTCTTCTGGTTCTTATGGTTTAGCAGCCTTTTTGGCTTGTGCTACCCATTTGTGCACAGCAAGGGCCAGACTTACAGACCAAAGGTTCCTACCATGCACCAATGTACTTTATTCTCTTTTGCATTGCACCAGACATGGGCCCAAAGCAACTCCACAGACACAAGGCTCCTTGAATGCCTGGGAACTTAATATCCAGAACCAAACATGAACTTCATGGTTGACTGACCATGCACTGAATTAAGCCTCTGTATCTAAATGTGATAGATGCTATCTTGGCCAAGACACTGAGGTCTGAACTAGGAACTTCCAGTTCCCAATAAAAGCACAAGATGTTGCAGCTTAAGCAAAAAACCCTTTTTTTCCTATATTATGTCTTGTAACACACTGCTAGGTGCCAGACGCCTCCAAAATTAAATGCCAGTAAGCTCAGGTTTATCTGTGTTTTATCTTGATTTCACAAGCATTTTAACTTGTGTATCATCTAAAAAACATATTAGACTGTACGGCAGAAAATACTACAGAACTTCTCACTTCAGAAAATCACTGTTAGGAGTCTTAACTACGGCTGGATGTGTCAGAAGACTCCCCAGTTCTCCCCATACAGTGGCCAGGCACTTGTGTAAATCTTTTAAGGTGGCTGCTATGAAAATTAGGATTTTTAAATTCTTCAATAGCAGCGTATTCTGGAAGAGCCTAGGAACCTCTGCATCAATGGCGCAGAAGCAAAAAGAGAAGCAAAACTCATTCGTGAGATGCAGATGGATTTATAAGAACAGAAAATAGTATTATCATGATCTAGTTTAACCAATGAATTTCACTCATTAGCTTGTACAGCAAATACTTATCTGATGGATGAATTATAGCATGTCCTTCATAGGGTGGAGGGAAATGAAATCTTGATGAAATGACATTAGGTAATTGTGAGTCCATTATGACTCAAAGTTATTCTAGTTTTGCTGTTACAAATATGCTTTACACTAGGGAGGTCTTCCAGCCCCTGAATCTTATTATGCTATGATTTCTAGCTCACAGCGGCCTCTGTGAGAAATTTTCCATATGTATTGACTACAATCAAATCACCTCTTAGCCTTCTCTTTAATAAGCTAGGTAGACAGAGCTGCCTATAAGCCATGTTTAGAAGGCATGACTTATCCTTTTAGCACTTTTTCTGAACCCTTTCCAGTTTTCTCTCCATCTGTATAGCAGGAATAATAATGCTTTCAATATCGCATAAGATCACGCCCTATTATTTCCTCCTAATTGCTAATCTCTAGGATTATGTTCAAACAGAAACATGAAATAAGTATATTGTTATTGACAAGCATTAAAAAAAAGCAAAAGTCCCATTTGTTAGATTTAATTCAGTCAGCTATTTATTTTTCCTCTTAGAGAAACCTGAGGTGGGTGAGAAGGGAGAAGCTGTGAGGATGGCATTGGTGGTGAAAAACTTTTGTCAGTGCCCTCTGGATGACAACCAAATGTGCCCCAACAAGCATTGCTATCTGGGCAGTTAAACTGATATGTCTCCTCCCATTCCAGTGCCATTTGTTGTGACTCAGCAGGCACTTTGGGGACTCTTTACAGCCAGCATGCAGGTGTAGGACATTACAGGAATGAAGTGAGGACAGTTTGCGTGATGATCGCAGCTGCAACAGTGACAGTCATTGACCCTGGTTGTTGAGAGTTATTTGCTTTGCATTAATCGGTAAAGCACTTCAGCTATTTATTTTTCTCCACTTTGCAATCCAAAGACATTAACACCAGCTTTGGAATGATTGCCAGAATAGGCCATTTCACTTGTCTTTTCCACCTTCTCGCTGGGGTATTATTCTAAGTTAAATATATCTTTTGCTATGAGCCGCATGGTAAGGGGCAGTGTCACGGCTCTGCTGCAGGAGTGGGCTAGCAACCAGCTGCAATTTGAAAGCTGCCGATGACACAGCCTTCTGCCAGCACAGCTCTGTCAGTGAAGGAGTGTCAGAGATGCCATTTTACTGGGAAAGGGGCAAAGGAAGGGAAATACACTGTTACCAGTATAAAGTGTTTCACCCCTGGGACTTCATCCACTGACATTGCGGCAAGGACCAGTTTCACAAGTAGGGCTATATCTGAACTTGGCCAGTCAAACACTATGCAAGGAAAATACCCCACCTGAGGCATAGTTAGAAAGTCACAAGTTGAAACAGGGGCTTTTGATTCCTCTCAAAGTTTGCTCCATTCCTGTGATGAAGCTGGCAGTGACTAATTCCTTGCTAGAAAAGGCCAATATGGTACATCAGTCTCTGGTGCATTCATGTTACAGGTATCTCTGGGTTGGTCTGCAGGGCCCTGAATTGGACCGTCACCAAATCTTCATTTATTTCTATTCTTAAGAGCTCCAATTTAATTTCAGGTGTCTAAACAAGATTATGGTGAAAACCACTAAACCCCCGCCTTCCCCCCCAAAAAAACCCAACCAAAAAAACCCAACCCAAAAAACCCAACCCAAAAACCCCCCAACCTGTCTAAAATTTCTCTTTTACTGATACAACATTTAAGATACAATTTTTTTTCAGGAGTGTCAAAATGACGTTAAGCTTGGCTATTACCACATTTTTTGTAAGAAAGGAAACAACTAATAAATAACAGAACTTATATGTACACAGAGTTACTTTCCTCATAGAATTCAAGTTATTCTGCATAGCTTGGTAAGTTTTTTATCAATATGAAAAAAGAAAGAAAAAAACCAGAAATGTGAAATGATTTGAAAGAGTTTACACAGCTAGTGACAGAGAAAGTCTTTCTGGGTTGCATAGTGTTTGACTGGCCAAGTTCAGATATAACCCTACTCGCAAAACTGGTCCTTGAGGCAACGTAAGAGGATGAAGTCCCAGGGGTGAAATGCTTTATACTGGTGAAAGTGTATTTCCCTTCCTTTCCCAGTGAGAACAGGCCATGATTTTTCTACAGCAAGCATCTTCTTTGGCTGGAAACCACCAATATCTCAAATAAACTTTTTTTTTTTCCCTAAAAATCTCTGTATAATGGTGATTTTGTGAAATTTTGTCAGACCATACAATTGCTGGCCAGAAACAAGAAAGTGAGAAGGATAACATCCATGTCCAATAGCACAGTGTGAAAACAGTCTCCCAAGCTAATGTATTCCCAGGGTCAATTTTGTCCTCTGCATCTCCTTCTCCTTCTTTTTTTCTACTTGCTTTCACAAAAAAAAAAAAAAAAAAGAAGTCTTCTCAAAAGTAGAAATAAAAGAAAAAATCCTGACATTTTCTTCTCCTTTGATGAAATAACGATCTTGTTTTCTGGGCAGAGTCATACAGAACTGCAGTTGTGTTAATTGGGAACAGGGAAAAAAGAGACTGATACACAAGGAACCCTTCACAAGTGCATCATCTAGACCTGATGTGTTCTGAACTATTGGTAAAGAAGGAGCACAAAGCACAGTTCTGCTAAAATCTCATGCAAATCTTCTAAAAATTTTGGAAGAGCAGTAATAAATTGCTGGCACTGCCATAGTTTCATGCACACCATGTTTTCTGCTGAACTGATGTAATAAGAGCAAGAAATGAACTTCACAGGAATGGTATTTCATATCTGCTCTTTTTTATCTTGCAATATCCTTTCTGATCAAGTGCCCTATCTCTGGAGCATGTATTGATTTTCACAGCTGAAATACAATGTCTCAGCATGCTAACCCCCATTCACACACACTTCCCTGTTCCAACACTTTCTGTCTGTCTTATAATTATAAAATGTTAAAGGAACAGTTGCACATTCTCTTTAAAGTGAAGATATTTGTTAAAAAAAAGCCAAACACACAAAAAAACCCCAACCTTCAAGGTTTTCAAGGTCTTTGGTATATTCCAGATATTAGCACAACGATTTTATACCTTTCTAGTGGGCATTTTTTCTCTCCTTTTAGAAGGAGTCTTTTGAATTCCGTCTACTTCTCATCTTTCAGATATTTCAATTTCTTCTGCAATTGTGTATGTAGTTGTATGTTAATATATATACCTTCCATGAACTGTTAGGGATGTGAAGTAGATAATTGTATGCAACGTGAACTGTACATATGCCTTCTACTTATGCCATTAAAGAAACTGACATAGGATGTTCTCCTATAGAGAGGCAACTAATTTATGCTTGTAATGGTAGAATTACTGTGCGAATGAGTTGCATATTTTGAATTCGTATGCAGCCTTCAGCCCTGTTTTTTCCACTGTAAGTAAATCTGTGGATGTGAGGAATGTTGCACGTCTGTCTTAGTCCTGTAAGTCCTATTGATCTGCATGATGTTAATGACAAATTTCAGTGAGAAAAAATTTGATTTTCAGTAGGGTTAGTCTTTTGCAATATCAATGGCAGCTGGAAATGTTTAACACTGGATCCATTCAACCAAGTCTCTTTAAAGACAATGAAAAAAATCCCTTTATCTTTAAAGGTACTTCATCCCACAGGATAAGGCTCATTGAATTAAATCCTGAACCAATTTAAACTGTGAGTATTCAATGGCATTGTCTTTTCACCTATTCTTTGTACTGGATCCTATTCTGCTCCCCATTACATCACTGTAAATCCAAAGGGACACCACAGAAGTCACAACTGTTATTCTGTTTCTGGGTGAAAAAAAAAGTGACCCAGACTTCATTATTATAGAGCTAAGGTGGCCCAGTGGTACCTAATGGCCTTCCAGAATGTAGAGAGTGCCTAAAATTAATCTTCTGAAAACCAAGTAATGAAGCGTTAAGGTACACGCCAATCCGACCTTAATTCTTCCCTCCTTGAGCGATGACCCAATACACTCATAATACACAGACTTATTCTCTGCCTTTTTAGATAGTGCAGAACTTTCAGGGAACAGGATATGCATAGGGGAGGATGGGATATGAAACCTTCTTTCTGCTAAGAAAAACTGGCACTTCTGTGTAAGAACTGAAAACAAGTTCTCTCCACTTGCTCTACCCAAAGCTGCACAGCCCCCCAGGATACTTTAACAAGTCCTCTTTGTGCTTGTGTCTGACGTGGTGTGTCTATATGGCCCTCATGAAACTCTGCATGAATCCTGCTTCCCCTTTCACTGCTGACTTTCCCAGCAGGAAGGAAAGACTTGGATTTTTTGACTATGGCATGACTTAGCAGACCACATCTTTTCAAGTACAGATTTAGCATACTCATGGGGTGTAGGAAAAACTGGAACTCACAGATCCCCAGACTACAAAAGCAAATCTGCTTTGCTTCTCCAGCTAATCTCTCCTCCACTTAATACAGATTTACTGAATTCAGCTGGAAAACAGATAATTCCCAGGGGCTGTTAACAGCACCCAGGAACTGCAGTGGTGTTCCAGTGCTTTTGGCCTAACTCTTCTTTTCTTCCTCCTCTGTTCCTATACCCCTTCCTCGTCTTTCTCTCCTCTAATTTTACAGCAGTGCTTCTGCCTACCCTTAATTTATCCAACCACCCTCATTCTAATATATTCTTCTTCGTAACTGGTATAAACTCAGTGTTACTCCATCCAAAATTGTTGTGAGTTTTTCCTATTAAGGGACTGCATATTAGCAATGCTTGACCTTAAGCACATTCGGGTCCACTGTTCAGCAAACATGATTATATTATCCTCACTGTCTTTTATCTTCCCCTCTAGTTAATCAGAGTTCTGCTATAATAATTCCCCATGTGGAAAAGGAGCAACATGTCCAGCAGCCTTTCTCATATATCCGCCTCGAGAATGTGTAATTTATTATCTTTCAGAAATGGTTAGAGCCCCTTCTAAATTAGTTCTACAAAATTAGCAAGATGCCTTTCCAAAATTTTTTTGGTTGTTTTCTTTTTCTTTTTTTCTTTTTTTTTTTTTAGAAAAAGAACCCAGCTCCTGTGAGACAGACAAGATCAAGAGGATAAGATGTCCATCTCTCAAGATCTCTAAGAGCACTTTAAGAGCAGTTAAGAGAAACGGCTGTGAGGAATGACTTGGTTAGAGGTGACTTTGCCTTGTGGAGGAGAAGGATGACTTCATGTGCTCCCCTTCAGTCTTATTCTAACATGTCTATGGGTGGTTCTTAGATTTTTACCAAGGAACAGGTTCAAAATTTTAGTGTATAAGATCACCTCGGGGCTTAAGCAAAGCAGAGATTTGTTCTGGACGATAAACTACAAAGAGCAGCAGAAAAAACATGGTTTCCCTGCTGTGTTTCTTCTGCTAGAGCGCGTGAATATGATTTGGCTTCAATGACATCAGCTTGCCTCTTGGAATCACCAAATAGTTGCCATCACAAACTGTCAGCAAACCTGCTGCTTAGTCTTGCTATTTCTGCATATGCTTTTACAGAGAACTGAACACATCTTCTGATAAATTTTCCAATATTTTTTTTCTTCCTAGGAGTAGGAGGAGCTACTCCAGGTGAGATAAATGGAAAAGTAATCAGAAAAGGAGCCATCATTCTGAGTTTCAAACATGTCAGGAAAAAACACACAAACCAAACCAACCCAAAAGCCCCTTCTGAAAAGCAGCTAATCTAAAATGCTAGGGCTGCAGTCCCACATCTAAAATACCAAATATCAGAGTACTGAAATGTTTCCCCAGAGGTACAGCAAATTTCAGCCTGACAAAGCATATGGATTTTATATAGATACAAAGTCTGGTAGGAATGCCAGGGGGAAGAAGGATCTGAGAAGGAGAGGGGCTGTTCAGCCACGTGTTTTCCATGATGGTCTGTGATGCTTTTAAATAGAAAGTGGGTCTGAAACATAAACACAGGAGATTTGAGCTTCCTCTAAAGTCACAAGAGAGTAATTTCCTCATAACTTTATTACTTTTGTATTCAGTTTTATCATTCAGTTACACATTTTGTTTTCGTCAGTTTGTACAAGGACATTTTTGAACCCCTTTAAACATGTTTTGATTGTCCTGCCTTACATTGGTCTCAAACTCCTAGTGCACCGGAGGGTGCTGCCAGGTTTATTTCAGCTTGAATAGGGCAGATTCTGTGAAATCAAGAGAGATATTAAAATAGATTACCTTTAAAACATAGTAAGCTCAATAAACAAAGCAAAGTATTACAACTTACTCCTTATTTAATGATTTTTCAAACAAGAACTAGAAATATCTCTGGAGTTAGAGAAATATGTACATGAAACTTTACTAATTCTCTAGCCCTGCTCCCTGTTTGTTTTGCAGTTATATCTGCCAACTTTACTCTTGGGAAAAAAAAGAAAAAAGAAAAAAGCAAAAGCTTTTTTTATAAACTTCCTGTTGCAGAATCAATACAAGTCTGGACAAGAGTGCTGGATTCTTCTCTGCCTCATGCATCATCAACAAAATTGTCAGCAGCTAAGCTCTCTTTGCAAGATCCTCATTGCTGGCAATGGTGCAATGACAGAACACGGCTTGATTTTCATATCCCAACTTGCAGCTGTACTACTGGCAGTCAAGGGGAAAAAAAAATCGTGTTTTGACATGAATCAGGCACATTTGATCTGAAAGTCACTGTGAGAGTCTAAAAATGGCATTTTCTAGACACTTTTCAGATACTTTTTTTTTTTTTAGTTTAAAACTACAGTTTAAGAGAATTCATGCTTAAACTTTCTATGACGCCTGATAAAATTACCAGTGATGGGTTGTTTTGGTCTTTTGGGGGTTTTTTCGTTTTCTTTCCATTGGTGTATTAGTAAAATTTTATTATGCTTTTTTTAATATTAAGGGAACACTGCTGCTAGGGTGAACACTTCTCTCCTCTCTGACATTAATTTCATCGCTTAATATGATTATTCCAAGAAATCAAATAGGAAGCTTATCTCTTTGAAAGTAGTTAGCTTTATATGTATATATAAACACACTGTAAGTATAAAAGTTATTAATTTGCTACAGTAAATAAAAAATTGATATGTTAGGATAAAAGTCAGGAAAAGTCCTCTGCCAGCATGTTCATAATCTTATTATTAAACATTTGTGATATGTGATGGGGAATTATCCGTTAATCCAAAATATCCATGGAGTGCTTGAAATACCTGCTCTCCCCCAGATCAGATATATCCTTTCAAAGCAGGTCTTTGTTCTGAATGTAATTCATCATAGTTATCACATGTCACAAAGTGTTACACTGTGTCATTTTACATTGCAACGTGACATGACATGGTGTAATTAAGGGAACACAATGCAATAGCTCCTATTACCAAAAAAAAAAAAAAAAGGAAGAAAAAAGAAAAAAAAAAGAGGAAAAAAAGAACTTATTTCCCGTATCAGTTAATGAGTTTCAGTTTCAAAAGTCTGTGTGGAGAAGAAAATCACGCTGATTAAAGCTGAATAAGGGCCTGAGCCAACTCCCAATGAAGACAATAGGTATCTGCACATCAGGAAAGCATTCATGATTATGTTTTTATTAAAGCACAACTGTAAGATACAAATATTAAATCTGGATTCATAGGGCTAAAGAAAGGAATTACCAGCAGGATCTCTTGATTCTCATGACAAAAACTGATGTACCATTGGTATTTATTATTAATATGGTTCTACAAGGACACAGCACTATACGGTGCATTGGTTTGGTCTAGAAGAGAAGGATAAAATAAACAAGCTTCATTGGTCCCCACAGTAAAAGAGCTTATAGGCTAAAGATACAACTATGAATTGCAATTCCTTTGTCTTTGACGTTTATTAATCTTTGAAAGGGTGGATTTTCACCCAGTGTCTAATGTATTTCCAGCTTAACAGATATTTTAACAGTTCAATATACATCAGGGAGAGAGAAGAGCTTTTTAAACTAAAGGCCAATATTGGCACAAGAACAAATGAGTATAAACAGCCCATGAATAAATTTAGCCTTGAAATTAGAAGGAGTTTTTTACCATCAGAGGAGTGGAGTTCTGGAACAGTCTTTCAATGTGAGTAGCGAGATCAAACAACATAACTAGTTTAAAAATGGAGCTTGATTAATTTATAAATGAGATTATACACCATGGTTGCCTACAGGAGGAGGCAGCTTGATTTTAATGGTCCAGGAAGGACCTTCCAGTCTTACAAACACATGTAGGAGAAGGAGTGGGTAAATTTGAAATGGAGAACTCCCAAGTGTTCAGCTCGTAAAGAGTCATGCAGGGACGCAAATTTTCTGGATTTCAAATTTAGAGATGTTGCTCCAGTCACCTTCCATGACATGTCACTTTAAGGAGCACCTTCTTTATCCTTTCTAACAAGGATGTATGAATTTGCGCCTTCATCGGGAGTACCCTAATACATGTAGGCTTGAGAATAACAAATTTTAGCAGGTGCTAGGGTAGGGTTTTGGGGGTCGTTTTTGGTTTGGGGTTTTTTTTGTTGGTTTTTTTTAAATTAATGTATTTTTAGTTTTATGTAACAGGAATTATTTAAATCCATTGCAGAGCTATCAGGGCTTCAGATATAATAATTTAGAGAAGATATCCTGAAACCTTTAAAGTTTTTACAGAGAAGGTAAATAAGGCATAGTATTAACTTTAAGCTAATGTAACTTTTATGATTTCTTTGCTTCTCTCATCCTTTCACTTCAGATCTTTGGTCTCAGAAATGACTTTTTTTTCAGATGGAAAACCTGAACAGAAAGTATTTTTGTAGGAAATATCATCCTGTGGGAATGATATTGACTGGGGAGTTGAAGGATCTGGATTTTGTTGCCAACTCTGTTGCACAGTTGTTCTATTTTGAATCATAACTTCATCCCAGTTTTCCAGCTTTTCATACCCAAGAGTTGAGCTGTTTGGATAAAGATTTTTTTTCACTATCTATTTCATAGGTACCTTGTATTGTACCTGTCACAGTTGGAAATAAGAGAAAGGAAAGTCTGAGTATCTGACAATATGCTAGAAGTCATTAAATCAAATATTATAAAAAAGTTACAACCTTTCAGCAGAGCCACAACAATTGCATGTGTGTGAGGCTAGTCCACTACAACTGCAAAGTAGAATAAATTAGTTTATTCCATTTTTTCTTGTGAAGACTTAAACAGATCCTTGGAAGTGGTTTAAACTAATCCACTTTTAATATGTATTTCCAATGGACACTGATCAATTCTTGCATCTCATGTGATAAGAAGTAACTCCTAACTGACATTAACTCTATCCCTTGGGATCATTAGAAATGCAATGGATCTCAAATGACCAACACAAGAAAAATGTGGAATTTGTAGTTAGCTCAAGCCAAACAGAGTTGAATTGTTACAAATTTTGAGCTATAACACGGGATTATTTTTTACTAGGATCTTGGCTCATCTTCCATCTTTTATTGTTCACATTTTTTTGTATGCCAGCTCCTAAGACCTTAAAAAGTAGTATAGTTAATCTAAAATACTATTCCATAGAATCAAAATCAGAACATCTTTGGGGTATTTATGGCACCCTCTTATCATAATGTTTGACCTTGATTAGAGTTTTTTAAAGTCTTTTTTTTTTCTCTACCACTTTCTGCATCATGACCTCAGTCAACAACCACACAGTGGCACTAATTTCATCTGACTGCAAAAGATCTACTCCAGATGTAAGCAGCTGTAACTGAGAGAGACTCTAAGAGATTAAAATATTCCAATACTGGTTTTAATAGCACAGTTTTTGCACTGCTCCTATGTATAACAAGAAGGAAGGATGATCTGATGGCTAAGCTGGAGACTGATAAAACTGTAATATCAGACTCCTTATGTTCATCAGTTGTCTCTAAGTTCAAAAGAAAGATAAGTGATGCAGAATTAGACTTAACCATATCCATTTAAGCAAATACGCTCACATTCACCTAAGATATCTGACTTTGTCATGCCTACTCGTTGGCAGTATGGCACTGGGCAAAATCATTAGCTTTCGTAGTTGTTACACAGATCCGTGCCAGGTGTCTTGCATGTGGCTTTGATTTTTCTTGTTATTATTTTTAATATCAGCTTCCAAATCTGAAATACAGGGATGTGAGCACTTCCTTACCTGGCAGGAATGTTCTCAGCTTAAATACATTAATGTTTATGATATATTCAAATATTCTGAGAACACAGACGGCACTTTAGTTGGGGTTTCAGCTCAGTGAGATCCCATGTGATCACTCTCAGCTACACCAGAGTGTCACTTGCCTGTGACAACCCTCCTCAGACTGCTGGCACCTAGCATCTTTATTGCAGCCATGAAAATAGAGGAGTTTTCCAAGCAACAAGAGCAAAACCGCAGCACATTATTACTGTTGTGGCTTCAGTTTCTGGCTGGATAAAGAAGTCACTGTTCTCTGAGCAGCTTGTGTGAGGATTGTGTGAACTTTTCTGGTTTTAATTTTAATGTGATACCATTTTATGTCCCCTTCTCCCATCCTCAGATATAGAAAACTGTCCCACATACAGTTTCAAATTGCAACTGAGGAGAGAATGGACTTTTGACTAAAAAGCAGCAAGAGGAAGACGTAGATATTTTTGCTCCTAAATCCCAGCTAAGGGCTCAGAATACATCTTTATTTTTCAGGAAACAGGAACCCTTGCCATATTCAATCTGTCTTTTTTGCTGCCACTGTGTCCCCCCTGGCAGGAGATGTAGAAACACAGAAGCCACACTTTATATTATGGTTTCTTTTATAGCTTCTAAATGGTTAATAAATGATTAATAGAGGTTTTGATAAATGGCTAGAGTAGGGTTTGGAGGCTAAAAGGTCAATAGTTGGCTTATAACAATCTATAATACATTTCACTCATGTCCCTCCAGCCATCCATAACACAGATTTCTTATGTCTGTAGCTTCTAGCAATCATGTTTTAGTTCTTTGTAAACTGTTTATAGGTGGGGCCCTAGTATAAAATGTGTCAGGGAATTGGATACCATTTGCTGAAGTGCCTCAGGCCAAGTCCAAAGGGGCCTCTCTGCATGGTGCCTAAATACTTTTGATCATTACAGTCTGTAGGACTTTGGAGCTCTTTGAGTAACATTTATTGATTTGGGATTCCAAGCTCCCATTTTTGGTTTGTTTTTTTTTAGAATTGGGAAGGCAGTTAGAGGCTTAGTTCTTATTGGCACTATAGGTGGATTGCAACTGTGATAGGCAAGAATTGCCTTGGAATATATGCTCTGACATCAAGGTCAACTAAATGCTCTTGAAAACTCAGATGCCAAGATTTTCAGACCGAACTGCTTACTAAGATATGCATTAGGGAACCCCAACTCATGAGACACTGTGGGGATCTTGCCCTGGCACCATCACAATAAAAAAATAATAGTGATAAAAAAAAAGACTAAAGAAAGGTGGAGAGGAAGATTTTTAATTTTTTTCCGCCCAGATAGAGCTTTAGTATTTGATACGTAAGAACTTTCTTATTCATCCACCATAGTCAGACCGTAGCCCAGAAATTATCAGACATTGTGCAGGAGAAGCAATATCTTCTCAAAAAGATTAATGAATTAAAGCCTTCTTTCCCACTCATAGGAACTACTTTCTCTTCCCATGGCATTGCTTCAAGCAATTTTTTCAAGCATTCTTGCTCAGCTCTGTAAGAACAATTTTGCAATTGTCTTTGGGATTTCTTAGGATTGTGTTGGCTCTCCCAACTTTGTGTTGACTTTCTTCCTTGTAATACAGGCAAAGCCCTCAAATTTAAAAGAATGTATAAAATCACAGAATCATGTACCTTTGTAGAGAGGTCCTCTAGTTCAAACTCCTGCTCAAATCTGAACCCGTCAGAGCAGTTTTTTCAGGCATGATCCAGCCGACTTCTGAAAGTCTCTCAAGGATGGATTTCTCACACCTTCTCTGAGCCCTCCTGCTCCAGTGTTTGACCACCTTCAGGTGAGGGGGAAAACAAATAATTAAAAAGAAAACAAACTTGTGCCTGGTTGGAATTTCCTGTATCGTAACTTATGTTGCTTTTTTTCCTTGTGTTGTGCACCTTCTGGAAGAGGCTTGCTCTGATCTCTGTCTTTCCCTCCTGTTAGGTCTCCCCAGAGCCATTCTCTACTGAACACTGAATAAACCCAGCTCTCTCATCATCTCATTGTCCATGGTGTGCTCCAGCCCCCTGCCCACCTTGGTGGTCTCCCCTAGACTTGCTTCAGTCTCTCAGTGTCTTTCTTGTCTGGAGACCCCAAAGCTGGACATGGAAAGGCTGTTGATGCAGTCTCAGGTGGGTCAAATAAATATAGGGGAATGAACATTTCCCAGGAGCTGCTGGCTACGTTGTTGCTCATGTAGCCCAGGATGTGCCTAACTCCTCTGCTGCAAAGACACATTGCTGACTCATGTTCAACTTGTTATCCACCAAGAACCCACAATCTTTGCTGCCAAGCTGCTATATCTACCTCGTCGGCCCTCAAGTTGTGCTGTTGCATGTTGCCTATCAGTCTGAAGTAAACCTGATGAAATCTAATGTAAAAGCTTTCAGCAATGGCTGATACAGTATTAATTATTTTATTTTCTCTGGCATTTACAATTTGAGAAATTAAAACAGGTACTTCAATTGCCCTATCACGGTAGCTTATCTTTTCAGATTTTTTTTTTCCCAGCTCCACTATAAAAAGTCCAAACCTATTCCTTGTTTATTCTTCTTGAAATCATAACAACTGCATTAAAAAAAAAGAGAAACAATGGAATTTTGTCTTTGAAATAAAAAAGACCCTAAAAAAACCAAGAAACATCCTTTTCTAGGGGCAAGAGAATTTCACACTGCTCATGGACATAGAGTTTATTTTTCTCTCCTACACAAAGAAGTATAGATTGGTTTATTTATTTTTTTAAGTGTGAAAGATTGCTTGCTACGGTTTTCTTTTTCTACATTTTAAGAGGGAAAAAAATACCATCTGGGAAAAAAAACCCTGAAGAAATAAATAAAATTAATATAGCCTCATACTCCGTGAACTTTTTCTGTCTGTAGCAAAAAATACACTGAGAGAGTTTCAAGGTTAAAAAAATATCAACCAGAGAGCACCAGTGCCAGAACTACTGTACTGTAGGGTTAGGGTTAGTTAGCTGCTCAATATCTAAAGCCAACTGAAAGGTATCTGAGCTGTAAAGGTAACTGAAGGTCATTACTACAAGTACACAAAAGGAACTTAGCAAATGTGGAAGAATTACACGATATACGTAATAGTCAGTCCTGTTAGCTGCATTTCTGAAACTTTATTTTGGTCCTTACTAGATTTAAAATGAAGACTATAATCTTAAAAAAAAAAAAAAAGTCACTTCAATGCTTTCTGGGCACCTTTCAGAGCATGTTGGCCCACTGCCTGTCATTCCTTGCCACAATATTATTAACGTATCATGTGATTTTACCATTGAGCCAAAATATGGGCTGGTACTATTCAGCCATTCAAATTCTCTAAACTTAAGCATTTTTCCTTCAACACTTGTAATAATTGCATCGGTAGCTAATGTTAGTAATCACACTTCTTTGTTTTAGACAAACAGCAGTTTTGGCAGTCTGATTAGCATGTAATATTTCTCTAAACTGCCACAGGGTTAATGGAAAGTTGTTGTCCTATGTATGTTTTAAAAAATGCAGGGACATTCTGGAGATATTGTAGTTTTGAGACATATTTTAGAGTAATTTCAGTACTTAGTCCTTTAAGAAACATTAAAGAGTTGAATAATGGAAGAGAGATTATGGTTATTAAATACACAGAGGATACCAAGCAGGGAGGATCTGCAAGCACTTTAGAGTACAGGATTAGAATGTAAAATGATCTTGACAAATTGGAGAAATGGTCTGGAAAAATATGATGCAGTTTAAAAAGGACATGTGCATTTAAAAATAACTAACTGCACAAATACAAGATGAGGAACCAGTGATCAGATAAAATTTCTGAATAAAGTAGATCTGTTGCTTTTTGTGAGTCACATTCTTAACATGACTCAACAGTTTCAGAGTTAAATAAAAAACAAGCAAAAAAACCCCACCAAAATACTGGTATGTATGTGCAAAAGTATCACATGCAAGATACACGCATAATCTTTCTGTTTTTCTTGCTATTGGTCATTTTTCAGCTCAAGTACTAGAGCTGGTTTGAGGTCTCACATTTGAAGAAATACATGATTCACCTTGCAAAAGCCCAGAGGAGAGTAAGGTGAACTGTCAGATGCCTAGAAAACATGAATTAAGGGGGCGGGGGAGTTTATTATAGCAAGAAAACGAAGAAACACACTTTGGATATGTAAAGGAAAGGTCAATGCAATGGTAAGGTAAAACCTGTTTTTTGTGTTTGGCACAAGAAACATTGCACCACGTGAGATTTTACTCAGATGCTAGAAGAAGCTCCATGCAAGTTAGTAAGTGCAAAGCTAAACAGACATCTGTCAGGAACAATATTGCAGTTGTTGATCTCATTTTGGTGCAGAGGGGAGGACTAGATGCCCTCTGAGGATCCTTTTAAGCCCTATCATCAATGATCCTATGAATTAGATCATTATCTAGTAAAAGAATATAAAAGATCAGGAAATGGTACCAAAATTATTTGCTCAGAGTGGGAAGTATAGGCTTTTCAAATACTCTTAGAATTCACTACAATTTATGAGCAGCAACAAGAAAATCAGAACTTATCTTTTGAAAGTTTGCTAGTAAGAACGTGCTCTGTTCCTTTTGGCTGGAGACAATTAAAGGAGCTCTTGACTTTCTTCTCGTGCTCCATTTCTACAAAACTTCTTTCAGGTGCAAAGAAGGACAGTCAGACTTTCTTTCCTTTCCTGAAGCAGCATCACTGCAGAAAATACATAGTCATTTTTTGCAAATCAAGCTAATGAAGACCTGTGTAAGAATTTTATTGTTGGTGATGGTTTTGTCTGTTCATTTGTTTGTTCTTTACTAAGACATGGGGGGGTGAAACAAGTAAATGGGTTTGTGATGTACGTTAAGGGAGCAAGGACACAAACTGATCTTCTCCATGCTCCACTTCAAACTGCAGTTGGGTTGAATCCTTCCCATGTTTTCATCACATACTTGATTTTGGTTGGCATGTCTCACTCAAGCTGATTGAGAATTACTGACTTCCAGTGTGTGATTAAACAGATTATCAATACTCTCAAATTGTCCTCACTTGGTCAGTAGTCCAGTTTCTCTAGCAGTTCACTGAGTTGATGAAATAATTTTTCAGGTCTATATTGTTTGATTTAGAGTGTGGGCTGATGCCTCCATTGTCATAATTCACCATTTTAACCTCTAGAATTCTTGTTATTCTGGAATTAAGTTCTGAATCCTTTCAGCTGAATCCACTTTTCTTGCTATAAATATTCAGGAAGTCTCAGAGGAAGAAAGAGAACAATTCTTTGTGGTGATAGTTAAAGCATGGCATTCACTTGCTATGTTAAAATGTAACCAAAGTTCCTATTCCAGATCTGGTAGGTTTTTTTGAATGTGCGTCTCTTATGCCTGGCGTAAATGAAGCAGTGTTACTAAGCCATTGGAGGGACTTTTGGGTTTTTAGTGTAAAGTCTGAAAGATCTCAGTCACTGACACTCAGAACTGAGACCATGTATATGTTGGCATTTCTCACAAAACAAAATCTTGTCTTTCAGCCACCCTAATTTTAGTTCCTTGCAAAACAATGGTTACTTTTCTGACTAGCCATGCAAACCAATGTAACAGATTGATCACTTTTAGCTCATGCAGAGGTCAGTAACCAGAACTCCATCATAGTCCTTTCTCATCATATCTGGCCAAAATTACAGAAATGCTGCCCGACAAGAGCTGAGCCTTCAGAGGAAGCAACAGAGAAAATCTGGATGGAAATCACAGTGGCCAGTTGCATGTCCCACATTCTGCTTTCTAAAACTAAAGACAAAAATAAACCCCTAATCTCTTTCCTCAGGCTGTTGGAACAAAAGTTTAAATTTAACTATTATCATAGCTGATGTGATATTTTTGATATCCTAGCTGAACTAAAAAATGGGATGAGAAGGAACAGAAGCCAATTGAAATATCCAAAATAATGTACAAAGCTAGTGGCAGAGGTGGAAAATCCAATCTCCAAATTCCTGGCTGAAACAGCACCTTGCATAGTTACAGAACATCCTAAGTGTTGTACAAAAGAATTACTTAACTGATATTCCAGAAATGAGAGATGTATACAAGTGTACTAGGAAGACAGTGTCCTCTCTTTTTTAAAAGTTAATATATAGATATATAGATAAGAAATGTCACCATCGAAATGGACACTAATTAGCAGTCTTATTGGCAGTCTTACCAGAGAGGCCAAGAACTGAAATTAAAACTGTCCTGAAAACAGAGTGCTTCTCCAGTAAAAAACTCTGGTATTTCAGTATGCGTTTCTGTTCTGAAGCACAAAGAAAAGTCAAACTAATGAACATTTTACAGAAGAAAAACTTCTGAAATCTGTCTGTTGGGAAAGGTCACAATGCAAAATTCACTTTTTTCAATCCAAATGCAACAGCTCATTGATAATTTTAACTTCATAAAATTGTCAATTCAAGCAGTATGTTGCATTATCTTTCACCATCTTCCTTTCCTTCTCAACCAAATCAAGATGTTAAAAGGAGAAGAAAAAGGGAATGACACTGATGACATCTCTGTTAAAAAGAAAAAAAAAATGAAAAAGAAGGTGGTGTGTTTGGTTTTTTTAAAGGAGTTAAAGGAAAATCAGACAGCTTTACTGGCAATGTTATATTTGTTCTAGAAATGGACACAAGAATCCTGTTTACAGAAGTTTCAGTCTGTCCCTTTCCTATTTGTATCAAAAATTACATCTAAAATGTTTAAAACACTTCCCTTTTTTTCACATAAAGACAAAACCAAACCAATAGTTTCCTTAAACAGTACGTGATGGATGCCTAACTGGTGTGGCTGCAAAAGTGTAGTGAAGTAAGTGGAGCTACACTGATTTACACCTGCTGAAGGATTAGATTCAGTATAAAAAGTCAAAGGAGTTAAGCATTTATAACATTCCTCCACTGTCTCATCTCTTTGAAACAGAAAATATGTCACACTGTAGTTTGCTATTGCAAGGGAAGTTAGGAAAGAGTTGGTGAAGGTAGATAAAAGCTTATTAGTTAATACATTCATGTCTTTATAGAAATGGCACACAGAAGGGGAAGAAAAAAAATGGCCTGCCCATGCTGAAATCTGCCATACAGTACAAGAAATATCAGAGATCCCAATGTACCATATGGAAAGCTCTCTGCAAGACAGCGTCTCTGTTCTACTAGAGACCACTGTAGAGGAGAGATGGATTTTACATTTTTCATTAGTGTACAGCTTAGACAGTTGAACTCTATTATAATGTCTTCAGGAAGTATCTGATCCATTCTATTATCGCTATGACAAAGAGAAAGAATTGCTTATGATTTCAGAAAGGTCACACTAAACCGATGTTCTGCCTGTATGTGCTCTAGCTATGATGGTGATAATAAAAAAAAGTTTAAAGATGAAGTTTACAGTCAGACATACCAGGGGTGGGGTGGGGGGAAGACAAAAAAATTAACATTTAAAAAGAAATTCTTATCTGCAAGACATTTTCTAACCCTCTTATTTTTCTTCAGCACACCTGCTGGCAGTTAGTATATTTATACATGTACATATAAACAGGGGACAAGATTCTGATATCAGTTCCTGGAGGGTAAATATAATGTTGTTGTAATAAAAACACTGAAACAAACCACTGTTATTAACAGTTGTGGATGTGTTAGGATCGATCTGCCTGGCTGATTCGGGGCAGATATGAGATAGTTCTGACCATGGTGTGAGATGCAAACCAGCTCCAATTTAAAAGCTGTGTGGCGGAGTTACTGTGTTGTTCAGCCCAAGATAATTCAGTCTCCCTCCCACCAGAGCTTATTATTTTTGGCTCAGAGCTCAACAGCAACTGCATGGCTTGGAGCAAGGGCAGGCCAAATTCTTGCACATATTGTGGATAGATAATATCACTTTCAATATACCCCCTGCAGTGCCTGGAAGACTCTAGGCGAAGGTGGGCTGTTCTTGAGCTAGATGCTTTGCACACAGATTGCAGATGATGGTTTCATTCCACAGAGCTTGGCAATAAGCATCTAATCATTATGAATTCCTTTGGTCATCTTTGTAATAATATTAATCATGATGAAACTCCTAGGCTGCTAAGGCTGTTGTGTTAAGGCAAGAGGAGAGGAACAATTCCACTTAAGCAGGTAGCTCTGTAAACCCCAGCACCAGTGAAACTAAGGAGGCAACCAGCTCAAGTTTAAAATGCATAGAGACACTGTTGCTTTGAAATGTATTCCCATGGAGTATAAAGGAATGGACTAACATCACTGGATGGGGGAAAAATAGAGATAAATGCATTGGATAAAGTGGTTCCTACAGGGCCTGAGACATTTCTCAGTTTCCTGGTTAAGTGCTGAACATCTATCTGGAGTTGGGAGTGGGAAAGGGACATGAATGAAAGGGACACGGAAGACAATGGAAAAGTTTTCTTGGTTATTTAGAGGAATTAACAAAACGAATAAATGGGAAATGTAACTTTGACAAGTGACATTTCGGAAGTTTTGGAGCTTGACAATTTTGCAAGGTGACTTCTTCAACAGAAAAAACCACCTAGACAGTCATTGACCTATAATAACCATCAGTATAAAGGCAAAAACAGAAAAGATGAATCACATATGAAGTAGAAAGCACTGATTCAGAACTCAGAAGATTCTTTAGCATAATTCTTCCATTTTCATTTTGCTGCTTTCATTTTCTTGTTGCAAATATAGCTCTATAAACCATAGAAATAAGCCGCATGCAATTAAAATGGCATAATAGCTGAAAGGAAAGCATTGATAATTATGTTAAAATCTATAACATTAGAAAAGTCTAACACTGCTCAGAGTCCACGCTTTGTCATCTGTCAGTATTTGCAGCTCTATTGTAACCTAGATCTAAAGGTTTTTCTTCCTGAGCTAACTTCTCTTACAACTTGTGGGTTAGCGGTGATTTTTTTTTTTTTCCTTTCAGTTAGTGCAGTATAGTCCTCAATTCTTTTAACAATTTAGGGGTCTGAAAACAGAAAAAAATGAAATAATATTCAGCTTTAATTAAATATTTTGTGATTTTTTTTTTGTGAGCTTAGAGAGTCCATAGATCTGCCATGATCCCTCCTGTGCTCTTTCCTGCAGTAAAACAATTGGGAAAGTAACTTTCATCTGTACACCCATCAGAGAGTTTGTGAAAATATTGTCCCCATTCACCATTTTAATCACAGCAACAAAAGAAAAACTGCACAAAGAATCTAGAGAACTACAACAGGCATTATCTGTGACAAATCAGGACTGGATCCAGCAGTGAATTTAAGCACAGGCTTAAGAGTTTTGCTTGGATCGGGGATTTACGGTCTGATCAAAAAACTAGTGAAGTCAATACAAAAGCTATTATTGATGTCACTGGGCATTGGATCATGCCCTTAATGAATTAAGTAGAGGCTGCAACGCTGCATTTTAAGGGCCTAATCCAATATCTATTAAACTTAACTCAAGTGGGCACTGGATTTAGGTATTATTTAATGATGTAGATTGAGATTTTCAAAAGCATTTTAAGTGATGCTTGTCAAAAAGAATGTTAATTTAAAACTGGAGTCAAATAACTGTATGAGCTTCTGTCTAGCTGTCTCAGAAGATAACAACTGTGAATACACTGTAGTATAGTCTAGCACAGAGTAATAACCACAGCACAAGACTGTCAGAGATCCTGAATTATTCCCAGGTTGGTGGATATTCACCTCTACTTGTTCACTTCTATTATTTCACCCTAACTCTCTGTTAGAGTAAAGCCACAGTGAGAATAGGTCAAACATCTGCCCCTCCCCTTCCTCCTTCAACCACTTTTTCAGTTTTACATGAAGGTGTATATAATTAAGACTTATTCCATCAACACTCAAAACAGCTCCAAAATTCAAAGACTGAGACCCAGTAAAAGGAATTAAATCTTCTGATCCCAAAGAAAGTTCCCATTTGAAGAGTCACCTCAAGTCTTTCCTGTCAAGAATAATATCTGATCCATCCTTTTTCATCTTCTTAGGGTACTTATTTCAGTCAAAATTTTCAGTCCAAATTTCAGAAGACAGACTGCCCCAAACTGCAGCTGAAATCCATGAGAGTGTCTAATAACCAAGGATGCACTTTCTTTGCTACAATTATCCTGTCCATACAATGATGAAGAAAAGATATGTCATTTAAAGACATGTACTTGGAATCTAGTCAATAATAGTAATAATTAAATAGACCACAGCCATTTCAGAAGTGACCATAACAATTCATTTCCACCTTTTACCTTCTGCATTCTTACTCTTTCGTCTCATTGTTTGATTCCATTTTTCTTCTTTCAATTGTGAGGAAAAGGAAGACTCAAACAAACAATTAAGGAAGCTGCTTATACATTAAAAAGGACTACATAATATCCTGATAAAAACGCATGCATATACAGACAGAGGAAATAAGGTTTAATATAAATATTAGTAAATTTATTTGTTGTTACTACAAATAAGCACATTTATTCCAAGTAGAATAATAATAATTGAGTGCCCTTTAATAACTTAAGTGAATGGCAATCGTTTTTCATATCTGAAGTGAATTGCCCATTTCAATAAGTGTTTACATGTTTTGGGCTTTCATTTCTCAAAATGCAGCATTCTTTCCATTATAAGAAGCTAATTAAGTGCAAAGCTTGCTTGTGGAAGTACATAACAGAAGGGGTATGATGGAATCATTGTGTTTCTTCTTAAATAGATACTTGAGAAGTTTCTCCAAATTTAGAGGCAATTCATTTCCCATAGATGGCTTGAACTGTGGAACAAAAAAATTTAAGGATGCTCAAAAAACTCTATAGAAATTATTCATGTATGTTAAATCCTATCGGACTAACCCATAAGGGTTCAATTAGTCAAGAACATTATTCAGAGCCTGAATTTGCATATGCAGATTAGGTAATTGTGCATGTATCTGACAGTATCATCTCTTTGAGCAACAAGTAATTTAGATGGCCTAAGGGTATAATCCTCAGATTAATGTTCTTGATATAGATATAAATAGAGATATACCTTTAGAAGACTGTTTGTCCCCAGGGATGAGAGAAGGGCTACAGAACACATCAAGTTTCCACATCTAGGTCACGGATAAGCCCGGTTGGATATCATGTGAATGCTATTAGCATTCAAGCACTGTTCAATCATTTATTTGTTTATAACCCATCTGTGACTTTAGATTTATGCCGAAAATGTAATTCATAAAATTAATGCAGATTAGAACCATAAGTCCAATGTTCAAGCTTCCCAAAGGAAGGCTCATGCTGCATAGATTCATCTTTGCAACTCCTCACTCCTCACATAGCTTTGCGGCTACTTTTTTAAGTGCTTTGTGACTTACTTGCCCATCTATAAGCTCTCAGAGTAATAATATGAACGGTATGATGAGATTTTTTTTTTTGTGAAGAAAAATGAAAGTGCATGGCTACATGAAAGAAAACAGTTGTCTTAAAAAGCAGCAATAAAACATAGATGCAGAAAGAAAAGAGCATGCAAAGGTCTTCATTGTGCTGCTATGAAACCTGAGGTTTAGTATGTACTTTGGTTTCCCAAAAGCTAAGTTTTGCTGTCTTTCCTCTTTCTGTGAAGCCAATGTGCATACATGTCACTGCCAAGCCTTCCCACTTCTCTGAATTTCTGTGCAACCTTGGATAACTCTCATAATCTTTTGCTGCCTCAATATTCATATCCACAAAAGGATACACTGGTATCTTTATAAAAGAGTTTGAGCTCTTTGGACAAATGTTCCTTTAGTATGGAAGCATTAAGTATTATTAATGAATAACAATTGTTTTCAATCATGTAAAAACCAAGAAAACCAAAACCCAATAGCAATAAAAAACCCCTCCACATTCTGTTGGAAGACCTTACTGCACTGTGACAACTTTTCTTTATGTTGTTGTTGAAATTGGAGGGCTAATTTAATCATATCTTTGCCATCTTCCATAAACCACAGGCACTACATCTCCCTGTGGACACAGACTTAAAGAAACACAACAAAGCAGCAAAGTTTAAAAAGAATTTAGTATAGATTTTTTTCTTGTCTAAACATAAAAGGTCCTCTGTAACCAGCTCCTTAAAAAAGAAAATAAAAAAGGAAAAGCTGTTGCTATTATTTTTGGCAGTCTGCTAGCACACAGCACCATGCTGGCAGCACTGTCTTTCAGTCACATGCGCTTCTCTCCCGTTTCCAAACTCTGCCTGGGGAACTTATTTTTATCTGGGAACAAGATCCTGTTTTGCCTGAATTACCTGCTGAAAGCTGAATAACAAATGTCTGGGACAGCAGGGGTATTATTTACTTCATATGATAAAGAGAGACACACCTAACAAATACTTCTTATAATTATTCTGAAATTCATTATGAAGACAATGAAAAGAAATAGTGCACTTTCAGCTAAAAATTAGCTTAGAACAGGAGCTAGTATTTGCCAAAAAGACCACAAATGCAGTTGACCACTTAAAAATTAATTTAATAAAGATTAAGGATAAACATCTAAAATAAACATTATTTTATACTACCTGAGACACAAAAAACTTGCTATTTAATTTTCCTCTTAGTACTTCTCAGCTTAATATTAGACCAGTATTGATGACAGAAAATTCTCCTTCATAATTCTGGATATTTGTAGCAAACGTCCTACCTCTGTCTGCTGAAATCAAACTTTATTCTTTTTTTATAGGTGACGTTAACCTGAAATCAATGTTTTGGGAGTTTACCTTTGAGGATCATAGCAGTGGGGATGATTTTCCCTAATTTACACTGTCTAAAAGCTGAATTCTGGGCAAGGATCATTGTCTAGCTTGTCTCTGTAGTTAATGGAGAGAGGTGGAAATGGGTCGTCTCTCTTAGGCACCATTTTAGGATGAATCACCCTCTGGAGGTATCTAATTCCCTTCATTGATTACAGAAAGCCTTGACATGTAGCTTAGACAAGAGGCTAAAATTTTAGGCAACCAGTGTTAGGGGAGATGACTCCTACATTTAGCTCTAAGTGAAATATCAGGAATCAGTTTTAATGCCTAGATATTTAAAGCTATTTCAGCCTAAGCATCGTAAGACCCAATTCATTTAAATAGCTAAGATCCATTTTCAGAAGTAGCTTAAACACTTATATAGCTATTAACATGCATAAAGAGGCAAATAGACATCAAATGAGTATTCCAACTGTTCACATATGCCTAATTCCCAGCAAAATCAATGCATAGATGGTTTTGAAAATCTCACTAGGCACATATCTATCTAAATACCTGAATACTCTGAAGAATCTAATCCTTGGTCTTTCACCAAGTAAAGAGGAACTAAAGTGAGGCTTTCTAACATCTTTTCACCTGGATAAAAATTTGTCTCTTACTTGCACAGCTCAAAACCTTTTACCTTTACAGTGCAACAGAAAGGTAATTTGCTACATCCTTGTCCCTGAAATAATATCTCTGTGTATGCAAACAGAAGTGAATCTATCATTTTTCTGTCTGCTCTAAGTGTTATATCGCATTGCAAACTGGCATCCATTCTGCTAAACAATGTTATTTCTATTATTTTATGTTCCTTTTGCAGCACTACTTTCCAACTGTTTCTCTCTTTCTCCTCCAGTATATACCTATTCTCTACCTGTTTTTCAGCCTACACTACAGCTTTGAGTTGTGGATTGTTCTTTTAGCACCATGCCTCATATATCCTTTTACATTACTCTTCTCACCTCACTCTGCTTTGCAACACCTCCCAATTTAGTTGCATCCATTAATTTAATAACTGTGCTATTGACTCTCATTTACAGATCATTAGTGAAGATAAAGCTGGACCCAGCGATAGTCCTTAAGGCACGTCATTAGACTCTTTCCCACTACTCAATACACCACTATTTATCATCACCTTTAATTTAAAGTCCTGTAGCGACTTCTTAGTCTGTGTGAATCTATCCATAGGCATCTGAATTCAAATGAATTACAATACTCAGACTTTGTGAAACATATCCATGGTGCAAAGTCCAGCTGTAAGATACCACAAAACCAACAGAATCAGTTGTGATTCACAAGCACTGTACTGTCAGATGCTGGTAAGTATCCTCCAGTCTACAGATGTGGAGATTTACAGCCAGAAGCAGTGAGTTTTGATCCATGCTAATATATAAGATTTGATATGCAGGACCCTGCCAAGTCTATGAAGACCAAGTTCTACATATGACATGACACGTCAGTTAACGCTTTATGCACAATTCCTCTGTTGATGTTAGATTGGCTACTCATTCCCACTTTTTATTCATGAAGGCTTCTGGTTCTTATTCCCTTTCTCTGATAAAAGAACAGAAGGAAATACTGAGATGCTGATCAGAAATGTCAAATTCCAATCATTTTTCCACCCAGAACTGCAATATTCTTTATATTATCACGTTATTGCCAGTGTAGCCTTTCAGTGTTGCTTCCTCTATAGGTTTCAGAGCTCAGACAAAATGCTGTATGCTCTTTTTATTGCTTATCACCCCAGGAAAGTCCTTTCTTCTTTGTACCAAATTTCCTTATGAGAAAAATGATGGGGTTTAAAATGTTCCCCAAGTCAAGACATCTAATAATAATGAAACAAGTAAGTGTGGACTGAAAGCTAGCCCCTCTTTGTCACATGTGAACCTGGAAAAGATCCATCTGTTTCATGAATTCAGTTGAGATCGTGAAAGCGTACCACAAGTCTGATGAAAATCTTTTTTTTCCTTTATACTCACTTGTCTTGCTTATCTTATCCTTTTGTCTGACTTCCATTACCAGAGAATCCAAACTTATTAAAAAAAAAAAGAAAAACAGAATATTTATGCTCCCAGCATTATTTTGAGATATGAGTAAGTTTATCCCCATTTTACAGCTGGAATACTGAAGAACTAAGAGATGAAATAACTTGGAAAATGTTGAAGAAGTTAGTGGTATCAGTTAAACAAGGAAACTGGATTTTTTGAGTTTCAGCTTAGTTTCTCAACAGCTGGGTCAGTTTTCCTCTTATAGCTGATGGATGATTATTATTAAAGCTGTTGAAGGTGTTTGGCTTTGAAACTTAGTTTCCTTAAGCTTCTGGTGAGAACTGAGTTTTTATATCTCAGTAGACAACCTTGGTAATCCCTCCCTCTGTATTCTGGGGTGTAACTTGAGACTTGTTTCAGTATTACCTGTAGCATAGTACCAGATAAATTACTCTTTCACTTTGTACTGTAGTCAGGTGACAGAGTTTTCTTTTGATGCTGTGAAAACCATAACGGTCACATTTATCCTTCCTCCTTTCTGATATAAGAGGGGGAAATGGTAGTAAAACTTATCCATCACTCAGTAGATGAGAAAATGTTAGAGTACTCTCCTGAATGATTTCCTTACCAGACTCTTGCTACCCAAAGGCATTAGTGCAAGATATCCCGACTGAATTAGCATTAAGTTCCTACCTACTTCCCACACAGTATTACAACACTAAGCAGAGGGGAAGAAGTAAGAATGAATTAGGCAGGCATGGGCTGAGTGTTTTCAAACTGAAAAGCAAGAGAGTCCACACAAATGAAACCAACTGCTCAATCAGTGCCATTCTTTACCCACAGAAGAAATTAATCTGTTGTTAAACTCTATCAACCCAATTGCTTAGTTCTTTAGCAAAATCTACAGTGTTTTATTTTGTTTTGTTTTTTTTTCCATGTGGAAGACCACAGCATTGACAAATCTAGCAGTGCCCCTGTTCTTACCAGCAACAAGAAGGATTCTCCTTTAAAAACAGACTCTTTTCTCCTTTGCACAATATTCTTTATGGATAGTAATTAAATTATTGTATTAATAAGCAGAAAAATAATGCAAAAAGAATTGGTCTGTGGTTAATAATCTGTACCAGTATTTTGATTTGCCCACCTCACCCCCCAGTTTTTAAATAATAGTTAAAAAATAAGGCTTAAATATGTTTGTTCAAATGGTAACACAACAGCTCAGAGATATTTTGGCTAGTGATTTATATTGCCATTCCTCATCACAACTGTGGTTCCATGAATGGATTCCAGCTCCCATGATGTAAAAAGTAATAAGTGACAAAGTGAGGAGACACAAAATGCTGTATGTTACTTGAGTCCCATTCATGGTGAAAAGGGAAGATGAACTCCCTAAGCCTCCAGGATCGTTCCCAGGCTACCATGATGGCAAGTGATAAGAAGGGCTCCTACCACTTCCTGTCACTCTTGCAATCCAGCTCACAACAACGTTTGCCCCTCTTCCTGCTGAAGAACTACTTCATCCTGACAGATGCCAAGCACATGGGAGGTTTCAATTAAAATTCAGATATCAGTGTCAATGAATAACAAATGAGGGAATCCAACCCACATTTGAATTCTCTTAATGGTACAGCTTCCCTCCACCTCCCATTTTCTTTAACATAATCACTGATACAGTCTTTTCAGCTTTTACTCATTTTAATTGTGCATGATTTATTTCCTTGTTTCATCAGCTCCATCTATCAGAGAAAAATGAGAGTTATGAAAAGGAATCTGAAGGCTGCCAAATACTGACATTTTTATTATTTTTTTCTGTGTATATGATTAATTTCTTCCTAGAGCACTGGACTGACAGCTACATGCACTCTGACTCATGTTTAAAATAATGAAATGATGGCAATATTTAAAACAATATATACGCTTATTATAAACCTCCCTTCCTTCGTAAAGGTTACATACCGAGCAGTGAAATGGTTAGACCTATAGACCCATTTTACTTGGCAAACCTTAATTATTCTGTTCTTTTACAAAGATACTAGTATTTAAGGCATATTATTTCAGAATAAAGGTTTCACTTTCCCTAAGCATTAGGACTTTTTTTTTTTTTTTTTTAAAGCAAAGAAAAGAAGAAAAACATTTAACTTTGACATTTCATTTATAGGCATTTTAATTATCTGGATGGTTTCCTTTAAATGTTAGATGTAGGCAGTGAAAATTTGTACTTATAGAAGGAGAAACTGCTTCCAGGAGTTCCTAATTTTCTTATGTTATGAATTTTAATACCTTATGTGGGTCAGGTTTTCACAGGCTTAGGAAAGGGAATACATTGACCTTAAACTATTGTACAGTTGTAATAGTATTTTTAGTCTCTATTGGTTATTTGCAGGCAGGAGCTCTAGTTTGTTTATGCTTCTTTTTCCCTCTACTTCCTTTCCACAGTAGCAGAAAAGCCCCAAGGCTTCAGAGGACAGGCTATTCCTTTTCTTTTTCTTTCCCCCACCTCCTAACTTTTAAAAAGACAAATACAAGGAGCTATGAAATGCACTAGTCCATGGGGTCAGGAAGTTTTCACCCACTCCTGTCAGTTTGGACTGCTATTTTTGAGATAATGAATCCCTGAACTCCCTTCTTGCAGTATCTCCCATTAATGAAGCTGAATTTTTATAGAGCCTTCTTTTTTCCCATATCACATCCCTTTTTCCCCCCCAATTTCTTTCTGCTTCTTACATTGTGAGGGAGGTAGACTACTACTGACCCTGCAGGGAGGATTTGGAAATAATTTTATTTACTTCTAATTTGTTGCTATTTTTATTTCTTTCTCACTCTTGCCACCATTTTCTACCTTTCCGTTTGGTTGACAAGTATAAACAGCAGGAGCAGCTCTAGGAAATATAACCAGAACACTGCAATATCTGGAGTCCTATCACCCCAAAACATGGAAACATGATTCTTCTTTAAGTTATAACGATGTCCTTCCTTGAGGCTCAGACAGAAAAAAAAGTGTTCTGAGCCTAATCCTGGTTTGAGTTACATCAGTGTCAATATGGTACCTTTCTCTTGAAGAAGGAGCTATAACCACTCTGGCAAACTGTTGTACCTAAAATTAATTATCAGGCGCATAACTACAGGCAAGTAGGTTTTTTTCTTGTCTGTTTACCCCACTAAGACAAAAGGGAATGGGACCTAATGCATTTATTTTTGGAAAAGGCTGGGCAGAAAAGGTTGGTTTTGTAACAAAAGTATGAGAATAAGACTTGGGGGTTGGTGGGTGGTTGTTCTGTCTGAAATACAAGTTTCCATCCCAGAACTCTGAAATGGAAACTCCAAATGGGAGTCTGCTGAGATAGGGAAATTTGTCCTTCTTATGATTTGCCTGCCTGACTTTCTATAATTTCAGCCCTTCAGAGCAGTAAGCCCTTTAACAAATCTGGCATGGTGGGACACTGATCTCATCTGCTACTTGGAAACTCATGAAATATAAATAAATACATTTCAGTCTATCTGACTGACTTTGTTGAGGATCCACAAGCACAAGTTAGCTTTCCAGGCCACAAGTGGCCACAAGTTTATCACATTTTTGGTGCTTGTGATCCTAGTTCCACAAATTAAGTTTAACATTTTTTTGGACAGCTTGTGATTTTCCTTTCAATTTTAAGTTTTCTGCAGAATACTCTGCTTCACTTTTGGCGCATGACTAATCCTTTCGACTGCAGTGACTGTACTCACGTTTTTAATGTTAAAAGCAAGAGCTGAAGTTCTTTTACAAATCAGAAGCACACATCCCTGAACTGAACAAGCATCAGGCCTTCACACACTAACCAATTTACAGTTTTAAAGGATTCAGGAAAATATGGTTTCAAGTTTGATGAAGAAAAACACAAAGATTAAATTTGGAAACAAATCTGTTCGGCCATATTATTTTTTCCAAGTACACTAAAGGTTGATGACTGCTTTTTTTCCTTGCTTTTATTTTATTGTTCTCATCATATAAATTCTATATAATACAGACGCAAAAAAAAAAAAAAATTGGGGGGCAGAGGCAAGTTTTATAGTTAGATGTCGTTGACTTTCACTGAAATGAACTGCTTCATACAAACTCTGAGTCAGATATGGTGCATGGAGCAAATAATAGGTGGGAGTTGAACAGAAAGATGAGCAGCGAACTAAATGGAGCTAAGTATTTAATGAGCAGAGAGCTAATGAGTTTGTGAGTTAGCAATCTAATGAGCTGAGGTTCTCTGCTGCAAACAGGTAATATGTAGTTTCCAGGTTGTGGCTTACCTTTAGCTACCTATTTCTAAATTTAGCTATACTTTTCCCAAAATGTACTACTTCAAAATAACTTCTTGTCACCCATGTGAACACTAGTATGAGAATCCCTCCCATATCTGTCCTCCATAACTGAGATCATTGGGAACTACTTGGGTAGAGAATAGTTTAGCCAAAAAATGAAGTAAAATTTGTTTAAACTGGATTATTTTTCTTGTCCTGCAATTGTCATGACATGGTAGCAGTACAATAAGTAGTGCTAGAACTTAAACAACATCCTTATCTAAACTGTAATGAGCCCTAAAAAAATGAGTAGACCCACCTGTGAAGTAAGTTATTTGCCATGCTGTACAGAGTTTCATAACAGTCTTTTACTTTTCTCATCCCCATAAAACCTCATGTTATGAAACAGAAGATGACCACACAGTTGAAAGGGTTTTAAGGCAAAATGTCCATTTGCTTGCTTTTATGACAGTGTCTAACATGTTTGCAGTTAGGTCTGTCCAGAAAAAGATTAATGGACAAATAGGGTCCTAAATTTTCTAAACTATCTACTCTCTTTTCCAGTGTCAGGTCATATGCCTGTCAAATGTTCTTTATCCTCATATTCATGAAACTGTCCTTTCAGGTAAGCTAAGATCCTTCATTTTTTATTTTATGTTGTTTTGTTTTCTTTTATTTTTTTATTGCATTATTTATTTATTTATGCTTTGAGAGTGGTTTTCAACATCACAAAAATGCGTCATAAGAATGTGTGAAAAATACTGTATGAACGTATGTTTGTTCCTGTGTTTCTCCAGTTGACCTGATGTCCCTTCTCTTAATATCTCCTGGGCTATTTCTGATGAAGTGTGGCAAAGGGCTAGGAGATCTCAGAGGCTCTTGTGAAAAGTATGTATATTAAAAAACCCCCAACATATTAAAGATAACCACTGTATGAGCTCAATTTTTATCACAAGGGTGATAAATGACTTAGCAGAGGGGAATAAAAAATGTGGACTTCTCATCTTATGAGAAATCAAAAAATTAGATGTGACACGCAAAGCTGTAAGAAAAAAATACATTATTCATTTCCTCTGCTAATAGAAGAATTGATCTTGATAGTCCTGTAAAAGTTAGGCCTCTGGTCATAGCTTGTCCCCACAGTAGTCAACAGAGAAAGTCTGTTATCTTGAAATCTTCTGAACCTTCTGAAGATAAATCTCTAAACTAGGTGAGATGATTAGCACTCTGGAGCTATCCATCTCTGCCACTTGAAGGATGTCTAGGCTCCTAGAAAGAGCCAAAGCGATAAGTTTAAAGTGAAGGCTTAACTTTCAAACAGCTGAATCTGGATGAAATGTTAAAGGACAACAGGGCTCCAACTCAGGAAGCTGAGTGGCCTGCCTAACACGGGAGGTGCATCTGAGGTGCAAGTATCTCTGTACGTCATTTAATAGTCCACAAAGTGAACTGAGTGCGAAAACAGCAGTGGAGATGAGCAGAGCTCTAGAAAACATGACTTATGAAGAAAGTGAAAGAACTGGAGATATTTGTGTTCAAGAAGTGAGGGATGTGTGGGACACTGCTGCATGCAGGATAATCAACTAATTTCTGTGTTCAGAGTGGAAACTGCAAGTTGTGGAGGACTTGAGAAAATAGGAAAAAACTTTGAAGAGTGAGGGTTTAAAGCACTAAAGAGACGGTCTGGGAATGCTACAAAGATGACTGAGGCCTGAGAATCCTGGAGATGTAACTGATCCCACTTTGTGGCACGGAAATTTACTAGATATTTTCTCAGGATCATTTATTGCCTTGCTTTCCATGATTCTGAGAGGACAACATCAGCACCCATACTTTAAGTGTGAACAGTGGCAAACTGCTGTTGATTTCAAAGGCAGAATCAGACCCTTGGTTTCCTAGTTTCTTAAACATGATACAAGGGAATGCAAATACTTTTTAAACTGTCATGTTTTTTATCATAATTTTAAAAAGTGGAACAACACTGGTCTTGTTAGCAAAAAAAAAAAAAAGAAAAAAAAGAGAAAAAAATATAATATGATATCCAGGATATGAGAGATTCACTGAGATGTCCCTGTCCTTAATGAGAAATCACAAGGAAGATTACTGCCACCGCTTGCCTATACGCTCTGACTTATCAGTTGGTCTGGGAGTTTAGGCTCCTGTGATATTGAATGAAGATTATAAGCCAGATGGGCCACAAATTCTGTCAAGCCTTCTTGGCAGCTGCTCTCATTACAAAAGCCAGCCAGCCTTTTCCAAAAATAAGAATGTGAAGCAAATTGGGCTTATAGACCCTTATAATGCAATTGCACGCAGAGATGGGGACCTGAGCGGGCAGGCAGAAATATTATTGATGGCTGCTGAAAACAGGGAATAAGATGTTATTAAGCCAAGTCAGAGATAGATATCGATAGCTAATATAAAGCCTTTATTGGTTTACAGGCTCCAGGAAAGAGGGTTCAGAGCTTCGACCCTTTGCTTTGCTTTTAATTTCACTGGAGATGCAGGGTTTATGAATAAAACATATCTTCACTCATGATTCTGATATTAGTCACTACTTTCTGTGTCCCTCGTTCTCTCAGAGCAAGCAACATGCACTAACTACATAAACTGTGAAAGCTCTATTTTACAGACGTGGGGATGGATGCAAACCGACAAAGAGGGAGTGGTTTGGGAGGAAAGAAAGAAGAGGAAAAATAAGACAAAAAGCAAGAAAGTGAATGATGGACTAGAAACAAAAGAAATAGGATGAAAAAGAGAGGAATACAAAGGAAGTTCTGGGAGACATAACAAGACAAGAATGTATGGAAGAAAATGGCTGGAAGAACTCACATTGCCTTCCTCCTCCGACAAGATGTGATGGCAGAGTTGTTCTGCTCCCACTTTCCATCTGGCACTCTCCATCTGGATTTACAGAAAACACACTCCTGCAAGAAGAATGGGTGACTCCTAAAGCCATGTAGTGTATACCTTGACTCTACATCTTATTTACTTTGGTGTATCTGTAAGCATATATACAATTCTGAACAACGATGTTTAAAGGGCTTTTGATCCTTTCATAGACTTCTCGTACACTGTCCTGAAAAATCTACAAAATGTCCCTAGAGTGAAGAATATTTCAGAATGCTAGCAAGGATTGTGAGAGAACATATGTGCAAGAGAGCTAATAAAAATAATTTATTATAACCTTTTCAAATCATTAAAAGCCCAGGTCAGTGGGTATGTCTCAACTGGCCTGGGGCGTGCAGCAGAACACACCCCAAGATCCTGCACTCCACGGTAGACTAGCATGAGATTTGGTTGTAAATACTGTCAGTGCTGCTAGATTTGTTCATACAGGTGTTTTTTTTTTTTTCTTTGAAAACAGTTACACAGGATAAAGGCCTAGTTTCTGCTGATGAAGCTTTAGACTATGACTGGATTTATACCTTGAACTCAAAAATTCAAAATGCTCCAAGGTCCCCCAATTTAGATACAGACAGTGTAGCTTCAGTTCCCGTGTCTCATCTAACCTCATCCAGGATAGGCCTACTTAGATGTATGAAAACAGAATTAAGCTCCTTTTCTCACAATTTAAGCTGTCCAGAACACTTATGTGGTTTCCATAGAGTCATACTAACATAGCAGTACATTTAAGCTAGTGAATCCTCCTCTAAATGTGATGAGTGAGGAAGGGTATGGCATTGAGCTATTGTTCAGAACCAACAGAAGCCCCCTCCCAAAAAAAGGAATGAATTGATGAGAACAGATTTGGATAAAATACTTATGGTGGACATAACCGAAGAGTTTATCAGAAGAGAAACAGAACTTCTGAAATACAAATTTTGTGGTCATACAAAACCTGTATGAAATAATTATTTCATACAAAAATGAATAATTCAAGCCTGTCTACATACTCTCCAGCACAGTGTCAGCTATGAATTTCACCCCTGTGAAGCTAATAATGTTCTTTTGGGTGTGGGCAAATGTGGGATTCGCAGGGAGTGTTGCGAGCGACCTTGAACAATTAAACATAGCCTTGAAAGACATAGAATGAGGGAGTAAATAAGTGATAAAGCAGGTGCGCAGAAAAGAAGCTGAAGACTGAAATAATTTGGAACACAGATATGAGACCGAAGCCAGAAGACGTGTGTCTTGCTCGACAGCACCAATCAGAAGTTTAGCCGTGGCGCGTGAACAGAAAGTATTAACTAATCATGGAACAAGCCTGAGCGCGTGGACAGCTAATGAATCTATATAAGCACAAACTTGTAAACAATAAAGGTCTTTGGTTTTACCCGCACCAGAGTCCATGAATCAATCCCTACAGGCAAATATTTCAGAGAGCACCCAGTTCCAATCAAATGACTCCACTATGGAGTTGAGAGGAGCAGAGAAGATGGAAATGTCCAACTGTTTGACAAATGACATAGAGAATAACTACATGCTGGTATTAATGATATTCTTAGAGATAATGCAGTGATCTAGTAATGGATGAAATAACTTGGAACACTTACAGGAGATAGTATAAGTTATGTAGGATTTTGGCCCTGTTTTGAGTGGATGGTTGCAAAATAAGACATCTATAATTCCCTTCAAACCTGAAGTATTGAATATTTTTTTGACTCCGTGATCTTCCAACACTGTTGTCACAGTTATGTCCCAAGTTGTGGAGAAGTAAGAGAGAACCACTTGAGACTTTGGGGTGCTCATTTGCAAAGTGCGCGGGATAAAAGCAACTGTGTCATTCAGCCTCTGCTTCACAAATGAAAATAATAGCTGAAATGTATGCCAAATTGACTAAACTAATCAACCACCCTTTTGATGGGGCTATTATGCAATCACTACACTTTCTTCCAGAACATTTATGAAATCACAGACGATGCCATCCAGTTTTTATAAGTATTAGTTCAGAAAATAGACTTTAATTCCATCACCCCTCTCCTTCCCTTTCTAGTGCGTTATAATTAATAATGAGCCTTAGTGTTGTTTTGCTTTTCACAGCTTTAAAGTCAGAACTGATGCTGCTCTTCCATCTTCCATTCACTTCATAAATTTTATAGAAAGACAACTCAGGTATTGAAATAATCACCTGGGGTTCAGGCTCTACTTCCTTATTGTTTAGTCTTCCCATTTCTGTGAAATAGGGATGATAACACCTTACCTTTTTCCTTTTTTGGGCTTTCTATTGTATGCATCCTTCAGAACAGGCTATGACACTTCCTAAGTAAGGAGGGGAAGTAACTGGCTATCCAAATAGAATAACTGATCCTGTGAGTTGCATCTATTTTTGCCCTACTATGAAACAACAGGTGGTGAGACACTGGAACATGTTGCCCAAAGAAGTTGTGAATGTCCCATCATTGGAATTGTTCAAGGTCAGATTTGATGGGACTTTGAGCAACCTGATCTAGTGAAAGATGTCCCTGCCCATGGCAGGGGGGTTGGACTACGTAATCCTTAAAAGTCCCTTCCAACCAAAACCATTCTATGATTTTACGGTTCTATGATAACAGTAACAACGCAATGCAAGCAACAATAATAACGAGCATCGCAGGAACTCCCAGTGAGTGTTACACAACTTTAGTTGAAACAAGGGAGGATTTATCAGTTTTAACCTTAGACTGTGTATAACACACCCTCTGTGTGCTGGCTGTTATGAAATAATTGTTAAAAGATGTTAAAAGACTACTTGTATGTACTGCTATAGAAAATGCACAGTCTTTTTTTGATAGTCTATAATAGAGACTTTGTACCTGTTATCAATGACCTGTGGCCATTCATCACATATTTCTAAGTGTATTATTACAAACAGTCTACATGGAAAAGTACTGGTTTGATCACTACAATATACAGAGCAGAATTTGCTTGGAAAAGGAAGCTTGGTCCTAAGAGTCATATGAGTGAACCATACTGCTCCAAGATCTAACAGTAACTCTGAACATAAGGTGATCCAGATATGAAGCTTTACAGCACTACTGCAAAGTAACCCAGTAGTGCAACTGGTAAGACAAGAATTTAGCCTAAGAACAAATTGTGGCATCTGCCCTTTAGTATAAACAAGCAATAAAGGCAGCTGGCAACACTTGGCCAATAGCATGACCTGGGTTGTGTTTTATGCTTGTATTCAATTATTTTAAATGAAATGCAAATGCATTAGGAAAAAAAAAAAAAGAAAAAAGATTAAGAAATTAGTACCTTCCAGTCCCACAGAAACCCATCTGCTGCAAAGCTTCCCGGCATGTGGCACTGTATGGCCTCAATGCCGATAGCTCGTCTTTTTCCAGCAGCAGTGACTAAATGTTTCACTACCACAACTGCTTTTTGGCTCAGCTGCTGCTCGCTGGTTGTACTTCAATTTCTCTTTTCATTTTAGATTTCAGAGGCCCCTTTTCCCATTATACTGAGTAATATATGAGTCTGAATGATGTGTGTAATGGGAAACTGATGTTTTGTGTGTACTTTATTGACACAACTGACAAGAAAAGCCTTAGCCTACATCTCTAAGTAGTGTAATTTATTGTTCACTATCCCCTACTCACCCATGTATAATAGTAAATGAGAGAAAAAGAAAGAAGAATTGTAATATTACTCTTTCCCCAAATACTTACAAACAAACAAACAAACAAACAAACAAATAAAAATCATTAAATCTGAAACAAGTGTTTCCTGCCTTTTATACTGCGTGACTAGAGAGTAATGCTTAAAATTTTGCCCCCAGACAGGGAGGTGGATGAAGCCCCGCTTTTTTTCATTACTTGATCTAAGTCTTGAAATGATTATCTGTTCAGGGAAGAATGTCAGCTGTTTCACTGGAGTTTTTTTTCTCTGCTCCACAAACACCATACTTGTCCATAGAATATAGTTTTTAAATGGAATGAAATTCCATTAAATCCACTAAATTGAATGAAATGCAGTGGCAGAGACACTGACAGCATTGGCAGATGATCATTAACATGGTTTTAACAAGTCGGTCAAGCTGTAATAATCAACAATATGCTTCACCCTAGTTCTTTATATCTTTCTAAGACACCTTTCTATATAAGATCATCAATGATAAATGTATTATAGCTTTTCCAAAAAAATCTCTTCTATAGGCAAAATGATTGATGACATAAAGAAAACCTAGTGACACAGCCTGGACTCCCTGCATTCTAGACTCCCCATAATGAGTAACTATAATGGTTCAAGTAAACCATTTTACTTTTCATTTGCAGCAGGCTAGAAACATGTATAGGTTCCATTACTGTAGCTCAGCTGGTGAGTGGTGACTTTTGAGATATGGTAAATTTTTTGTTCATTATTGTTTGTCCCCATATAACCCACTGGGAAGAGAAATGTCACTTTAACAAACATAAGGCAACATCAGGCTGTGGATTTGTATCTTGTGAGTTGAATTCTATATCTCTATCCTGCAACGGTTCATTAATCACTTCCCAATTGCAGAGTGTCCAGGATGGCAGCATTCATTGGCATGTGGTTACACTACCTCTTTAATGATTTTGCATAGTGAAACAAGTTTTTGGTAGGGTTAAATCAGATCATCAATTGCTGTGGCAGGTAAGATATAAACTGCATTAATGCAGCAACTTCTTACAAAAATAATCTACACAGCTCTGAGCTTCCAAATTAAGATCATCTCCAAGGTGTGATATGTGTGTATGCATATACATAAGAAAATCAGAATATTTTTTGGATTTTTCCCTTCCATACCATTTTTATTATTTTATATTTCCTTTGGGAATTCAGAAAACTGTTGGATTATGCCTCTTCTGCTTTGCCTCCTTTCTCACCTATGTGCTTTTCCACCTTTATATATGATTATTAGATTCATTGGGTTTACAACCACAAAGGACCTTGTGGATAAGTAATCTGACCTGCATGAATCACAGCGTAGGCTTTCACTGTTCCTATACCTAATCCTAAAACCTGCCATTGAACTAGAACACACATTGGTGAAAGGCACTTAGTTTTGATAAAGATTTCAAGATTTCAGCAGTGAAGAATCTATTCATTATAAGGGGTGAGTAGAGACACTATGCAAAGATGTCCGGGGATTTGCATTTAAAATAGGAGTAAAATCTCTTTTTTACAGCTGAAAGATTGAATTTGCTCTCCTGCTTTGGCATAATAACATCCAAACTGAATTTTCTATGTTCTTTGATTAGTAAAAGAGTCTGTAGCTTCTGCATAGAAAACAAAAAGAATGTTTCCTTTGTGAAATTATTCTGTTTTCCTCAGGTTTCTTTGAGCTTCTTTTAAAATGCAGCTAGTTAGAAGACCAGAATGTTTCCCATTTCAAGATGCTCTTTTCAAGTTATTCTACTCTTCCAGAACGAAACTAGGAAAAGGTGGTACTATTCCTTCCTCCTCCAGTTCCTTCACACTCACACACTTTCTCACATTGCTGGAAAGCCATTAGAAAAGATAAGAACAAATGTTAGGTGTTGAAACTGTTACTTCACAAAGTTTTTAATCCTCCAAATGCTTTAATATTGAGTACTTAAGAGCATAAAAACACTTCATAAATAAATTTTAATGAAAAAAATGAGTTGCCACTTTTGGATTTAAAGAAATTGTAGAAATAGATCATCCATATTATTTACATATATGTTGCTCAGGATTCATCTGGACAATCCTTCCAACGGAAACTAAGTTTGGGGAATTGAAATATTGGAGTTCTTGCCTTAATTTATATAAATGAATATGGAATGTCACCAGAGAAATCTAGTTGTTAATGTCCCCAGTGATGCTTCCCTTCTTTGCAGATGTAGTCTGCAAAGGTCTCTTCTTGGCCATTCTTTACTGGCCTGTTTTCCTGGGACCTCACAGTACTAGCATCCACCCTTGCGACAGGAAAAGCTCATTGCCATGACACAGGGAACAGGCCCTCATGAATCTCATGGATTCAAAATCCTGCCACTTAACAATTTTAAGCCAAAAAAAGGAGAAATTTTCCCTATCATAGAGGGCTTCCATTTTCATGAAGAACCATGGGCATTTGCTCTGTCCTGGCAATGAAAAAAGACATCTTAAAGCCCCTCAGGGATATCACACTCAAATCCATTCAAAGGAAAACACAAGTCTGCCATTCTGATCTCTAAGATACTAATACCTTTATTTAAAAATCACATACTCTAGCTCATTTGTTGAGGATAACAATAAGTGTTCTGAGTTTAGCAAAACAATTGTACAAACTCTTAGGTGCCTTCCACTGGCACTTTACCTGTGTACTCCTGCAGCATGGCACAGGCCATCTTATCAGGAGGAACGATCAGAAGGGGAGGGAGGATCTGGGGTAGGGATTTGGAGAGGACAGAAGATTGGAAATGTTTTGCTGCAGGAGTTCTGCCCCACAGCTACAGACAGAGATGTCAATGCATCGTACATGATGCAGGCAGATTAAGGTCAGGGCTCAGGAAAAGAACATGAAAGAACTGGAACTACAACTGCTGAGACACTGTGGTGACTCAGATAACTTTAGTTAGTGTGGAAAGCAAATAGCTTGTGACCAAGCAGATATAATTGTGTTGCTTAGATAACCTCGATTCTGACATTTCTTATTTTTGAGTAAATTTTGCATTTCAAAATTATTTATTTTAGACAGATAGAGATGTATAGACATATACTTTTGGGATAAAAAAATCATTCATAGGATATAAGGAGTTAAAGATATGTAGAAATATACTGAGCATACAGTGGTTTCCATATAAATTGTTTTAAGGGAATATATGGTTATAATGAAGCTAAAGTAGATATAGGTGAAACAAAACACACCACAAGGACACTCCAGTGATCACAAATCAGTTCTGCTAGAAACTAAATAAGGTAAAAAGGGGTTTTTTTTCTTCATAATTTTCATTTCCTTCTTAACACTCATGGTTTTCCAATTTCAGTTTCTCTCACTCTAACTTTTCTACCCTACCTGCTTATAAGCATTCTTTTAAAGATATTGTTATTCTTACTATTAAAAGAGAAGCACTTCTTAGTATTCAATTATTTGATGCTATTTCATTTTATTTCTCTCAGGTGCCACAAAGAAAAAATATATAGGTGTGAAATGAGGTTGAAAACATTGGGTATGGTACAGAGAAGAATTTAACCTTGTGACAATGTAATATGACCCATTTCACTTACATGTAAATGCTTCCTAAAAAACTTGCTGCACTGTGCTTATTTAGAAATTCAAAATTACTGAATATATAGTTTTCACATGTATTTTAATTAATATGTCCTCGCAAATTGAGACGGGATCTCTCTGCCTGAAAACTCAATAGTCCATTGCAGTCAGACCTACGCAACACAACACTTTCTAGACAGAAAATTAGTGGTTTGGGTTTTTTTTCCCCTTAACAAGGAAATACTTTAAATTGCATTATTTAAATACTTTTCTATGAAATTTAAACCAATATAACTGCAAAACAAGCTAACACATCCACACATATTTTGTCATTCCCATTAAATAGAATATTGAATGTTTGGGGTGAACTGAAACTTTTTAGTAAAATCAAAATATATCATTCTGACTTCATTTTTTATTAGATCTTACCATTTTTATATGAAAAGTAATAATGACTTTTAAAGTAAATCTGAGATGGAAAGTCAAATTCTAAAAATTCTAACAATTGTAAAAATTCTGGAAATGTTAGTTTTATTTATCTTTTTTGTTTCTTTTTTTAATGATTTGTCTGGGAAAAAATAGACCTTTTGTTTCACTTTGTTTTAATACTTCATAAAACTGTTCTGCCAGGTTTTGCACTCCAGAAGGTATATCAGAGCAGCTCACAGTCATGATGAATCTGGATGTCTCCTGAGAAGCAGAACAAGGAGGTTATGTGGGACTAAGAGCTACAGCTCCTAGAGAGTGCAATGGTAGATCATGAAACAGGAAGAATCAAGTGGGCCCAGACCAAAAGGAAACATGGCTGCTCTTGGCTTGGATGGGTGTACTCTTTGCTGGGTAAAAAACTGGCTGGATGGCTGGGCCCAAAGAGAGGTGGTGAATGGAGTTAAATCCAGTTGGTGGCCAGTCACAAGTGGTGTTCCCCAGGGCTCAGTGTTGAGGCCAGTTCTGTTTAATATCTTTCTCAATGATCTGGATGAAAGGATCGAGTGAGTTTGCAGACAACACCAAGTTGGGCAGGAGTGTTGATCTGCTTGAGGGTAGGAAGGCTCTCCAGAGGGATCTGGACAGGCTGGATCGATGGGCCGATGCCAATTGTATGAGATTCAACAAGGCTAAGTGCCGGGTCCTGCACTTGGGTCACAACAACCCCATGCAATGCTACAGGCTTGGGGAAGAGCATCTGGTAAGCTGCCCGGCGGAAAAGGACGTGGGGGTGTTGGTCGACAGCCAGCTGAATATGAGCCAGCAGTGTGCCCAGGTGGCCAAGAAGGCCAACAGCATCCTGGCTTGTATCAGAAAGAGTGTGGCCAGCAGGACTAGGGAAGTGATTGTCCCTTTGTACTCAGCACTGGTGAGGCCGCACCTCAAATACTGTGTTCAGTTTTGGGCCCCTCACTAGAAGAAAGACATGGAGGTGCTGGAGTGTGTCCGAAGAAGGGCAACGAAGCTGGTGAAGGGTCTAGAGCACAAGTCTGATGAGGACTGGCTGAGGGGACTGAGGTTGTTCAGCCTGGAGAAAAGGAGGCTGAGGAGACACCTTATTGCTCTCTGCAACTACCTGAAAGGAGGTTATTTTCCAACTGTGTTGGGTTTGTGTAGTGGGGGAGGGGCTACAGGGGTGGCTCCTGTGAGAAGCTGCTAGAAACTTCCCTGGCTCCAAGTCAGACCCGCCGCTGGCCAAGGCCGAGCCCATCAGCGACGGTGGTAGCACCTCTGTGATAGTGTATTTAAGAAGGGGGAAAGACTGCTGAGAAGAGGAAGAGGAGCTGCAGCAGAGAGAGGAGTGGGATGTGAGAGAAACAGCCATGCAGACCCCGAGGTCAGTGAGGAAGGAGAGGGAGGAGGTGCGGGGGAGCAGAGATTCCCCTGCAGCCCGTGGAGGACCCCACGCCGGAGCAGGTGGCCGGGCCCGGAGAAGGCCATGACTCCGTGGGAAAGCCCACGCTGGAGCAGTTCATGGAGGACTGCAGTGCGTGGAAAGGATTCACGCTGGAGAAGCTCATGGAGGTCTGACCCCCGTGGGAGGGACCCCACGCTGGAGCCGGGGAAGAGTGTGAGGAGTCCTCCCCCTGCGGAGGAAGGAGCAGCAGAAACAGCGTGTGATGAACTGACTGCAACCCCCATTCCCGTCCCCCTGCGCCGCTGTGGGGGAGGAGGTAGAGGAATCGGGAGCAAAGCTGAGCCCGGGAAGAAGGGAGGGGTGGGGGGAAGGTGTGTTTGTAAGATACAGTTCTATTTCTCATCATCCTACTCTGATTTGATTGGTAACAAATTAAATTCATTTCTTTTTCCCCAAAATCGAGTCTGTTTTGCCTGTGACCATAAGTGGTGAGTGATCCCTCCCTGTCCTTGTCTTGACTCACGAGCCTTTCGTTGTATTTTCTCCTCCCGATCCCACTGGGGGGGAAGAGTGAGTGAGCGGCTGCGTGGCTCTTTGTTGCCAGCTGGGCCTAAACCATGACACCAACCTAAATGATTCTATGATGCTATGATACTATATAGTTGTCGGTTTGAAACTGGTCAAATTCATTGAACATTTAATGTTTATATTTACTACTCAAACTCACCTGTAGTGTTTTAAAGTAACTTCATGTGGTGGGTTGACCCTGGCTGGATGCCAGGTGCCCACCAAAGCCGCTCTATCACTCCCCTCCTTAGCTGGACAGGGGAGAGAAAATATAACAAAAGGCTCGTGGGTCGAGATAAGGACAGGGAGATCACTCAGCAATTACCGTCACAGGCAAAACCTGGGGAAAAAAAAATAATTTATTACCAGTCAAATCAGAGTAGGATAATGAGAAATAAAACCAAATCTTAAAAACACCTTTCCCCCACCCCTCCCTTCTTCATGATTCCACCTGCTCCGGCATGGGGTCCTCCATGGGCTGCAAGTGGATATCTGCTCCACCATGGACCTCCATGGGCTGCAGGGGGACAGCCTGCCTCACCATGGTCTTCCCCACGGGCTGCAGGGGAATCTCTGGTTGGGTGCCTGGAGCACCTCCTCCCCCTCCTTTTTCCCTGACCTTGGTGTCTGCAGAGTTCTTTCTCTCACATCTTCTCACTCCTCTGTCCAGCTGCAATTGCTGCTGTGCAGTAACTTTTTCTCTTTCTTAAATATGTTATCACAGAGGCGCTACCACTGTTGCTGATTGGTTCAGCCTTGGTCAGCGGTGGGTCTGACTTGGAGCCAGCTGGCATTGGTTTTATCAGACATAGGGGAAGTGTCGTGGTTTAACCCCAGTCAGCAGCCAAGCACCACACAGCTGCTCCCTCACTCCCCGTACCGTCCCTGCCCCCCCCCCCCCCCCCAGTGGGATGGGGAGGAGAATCGGGACAGAAGGCAGAACTCGTGGGTTGAGATAAGAACAGTTTAATAACTAAAGTAAAATATAATACTAACAATAGTAATAATGAAATATAATAATAATAATAATAATAATAATAATAATAATAATGAGAAGGAATATAACAAAAAAAAAAAGGAGGGGAGGGAAAGCAAAAAAAACCAGTGATGCACAATGCAATTGCTCACCACCCGCTGACATATGTCCAAGCAGTGATCCGCCCCTCCTGGCCAACTCCCCCTGTTTCTATACTGGGCATGATGTTCCGTGGTATGGAATATCCCTTTGGCTAGGTCAGGTCAGCTGCCCAGGCTGTGCTCCCTCCCAGCTTCTTGCACACCTGCTTGCTGGCAGAGCATGGGAAACTGAAAAATCCTTAACTTAAGATAAGCGCTACGTAGCAACAACTAAAACATCAGCGTGTTATCAACAGTATTCTTTTACACTAAATCCAAAACCCAGCACTGTACCAGCTACTAAGAAGAGAGTTAACTCTGTCCCAGCTGAAACCAGGACACGAAGCTTCTAGCAGCTTTTTACAGAAGCAACCTCTGTAGACCCCCCCATACCAAAACCTTGCCATGCAAACCCAATACACTTCATGACTTTGAGAGGCTTAAAAGTATGATGCTTTACTGCTTACGATTATATGACTGCACCTTTTTTTGTCTTTAGCATTTTTCTGCTTTGATAATTCAACAAGATAAGCCCAGTTTCACTTCTGACCAGTTAATGCAGAAGGACATGAAAACTATGTTTTTTTTCTCTTCTCTTTTTATCACAACAGTGGTTTCTTTGTCAGGGTAATGGAGACAGACATTTCACAAGTCTCAGTCTCCTACCCACATCATTTTATGATGTGACTATTTTTTTAGTTCATTTCAGATGTCTGTTAAAAGCTTTTACTGGGCTTCATCTTGGGCCTTGAGCTGCTTAAATCTTATATACATGTATCCTTTACTAAATGGAAAGCTTACAGTTTAACACATTACATTCCTTTTAATCTTTTTAACCAAGTCTCAGATGATGTCTCGCTGTTATGCCTCTGTCTTCAGGAGAATCATTCTGTGTTTGTTTGCCTTTTTTTTTTTTTTTTTGGTTCTTTTTTGTCACTACAAGCCTTTAGATTCACTGCTTTGTCACTCAGGACAATCTTATGTCCTTGCAAGCAGCCCACATCACTCACAGTGCAATAATGGCCATCATCTTTCAAAAAAAAAAAAAAAAAAAGGCAAAAAAAACCCCCAAACACTCATAGGATCAGCCTACAAGGGGGTGTGGGATTTCTTGTAACTCATTTTTCTCAGATGAGGTGAACCTGGTGGCTGTCTCTGTGGTAAGCAGTGTAGCTATTTTCCTTACTTTAATCTGGGTGTTGAATCTATGGCACACCCATGAATTTCTTTGAATTCAGAGCTAGCTCTGCTACTTCCATATCTATTTTGTGTCCTGGTGAACCAACAGAGGACTTTGTCCTGCTGCTCGTTCTCTTCAAAGGACTTCTTGCCACAAGGACTTTTAAATGGGAGCCTCACCCAGGAAAAGTAGGTGAAAAAATGTGACATGATCTTGTGTGTGCTGTTCCGTGTTTTCATCCAAGGAAAAGAAATATTGCAGAGGTGAGCAAGCCCTTTGCTAACATTACAATAGTGCGGTGAGACCTCTGTGGCAAGTCTCTGCGACACTAGTTGCTACATCTATCCTCATAAATGAAAAGCTCCTGGGATTCTTCTTGGGCACTGAAAGCAGCGGAATGACCCTGACCTGTATTGGCTTAACTTGCTTATCCTCTGAAACAAAGTAATTGCATGTGAACTACTCATTAGAAATCATCTCTGGATTAAGCTAACTCCTTATCCATGTCTGAGAATTGATTCAAAGAGTTCTAGATGGCTTAGGTCAAAAATATGTCACAGGCAGGTCTAAGGATATAACACTCTAGCTGATCAGGTCCATGTGCCCAGATATATTCCCTGGCACTAAACAAGTTCAATTTATTTGTACAGATATTGCTACAGGATCTTTGATAAAAATATAGATTTACTGTTGCAGTGTGATACACAAATGCCTCATGCTGCCATATGTCTTTCACCCTAGATGCTTCTGAAGATATTCACCAAGCAAGAATAAAACACTGTTCCTAGAGTAAAATTCCTTTTAAGTCCCTGCAAATTCTGAAGATAGGTTTGAGAACAGAATTTAATCTACTGGAGCTGAGGATAAACACATTGCTCCAATGCAGTCACCTCTGAGGTAAAACATGGGCAGCTCCTGAAAGAAAAAGAGAAAAGGAATCTGTAGCCAGCATTCAGGCCAAACTCTTTTTCCATGGCCTGACTCTGTTTCTGTCTCATTGTATTAATGTCATCTCAGCTCCAGATAGTGTCAGTGTCAGTTACATTCCCTTCAGTGAGCCACAAAAAGCACCTACAGCATTTTGTGCACTCAACCTGGAGGCAATCTGCTAACACTCAAGTGCTCATTGAATGGAAAATGATGCAACAGTTGGCTAGCTAGAAAAATTATACTATGCAATAAACAACATGCTTTTCTGTTGTCTCCTCTCTGACCCATCACAGACAGGCATCTCTCAATGTATCTCATTTGTGGGAGACTAGACGGTTAAAAGTCAGGTAAGGTAATAGAGAATAAAAACTGCTGAGGATGAACATAACCAGCTGAATGGGTCTTCCTTAGGTTTTAATGCACTTGATGTCCTGGAGATTGCAACTCTGCTCAGAGAGAGAACATGACTATCTCTATTTTATCCTCTTCCTTCTCAAATTGCCAGCATATTTGGGATGTTTCTTTTAACATTTTGAGGAATTTTATTAATGGATTGAAAAGTATATTGCTTTGTTTTTCTTAGAAGGGAAAATAAAGAAAAAACCAAAATTTGCTTAGTTTTTCTCCAGATTATTCTTTTATTCTTTTTTATGTGCTTGTACAAGCCCTCTCCCCCATAAAAATCTTCCCTATCCCATTTTGGGGTGTTCCAATTAAAAAACAAAACAACAGCAGCAACAAAGGCAACCAACCAATCAGCCAACCATTTTTCAATGAAAATATGTTATTTTATATCAACTTTTTTTTAATAGAATATAGTCTTTCAATATCAAGAGGATTCCTGTTACTCAGTGAGAATCATATCAGTCATAGGTCTTACCATTTCCCTATGGTTCCACACTCAGTGTGAAAAAGACTGAGCTTTGCCACTTCTTTGTAAGGAAGTTACACCATCAATGCTATCTTCTGGCATGATCTACTTTTGTAGATATTAATAATTGTCTTGATGTAGCAAGTTCAGCTTTCAAGTACAGTTATGAGTCCTACCATTATGACAAAAAAAAAGGTCACAGCTATTGCAGCAAGTGGCTGAAAAATGAGAGAGCACCTAAGGGCTAGCTGGGAGACCTAAGACAACAAAAAGTAATTTTTGCTTGTATAGTCCAGTAACTCCTTATTTCCTCATCCTAGCCACATTCCCTTCAGAGGTGCAGCTATGAGTTGCCCTTGCTCAGAAGATGTCATGGAACAGTTCAGCCCTATGTTCTGATCTTTGGCACCTTCCTCTCTCTCTCTTTCCTCTCTCCTTTGCATTCAACAGAAGTATGATTCAAGTCTTTAAGACTATGGTAGGGCTTGCTCAGGTGACAAGTACAGTGGATTGTACAACATAGTAAACACTGCTGCTGTTGAGCTTTGCAAATAGCAATCAGATGTTCCTGCCCCCTACGGTTTGAAAGCACCTGCCCCAGAACAGATGGTTTAATCAGCATCTGATGTGCAGTTTCACTTCTCTGACTGCCACAAAAAAGTGACACAGTGTGGATTTCTCATGTGGAGACAGGCTTTGAAGCTGAAGGCCAGCCTACAATGCAGAGGAGCCCATGGCATATCACAGACGCAGAGCTGAAGGCAAGTGTTGTCTCATGAAAGTCAAGTCAATTCAGGGTTGCTCTCTGTCTGGAATATGCTGGAGATATGTCTTGAAACAGACGCCTGGCTGAATATTTGAACAGTGCCATTGCAGCCCCACAAAGTGGAGAGAAGTTTTGACCTTGGACAGTAAACTTCAAGTTTGCATACACAAAGTTTTATGACTTCGCTATGGAATTGTCTGTGCTATATCCACAGTGGAATTGTGGGATTCCTACAACTGGGAGTTTGTGAGATAAGTGGTATTGGCAAAAAGCCATTTTCCATAAAGCCAAAATGCTGATAAAGTCCTATGTCTCTGTTAAAGTGCTGACAAACTGCTGGCCAATAAGGCATTTCAGAGAACACACAGTTGAAGCTTCAGACTTCAAGCCTCTCATAATCATAGAGGGTGATACTGTGACAGGTGCAACTTTCTAGTCCAGGCTCACCTCATCTCATTTTAACACACCCAGATATCCAAACAGAAAGACTAAACTGTAGGTCCCTTCCGACTGAAATTCTCTCTTCTCTTCTCTTCTCTTCTCTTCTCTTCTCTTCTCTTCTCTTCTCTTCTCTTCTCTTCTCTTCTCTTCTCTTCTCTTCTCTTCTCTTCTCTTCTCTTCTCTTCTCTTCTCTTCTCTCTTCTCTTCTCTTCTCTTCTCTTCTCTTCTCTTCTCTTCTCTTCTCTTCTCTTCTCTTCTCCTCTCCTCTCCTCTCCTCTCCTCTCCTCTCCTCTCCTCTCCTCTCCTCTCCTCTCCTCTCCTCTCCTCTCCTCTCCTCTCCTCTCCTCTCCTCTCCTCTCCTCTCCTCTCCTCTTCTCTTCTCTTCTCTTCTCTTCCTGTGCTACTTTTTCAGAAAACTGAGAGAACTGGTGGTGTCTGAAGGGTTTTCAGATCCTGGATGGACTGCATCTTTCCTTGGAGGTGGCTATAGAGACTAGGGCCACTAACCTTCCTGCCTGAGTGCCTAAGCTGTGTACCAAAAAGTTAGGTGGAATTTATCCAGGCCTTCATACAAGGTTAATATACAAGTGTCCCTTCTATATTAAGTCCTGTACAGTGTGTTGATGTAATTCTTTAATTACTGGGCCAGTACTTCTCCATGTTATTTAAGCTTAGCATCTGTGCACTATAAAGTTCTTGGCTGCTCTGTAGTTTACTGTGAGATGTATTCAAACCATCCACAGTTGGCATCTGCTGACCAAGACCACTTAAACTCGTGAGACTAAAGATCCTGCAAAACTAAGGATGAATGATCACTGAATGATTAACAGTGATGCAGATCATGTAAGACAGCTCCATATATTTCACCATAACAGAAACCAGCAGACATACACACTGCCATACAATGGGCATGGGCCTTAAAATAATATTGAATTTGCCACAATATATTGCTGCAGAACTCTGCCAATAATAAGATTTTGACTGCCACAGCAACATATTTTAACTAGTAGACAAGTTCAATGGTATGAATAAACAATATTCCGTGTGTGGCAGAGTTTTGAGACTAAAAACCTAGATGGTGCTAAAATGTTGGATTGTTATATTATAATTTTTCATACAGTTATTGGGTTCGAGGTTCTGCTCAATTGAAATTCCCACATTTTTAGTTGAATAAGTGCTGGCATAAGGCTGTGTACCTTAAATGGTATGTAGATTACTAAAACAGACAAGAGAAACATGTCACGTGGTATTAATGGGATTTACTTGTTACTGGGTACTCTGTGGCAGTTAAAAAGAAGCTAAGTTTTATCATATGTGGTTTCTTATTGGAAAGAAAATAAAATGTGAAAAACTGTAGTATAAACCCTTTTCACCCTTAAAAATGTAAAACTAATTTCCATTGTATGAATATTCATCATGAACTAAAATACTACCCAATTATAAGTAGTGTGAAACAGTGACTAAACTGGCAGAATAATTTTAAAGGGAAAAAAAAACCAAGTGAATGAACTAGCAGCATAGGAAAACCTGATCAATAAAGAAACTGTAAGTGATATTTTCTCTGCACATTCATGGGCCACAGTCTTAAACCCAGTCCTGCTTTGTTTTTGAGTCATCGATGAGAAAATTGACCCTGACTACTTTCCCTTGTTATTTATACTCTACTAACAGTTCTCTATCCAAACTGTAGGCAGCTGATATTTGGGACAGGTCAGTTTCTTCACCCTAAAGGGTGCCCAAATGAAGTGATGGCAGTAGTGATCTACAGTTAGTTCCCTTGCCTACAGAGCTCTGCTTAGTAAAATAAGTCTCTGTAAATCAGGTTCTCAGAGGTGCTCCACACACTGTCCCCATTGCCTTCCTCCTCCTGCTGGTGTCTCTTCCACTCTTCAGCTTTTCACCGCTGCTCAAAGCAACATTTGCCATGTTTCAGCTTTTTACCGAGGAGCTCAGTAGCAGACAAGATCCCAGCTGCATGTTCACCACAAACAGATTCCTAGGCAAAGGTTATTTTATTTTGATCCTTGCTTTGCTCAGATCTTTTTGACCTCACTGCTGAAGGCAAAGGTGGCCTCTTACTAAAAAACATTGAAACCTCTTGTCCCAGCTACCACACCGCAGAAATACAAATGTTTTTTTGACCATTCGGTTATATCCTTTTTTATTTTTTTTCCCTTGAAAACCTCAGTTCATCTGAAATTTGACAGTAGAATCTATCAGAACCTATAATACAACTATACATGTGTTTTTTCTGTAGTCCCCATTAACCAAGCTGGAAATAACAGCCAAGTGACTAGTTCCATATAACACAGCTATAGAATCTACAAAGGCGCAGGGGAAAAAAATTAAAAATAAACCCACCATGAGTAGAAGTTGAAGGCAGCTTGACTTCTCTTAACACTTTCATTTTTGTTCAACAAAATAACTTGTAATCCATTCAGTGTTTCACCAGCACCTCTTTCTCTAGATTTATAATTATATATGTGTATGTGTGTATATATGTGTATATATATATGTATGTGTGTGTGTATATATATAATGTTAGATTACATTTAATAGATTCAGGATAGAATCGATGGTCTGGAAGAACACCAGTAGGGTAATGTTTCCCAGAAATGATTACATCATAAAAAGATGGTTTTGATGCAATTGGATATTGGTCCAGAAATTGTTTCCCTTCTTTTTAGTGATCTGCAAATGTAAGACCAGATGATGCTCCAATCTGTGTCTCTCTGATTTAATTAGCACCAGTTCCTCCATAAATAATGGCTGCATTTTGGTGACTTAGGGGAAGTTGCTCTTAAACACTGACACTATTCCCTGAACTGTACACAACACAAAACAAACCATACAGGAACAGTCAGACTGGGTCAGAAAAGCTTCCTGTTCAGTCCAGAGTTCTCTACATAAAAAGAGCAGTACTGGTGGCCTCAGAGAGGAAAAATACGCAATAGGCAGTTCTAAAAAGTTTAATAGGTAGATCCTGGCTTCCACTCAGAAGCAAGAAGGTTTATATTGGGACTGGTTGGACAATCAGATTTCTAGCAAGGACAGCAGAGAAAAAATGTGTAAATTGGAGATAAAATGTACTTCTTGGTAATGAATGCATTTTAGCAGGCCCCCATGAGGTATGGAAATGCATTTATCTCCATTTTACAGATAGAAGCTAAGGAACAAAGAGAAGTGACTTAGCCAAGGTCACACAAGATCCTTACAGCAATGGCGAATTCAGCCTTTGGTGCCAGATTCCCCTGAAGTAGGGTTACCATTTTACTGAATTTCCCAGACACAAGGAGGGGAAAAGAAACAAACAAGCAAACAAACAAACAAACAAACAAAAAATGAAGACTTTGTTCTGACAGAGTAATTGTTTGGAACAGGCTATTGGGTACCTAGAGTGCTGGCCAAAACATCACTGTGGACACCCTAATCAATTTTATGAAGCTCGCAGAATATAGATGCTCCTTGAAGGCACCTATCTTCAGTACACAAACACTACAACATTGCATGCACAGGTGCTGTAAGTCCAAAGGCTTTCCAGATGTGCCAAGCTTTCTGCCAATCCATTTATCAACTGTGCAGCACATATACAGGGAACGTGATGTATCCTGGAAGCTCTTGATTCTTCGTACACTCATTGTGCTGTCAGCTTCTGCACGTGCCTTGTGGCCAACATATCCCAATTGCTTATTGGTGTACAATCCCATGGCATCCATGCAGTAGGTTGGACCCCTCAAACTTCTTACACAGTCTCTGGTTGATGCATTAATCTCAGAAGAATATATAGGACCCCTTCCCAATATCACATGGATATTCCCCTCCTTGATCCAAAATATTCCTAGAAAAAACAATTGAAGACAAAAGCAGTACTGAAATCTAAATGATGCCCACTTAACAGAGACATTATTTCTTTCTTTTGAGCATATTGTTATGATGAAGTCCCCAAACACAGACTGTGCAATCCCTGCTTACAGGCACATCCCTTGCATGTGAACCTACATAATAGGTCCTGTAAGAGCCCAGGAATTTCTATGGACTTTATAAAAAGTTCTCATGATTTAGCCCCTGGTCTCCCCCCCTCTAAATATTAAATAATATTTTACATTCACCATCTCAGAACTGCTTATAATAATCTTTTGTTGTTCATAAATCTCACAGAGTCATCGTGTTTCTGGTCCCTCATTTCCGAGTTTGGTCTCATCAATTAACCTTGTGGAAACGACGCCTGTATGACCAATAAGAATAAGATGGAAGTAGAAGCTATGAAGCACAATTACTGCTCTGTGAACAATTTGTTAGATGTGGCCTAAAATATATGCTGATCTGAGTACAAACACAGAGGCTACTTGATTAGAGCAAAAAGCTAATTCATATTTTGAAGAGGAATAAATAAATAAATCAGCATAACCATCTGTGCTGTGTATAACAGAGATCTGAGGAGAAACTTCTTCAAAGCTCTTCAGGATCATTCAGCTGCCAGACCTGTAACATTCAGTCTGACATGAACCAAGAAAGTCATAGATAAATTCATAATACTTGGTAAAGAGATGGGGCATTGTGCCAGCATGAAATAGTTCTGAGACTGGAGGTACACAGTTAAATGAGTTTCAAGACCTATTGCCAGTGAGGAGAAATCTGCCCACAGGACCACCACACTCTGTGAGTAATGTCTCCCTGGGGTGTCAGTTTTCTCTTTGTCCTTTCAACTGCAAGACAGCTCCTTCATTCAGTTTACTGGAAAATGTTGCACGTACAGAAATCCTGCAAAGTAATAATTATTGGTGTAATGTGGTGATTTCCATGCTAAGGGTTTCCTAAGGATTGCAAGGTCTGTACAACCCCACTAGGGATTGATTAGGCACTATCTTAGAGATAAACAGCACAGAATAAGCATGAGAACAGCAGCTCCTGGACCCCAATGTGAAATCTCTCACTGCCGCAGGGTGTAGACTCTGCTTGCTGTGGGAAACTGTAGAAACTAATTCAAATTATAGAATGTATTTATCGCTATTCTGTAACACTAGTTTAGTACTGATTTAAAAAACCAACCAACCAAACAAACAAGTCTACTGAATAGAGAATCACTACCTGAAACTGCTGCTTACGCTTGGAAGATTTTCAGCTCGGGACTAATCTTAGCATTGCTCAGTAACTGTGGTTAGGAATCTTTTGGTACAACAGTTTGGGTTTTGCGGCTTTCTGCTTCCATTTCCTAACTCATACGCAATATACTTACTTTTCAAAGTCAAAACTTTTCTTTGTCAAGGGTATAGGTTTTCCTATGCAAGATCATTTTTAAAATTAACATTTTTAAAGTAGATTTAAAAAGTAGACTTAGCTTGTTTCTCTTAAGCAAGAATTTTGTACAGAAAACAAACTAAAAGGAATTTGGGTTAAAAATATTGATACTGATAGGAAAGGATTTAGAATAGCTGACTGACACAAATGGATTAATTTTACTAGTTTTACTGTAGCTGTAGTAAGGGCAGTATATTTTCAGGGGCATTTTTAAGATTTTGACTTTTTTGATTTTGTCAATTACTTTGAACGGGGAAAAATCACGAATCCTTGAAAATACCTGTGGGAAGAAAAAACTGATTTCCTGTAAGCCTATTGTTGTATTGGATGCATCATGCAAAAGAATTCTTCAGTAACAGGTATGTAGATGATACAAGCTAGGCAAAATTTCCTAATTTTTATTATTATGATTAAAAGATTGTGATCATTTTACGTTGCACATGTGATGTACAGTTGGTAAATTCTTTGTCAGTTTTAGGGCACTGCTCACTTGACCCACTAAGGTGAATCACAGCTCAGTGGTAGCGTAAGCTGCATACTTATGACCTCAGCGTACTAAAGATGCAAGGACGTTCTGCTGTGAGGAATGTATTAATGCTTTGCCATTTAACTAAAAACCACAATTCATTTCCTCTTATAATTTGTATGAATATTTAATTGCATCACCTTTTTTTAAACATTCCCCAGTAGTGACAATAGAAAGGTCTGTTAGTCATCCAAACTTTCTGCAGCATTGCTCTGAACCATCTGAAGATCATTAATGTGCTAATCACAAAAGGAAGGAGAGAAATTTGCAGAACTTTATGAGCAGTTAATGCAAAGTTAGAACCCAGGCTGTCATTTTTAAATAGGAGCAAAAAATGCCTAATATGCATAACTTCTCATATCATACAGGGAGAATAGCATGACTGACCAGACTGGCCACCAGCCAGTAAGCGCAAAAGTATCACTCTTGGCAGGTGGATTCACTCATGCTGCATATGTGACACATCTTACTGATGGATTGTAGAAAACTACTGATACAATGTCGGAGGTGACTTGTTTCATCTCCGCTAAGGTCAAGGTTGGCTCAAGCTCCATATGGCTCAGGACCTGGACCGAAGCCCGGCAAAGTTAATATGATCATTTCCATTGGCTTTGATAGGTTTTGAATCAGGCAGTGTAGATAGGAGTAGTTGTTGGAATTCACTGAGGGAAGAAAATGGGAGTAGAAAAATGAAATAATATGAGAAAATCTGAAGAGCTCTCACAGGTTTCAGCTGCGGTCAAGTTTGCCCCTTTGTTGAACAAAATTCCTTAATGGTAAATGTCTCAAGTTTGGATTAGCAGCAATTGGTTAAAACATTCTGTAAACTTATATTGTTATCAGTAATCTGTTTTTATCAGAATGTGTTCTTTTTTGTCTTTTCTATGGATTTCAAAAAGAAAATGACTACCATATTGTGAGAAATAAAACCAAATGGTGACAACACATGATGACACGTTGTCGTGGTTTAACCCCAGTCAGCAACTCAGCACCACGCAGCCGTTTCCCCCTCCCCCTCCCAGTGGGGTGAGGAGGAGGAAAGGAGAAAAAAAAAAAAAAGTAAAACTCGTGGGTTGAGATAAGAACAGTTTAATAACTAAAGTAAAATATAATACTAACAATAGTAATAATGAAATATAATAATAATAGTAATGAAAAGGAATATAAAAAAAAAAAAAGGAAGGGGGGGAAAGAAAAAAAACAGTGATGCACAATGCAATTGCTCACCACCCACTGACCGGTGCCCAGTTAGTTCCCGAGCCGCGATCCACACCTCCCGGCCAACTCCCCCCTGTTTATATACTGGGCATGACGTTCCATGGTATGGAATATGCCGTTGGCTAGTTCAGGTCAGCTGCCCCGGCTCTGCTCCCTCCCAGCTTCTTGCACACCTGCTTGCTGGCAGAGCATGGGAAAATGGAAAGTCCTTGGCCTAGGATAAGCGCTACTTAGCAACAACTAAAACATCAGTGTGTTATCAACATCATTCTCACACTAAATCCAAAACACAGCACAGTACCAGCTACTAAAAAGAAAGTTAACTCCGTCCCAGCTGAAACCAGGACACACATCTTCCATCAAGCCCAGAAATGCCCAGGTGTTCCCAGGCTTACTCGAGGTTGAACTCCCTTTAATTGTTCATTTCAAAGCAGCAGGAAAGAGAAAGCTCATTCACAGTAGGTATTTAGAGAAGAGTGAGAGGCTGAATGTGGACTACTCTATTAAAATTTCCTGGAGTTTAAGTGCCGTTGTTTTAGAGACAAAGATGCCATACTTGTGTGTGGGTAATGGCATATTCTGTCTATAATGAGAAATGCCATGTAAAGAAGACATCCTTAAGCAGCTGAGTGAGCCAAGGAATCAAATGGACAATTAGTTGGCTTCATTCTCTCACAGGGTATTTAAGTGGTTGATAAATGGGAAATATAAAGAGGCAAAAGAGGTGCTCCAAAGTAGGGACTGGAGGGGAAGAAAATAGAATTTAAAGGCAATGGCTTTCATGTTACACCATGTTATTGGTATTATCTGGAAAGGTTTGCCAAAAACAAAAAAAACACAAACAAAACCCTATAATATGTTTATTAAGAACAAACAGATATGGAGATAAAAGAGAATGGGTCCCTCACAGCAGTGATACATGTCCTGAGAGGATGTGGGATGCATCAGTGGCATTATTATGAAGAGAGGAGCACATCTCTGGAGTAGACTTGTTCTGTTTTATTTCACCCAAGCACATACATGCACATAAGTAAGGAATGGTACAGGAGTATTCATATGGATGTGACCTGGAAAAACACATCAGGTATCTAAGAGGTACATTACAGAGGTACATCACTTTAGGTGTATGTGGGAAGAACTGCTTATATGATTGCATTCTTCCTGGTTGGAATTTGGTAGAGAAATCAGAAATCATAGTAAGTAAATCTGAAAGTTCCCTCCCTTTCCCTAATGCCTTCTCAGGTCACATGTTACAATAAATAACAGTCATTCCTGGAAGGACTTGTACAGTATGCCTTTAAAAATCTTCAGAGTGAGAAATTCCTGCAGTGTTTCCAGACAAACCCAGCTCAAAATCCACCCGAGACTTTATCAACACTGAGTATGTCTGAAGATTTTCATGTGTCCCCTTGAAAATAGTCCTGTTTCTACATTATTTTGTCCCTTCAGCATGAACTACTGCCTGAACAGTCATTCCCACGCCTGTGGTTGTACAGCTGGTTGCCAAGCATGAAACTTTGCATTGGAAAATTCTCTGTTTTCATTCAGGTTTTTAGTGGAAATACGAAATAGTTCCTGATCTAGGTTGTTTCATAGTATCATATGAAACAATATCAAAAGCCTTACTTAAATCAAGAATCTTAACTCTATCATTCCAGAATAGTTTAGGCAATGAAAGACTGGGAAATGCCTCTGAACTTTCTTCTGGCTCTTTGTATAAGAACACACTTATCCAGAGCATTACATGCTGTCACAGAGGAAGAATATAGTAATTATATTTTCCTGGATGTGCAAGAAACTTTACAGGTCTTGTGATATACTCTTTCTCTTCCACAAAACCAACCAACCAACCAAAACCAAACCAAACCAAACCAAACTAAAAACAACAACAACAAAAAAACACAACCTAAAAACCAAAGACTAGTAAAGATGCCCCAGAGACAATAGGCTTTTCCTTAGAGGGTGTGGTAGCTCTTAAATTTATGTATTTGCTCAAAACTATTTATAAGTTAGCTTATAAATGAGTGTTTTCATTTATGACTAGCTGTGAATTACATTCATTTTCGGCTTTGTGGTTTTCATTATGGGGGGAAAAAAAAAAGAAGAAAAAAACCTGTTTTCAAATGATGACAAAATGTTTTAGAGAAAGTTAAGATACTTATGTCTAGCTTCTGATAGGTGAGCTTTCCAAAATGGAAGCACTCTCTGTAGCTGCAATAACTACCCTGCTTCCTTCCTGCTTGAAGGAATAGGGAAGTAATTTAATTCTCATCAATGGCAGAAGCAAGTAATAACTCTTCTCATTCAATATGTAGAGCAGGTGGAAAGAATAAAAAATTCTACCCAGATTCAATCCAACTGATAACATGCCTGTGCCAAAATCTAAATTCAAGGAGCTCATAAGGGACTAAAGTGTGTCCTTCTGGTGCAAATAATACTGCCCAAATTACAGTCTGGCCCTTCTTAGTTAAGGCACCCTCTGCTATTGGAAAGAGGTACTATTTGAGTGTGTCAGAAACATAATATCCAAAGGAAGTGTTCATGTAGTACGAAGTATTTTTATGCTATTAAAGTGCTAGTCAAGTGGGAAAAGTAAACTGTGGTGCACTGAATGATCAAGGAAACTTTTCTGGAGAAGATTATGCACTCCTGACAGCCCCAATGTGATAAGTATATCAAGATTTAGTGTCCATTTATTAGTTTCTCAGCGCAGGAGAACCCTGTGGCTGCCAAACCTGAATCATTACCCTCATTTTTCATGATATAATCAGTATGAAAATGGTGACTACCTGGATATTTTCCTGGACATGAGGTGTTCTAACTAAGTACAGCTAGATCACCATTATAGCATCATTGACTGATTATCATTCTGATTAATGTCTCTTCTTTATTTTCATTCCCTGTACTGAAACAATGCATATGTCACTGAGTAATTACGTCTAGTGCCTGCTTCTGAATTATGCCCTTGACAAGCATGTACCTTTGTCACTGCTACTCTAGCTTTACCCTGTTCCTTGAACCCTTTCCCTCAAAAACAAATAAATTAGCACCTCATGATATTTAACTGAGCTCAGGGTCAAAAATTGAGAATATTCCCCCTATTCTCTGCTACATGCAAATCCCTTGCCACTAGCATTTTCCTTGACCATTACATTCTTTGTTCAAAGAATCTGTCCGAGAGGCATGCTTATTGGGTTGTATTTGGATGTATTCAAAATCTGCTTCTTTCAGCTTGAATGATGGGAGTGTTGATGTGAAAGTTTTCCACATGCTTTGAAGCTGACTAAACAGGCAATTCATACGATCAGCCTCTCTGCTTATGAGTTTGCCACCATTTTGAAGGTCTGAGATCAGCTTTTCCCATAGCAGCCTTCTCATTTGCTACATCTAAATGAATATGTATAAGGCACAAAGGACTTGATTTTAATTTGAATCTGAAACTAAACCATTCCTGCAAATTTTAATATTAAAGAGCATCCAAAACCATTATTAAGAACTCACATCCGCAGTTCAACAAAGCAATGATTTTAACAACACACAGTGTTAGCCCCCTGTAACACCTATCCTCCATTGGTGTCATTTGCCAATATCTCCACTGATTATGCCTGCATACATCTGTTGTCAATGTGACCAATCTGTAATAAATCACCAGAGTAGAGGAAATTGGCAAAATCTTTTGCTAAGAAGTGTAAAATACATAAATATTGCTCCCATTATAGAATACCTTGCTGAAAAACATCCAAGCTGACAGAGTGACTCAGGAGATTGTGAAGTTCCCCGCTGTCATTCCACCCTAATCATGACAATTTCCTTTTGATCCAAAATCATACCGTTTCTACTATATTATATAGAAAAGATGACATTTTACTGTTCAGTTAAGTAACTCCAACAGAATTCGATCTCCGGTTCAAATATTTGGGCTTCAGAAATGCTGGTCATAAACGTGACCTTCTTGGCAAAATAACAAAAAGCTATGATGAGCCTTATCTGTCAGGTGCTAAATTTCATCTACTGTTTACATTCAAAGACATCCTTCCCTTGGGTTACATTTTAAAAGGAGCAACAATGGTGCAATATGCAACTCAGGGACACTGGTCAGTAGTTAGAGGTTAAGTCTCCAGAATTTCCGTGGGGAGGTTTACAGATACAGGAAGGAAATAGCAATTCTTCTTACCAGGCATATGCAAAATAACAACAGAGTTGCTTCCCCCACTTCAGTCCCCAAATTAATCCACCTCTAACAACCTTTTCGTTTCAGACTTCAGTCCCAGCTATTGCTTTATTTGCACTCCTAATGAGCTGTGCATTCCTTCACCTGACATCTTTTTTCCTTTAACAAGGAAGGTGGAGTCACCCAAAGGTGCCTTCCTATGTATCACTGTACACCTGTTTTAATATTTTAATTAAAAAGAAGAGACTGACAAGATCAAGCAAGTGGCCTGGTAGAGTCAAGTTAAAACCTTTGCTGAAAAGAATGCCACTTGAAGCTACCTCACAGGAAAATTACAAGTAACAAGTAACAGGCTTGGCACATGTTTTCCTGCCAGCAAGGTAGTGGGAGATCATTTAGGAAAGTATTAACCAAGCAGATCTACCCCTTTTTGTATTTTGCAAACTCTTTTCTATGACAGGAAAAGTATGGAGTTCCAAAAGAGGGAGAAGAAAAGAGAGAAAGAAAAAGATTTTGTCAGAGAAAGTCAATATAAGTACTGTACTGAGATTTTTGTCCTATTTTAAGTCTAAAAAAAAAAAAAAGTTAAAATTCTAAAATGATAAATGTCTTTAAACTGGGAAAAGACCTTCATAAAGATCAAATCACTTACTGGAGTTTACTAGAAGCGATTATTCCTTGCTAAACCTCAAACCCAGTGTTTCTGGCATTAATATACTTTCTTGGATGTTACCATAAAGAAGATAATGGAGGTTTTGTCTAGGCTTTAAGGATGGAAGGTTTTCTGATAAACTCCTCTTGCTTTCTTCGAGTTATGTATGGGCAGGGACAGTGGCTCCTAGCTGACATTTTGCTGATAAGTATGTTATTTCCGCCTGTATTGGGTTTTGTGGCAAGGTTTTGGTAGCAGAAGGGCTACAGGGGGGGCTGCTGTGAGAAATTGCTAGAAGCTTCGCCTATGTCTGATAGAGCCAGTGCCAGCCACCTCCAAGACAGACCCAGTGCTGGCCAAGGCCGAGCCAATCAGCAACAGTAGTAGAGTCTCTGGGATAACATATTCAAGAAAGGGAAAAGAAGTTACGGGGTAGCAATTGCAGCTGGAGAGAGGAGTGAGAATATGTGCCAGAAAGAACTGTGCAGACACCAAGGTCAGGGAAGAAGGAGGGGGAGGAGGTGCTCCAGGCACCCAACCAGAGATTCCCCTGCAGCCCGTGGGGAAGACCATGGTGAGGCAGGCTGTCCCCCTGCAGCCCATGGAGGTCCATGGTGGAGCAGATATCCACCTGCAGCCCGTGGAGGACCCCACGCCAGAGCAGGTGGATGCCCGAAGGAGGCTGTGACCCCGTGGGAAGCCCGTGCTGGAGCAGGCTCCTGGCAGGACCTGTGGAGGGAGGAGCTGACGCTGGAGCAGGTCTGCTGGCAGGACTTGTGACCCCATGGGGGACCCACGCTGGAGCAGTCTGTTCCTGAAGGACTGCACCCCATGGAAGGGACCCACGCTGGAGCAGTTTGTGAAGAACTGTAGCCCGTGGGAAGGACCCACGTTGGAGAAGTTCATGGAGGACTGTCTCCCATGGGAGGGACCCCAAGCTGGAGCAGGGGAAGAGTGTGAGGGGTCCTCCCCCTGTGGAGGAAGGAGTGGCAGAGACAACATGTGATGAACTGACTGCAACCCCCATTCCCCATCCCCCTGCGCCGCTCGGGGGGAGGAGGTAGAGAAAATCAGGAGTAAAGTTGAGCCCAGGAAGAAGAGGGGGTGGGGGAAAAGTGTTTTAAAATTTGGTTTTATTTCTCATTATCCTACCCTGATTTGATTGATAATAAACTAATTTCCCAAAGTCGAGTCTGTTTTGCCTGTGATGGTAATTGCTGAGTGATCTCCCTGTCCTTATCTCGACCCACGAGCCTTTTGTTATGTTTTCTCTCCCCTGTCCAGCTGAGGAGGTGGCATGATAGAGCAGCTTTGGTGGGCATCTGGCATCCAGGCAGGGTCAACCCACCACACCCCCTCTGTCCATGGCTCATTTAGACCAGCCTCAAATGATTTCATGGGATTGCGTAGTGTTAGACACCTTTTCCACAGCTTGGTACCTCAGCCTGATCTATCTGGGTAGAGCTCAAAACCCAGCATGACATGTAAGCACAGCTCAAGGAGCAGGGTCCTCCGTGGCAGTGGGCTTTGCTTTCCGTAAGGACTTTGCTTTGGCTCCAATAAAAGAAGACACGCATTGCAAATGCATGCCCTAAGAAATATTGAAACCAATACTGAATGCACTTCTGGAAACTTGATATTTTCATCACATGCCATCTAAGCTAATACACTGCACTGTTTACAGTCCTCCACTACAATATATTTTGAAACGATTACCTTGCTCTGAGTCATTTGTGTCATAATGCTGTCCATAGGTGCACTGCATCTTAATTGAAAATATTAAAGGCTATTGCTCTCCTACTGCTTTTTTTTTCTTTTTTTTTTTTCCATTCTCCCTCTCTGTTTAATTGTCTAATCATATGATTTTTTTAATGGAATAATCATGAAAGAAAATATGAAGCTAATTTAAATTCTAACTGGATTTGGCGATATTTAAGTGATTATCCCAAAGTAGCAGAGGGTGCACGAGGCAATAAACATCTGCTACGTTCATGACCATTGGCCTCACTGTTTATGAGCTTGGGAGATATTTATTTTCAAGAGACATGCTTCTCTTCGGGTTATATTTTATTTTTTTCCCCTTGCTTTATAGTTATTTCCCCCCCTGTAAAATTTTAAAGCAGGGTTTTTTTGTCCTTTCCTTCCCTCTGCCCTCATCTACTTTCACATTAACAGCAGAGTGAAATTCAGGCACATGAGAAACGTTTTCCAAGAAATCTTTCAGCCAGTAGGGATGGGTGGCTTAGCTGTTTCTCCGCTTATGAACTGTGTGGACTACTCCAGGTTTATGCACTGAAGAAGTTAACAGGAATTCTATACAGTAGATGGTTCATTGTCCAGCTGCCATTCAATTGTATTTGTTGTATGTAATTGAGGAGTTAGGCTGTAGCCTTTTCCTTTTCTCTTTCCCTCACATGCAATAAGGACTAAGAGTGAAGTTGGAGAACTTGTTGTAACTGAAAGTTACAGGCAGCTTTCTGTTTTTGTCTTTTTAGTGAAGGAAATAGAAGAGCAAAATAAAGCAGACTGCATTTTGAGATGTTTGGACAAGAATTTAGCTAAGGAGACAACAAGACAGCTGCGGATAGAAATGACCTTCAGCAGCTGAGGCAAAGCAGTGTTTGTAGGAAGAGGTAATATCTATTATTTGAGCAACTTGTGTAGTACATGTTATTTTGGACGTACAAGTACTGCTTCAGATCTGAAACAGAATAAGATGATTTCAAAGTCAATGTCTTTAGAACTTACAAATTTGCTTTAGGAGCTTCTCTGGGTATTCTCTTGAATGAAGTCTATATTACTTTTAATCTGTTTTCTACAATGGTACTGAGATGTCGTTGTGGCAGCAAGCTGCCAGTTAGCATATGGTGACACAGAGTGTGTTTTAGGGAACTTCATCCCTAGGATTGCAATAGTTTCCAAGAATCACCTATTGGGAGTAAATATCTACAGTTTTATAATCATAAATGTAAAGGGTCTGGATAAACAACAGATTTAGTCTTCTAGTTTCTACATATAAAGACTTAGAGAGGATGCTGTGGATCCTTTCTGTCAAACTCTCTATCAGCTTGATATAATTTAGTTACCTTTACATATAATCTCAGTCAAGAATCAATAATGTTTCCATGCTTTTTCTCTTTTTATATTTTGTATGAAATTTATAGTCAGGGTGCATGCTGTATTAAATATACATAATCCAGATTTACCTTAATTTTTCATCCCTGGGAATGCATTGCAGCCACCTATACTACAGAGTAAATTTGGCATGCAAAGAAAGAATCTTAAAGTGCCCAGAGAGAAGTCAATTCTCCTTTTTCTGTAGGTAGGAAAATTAATGTAGGCAGCTCTGTTATGGCCTATGGTAAATTTAACTGAGTAAATATGGATCCTATAGAAAATATTATGCACTGCCAGCCACTTGAAACATACTCGGTGAGCATTTGTGGGTCAAGGCCCAGGATTTCAGGTTTCTGTCATTCATGAGTTTCCTAACTTGTTGGTTATTAGGGAGGAGTTGGATACCAAGATCACAACAGTTGAAATCTTGGGCCACTGTAGAGACCTTTTTAAACCGAGAGTTCTGCATGAACTGAGAATTTCTGAAGCAACTTGATACGTGTGATATTCAGGTTTCCAGTTTCAGATAACTTAAAAAAAAAACCCACAACATAATTATTCTTTTTAAATTTTTATGGTTAACTTTGTATGTTTGCTTTTTTTTCTTTAGAAATGAGCATAAGCATAGGGAACAAAGCAATAATTCTTTACCTTTTCAAACACTGAAAATCAAATAAATAAATTCATTTATTTAGGATTGACTAAACTGAAAAATATTCTTAAGGTGACATTGCAATATTCTCTATGACAATTTTACTGCTTCTATACTCAAATTGTATTAAGTCTGAAAAACTGAAAAGCTGCTTAGTGCTGTAAATGGGAAAATCTAGAAATGAGCGTTTCATTTATTGACATTATTGTAGATGGACTGAGCAACAAGGAGGGTCGTGTCACGATGTGCTTGGTATTTTGCATGGAAATTGTATGGTCTAATTCCTACCTCCAAAAAAAATTAAAATGCAGATAATTACTCTAGATGAAGGAAGTGTTATTATTTGTAATTTACAGACTGAGAGAGCAAAGGCAGAGATCACATCCTTTAAAGTGACAAGAGGCACTGGGGGATCCTGGCTTAAGTGACCTGAACACAGTAGAAAGTGATTTGAACTGTTCACTCCAGATTTTACTGCAAGAATGAGCGCTTTTATTTTTCCTCTCCAAAAATGATCTTGGAGCATGTAATTAGTGTAATTTCATTTTACAAAGAGAGACAAATCTAAATTATGAAATTGACCTCCAGATTAGGTTTGGAATGTGAAGTTTTCTAGTGCATGTAGAAATTAGGAAGCTGAAGTACTAATATTCCTTCTCCTCTTTTCCAAACAACCTCACTTTCTGCTGCTTTCTGTCTGTTTAGTGTGACACATTCAAAAGATTGTCAGTACAAATAAAATGTCATTACATAATATCACCATAGGTTTAATAAACAACCACACATCACAGAACACTGAGCCACAGGCTGACATTATGAGATGGATTTCGTTGGGAATTTGCTTATTTTTGTTGTTCTTGAGTTCTTTTATTTATTTATTTGTTTGTTTGTTTGTTATTATTTTTAGGAAGACAAAACTTCTCAGGGCAGAATATCTTTGCATATAAACTGAAGAGCAATTACTTTGCCCCAAAAATTTCCAACAGACTGAAATAAAATGTACATTTGCAAAAGGGGAAGAAAAAAAAAAAAAAGACACATTTTACCTCCACTTACATGTAGCTCATGCAAACCTGAACTGCAGCTCCAGGGCACAACTCAAGATTTGATATTAAAGTGTTTCATTTGCAACCAGTTATGCTCAGGATTAGAGTCCACTGCTGCCTCGCTTAACAGTACAGTACCTTGATTTCAAACAACTTGATATAGGTTGGTTGGTTGTTTTTGTTCCCCTCTCCTCTCTTTCTCCCCTTTTCCCGTCCCTTAGAACCATCTCCACCTTCATCAAAACAATTTCATTTGTACTTATGAAAGCATTACAGCCGGTAAGCGGAGAGTACAGAATAAGCTTAACCATTCTAGCCTTTTTCCCATCTGAATATCACGAATCTTGTATCTCACCATGGTGTAAGGTCTCTGATTACATCAACCTCTCCAAATTATGCTGAAATGGAGGCCATTCAATTTGCTACAATCAGTAACTTTCGAAAGAGCCCTGCATAATTGATTTCACAGTAATATAGGCATAGGTGAATGAGTTCCTCAGCCTCGTTTATACAATGTTTTCTTTCATTCCAAAGTGCACTATTCAATAGAAATCACATTTTTTTCCCAACAGTTGGCAGGTAAGGCTTTTGGCATATACAAAGCTGTGAGAGAGAAAGAGAGAGCGGGGGGGGGAATAGTGTAGAAACATGAAAATTGAAATTAATGCCCTGGGTGAAATACTAAATGCAGACAAGCCTTGGGTGAAATGATTACTCTTTTCTATGTGTGTGATCAGGATGGGGAACGAAGGATTCATACAGGATACAAAAACCTGTTGAAAGTTAAATGCAGTCCCCGAGTGCAATTTGTCGGGGGGATGGGAGGTGGATTTCAAAGCTGATCATTCATCTAAAGCTGAAAATATCTGGCTGGGTTCATGAGCTAAAGAGGCTATGGACACATGGTTGGTGTTGGATTTAGGGAAACAACTTTGGAAGCTGGGTAAATACTGCACCCATGAACAATTAAAATGGGCAGCTGCCTTAACACTAGAGCATTACATCATCTCTGCCAGTTTCTCCCCCTGCAGAAAGCCAGTCACCAGTTGCTCAGTGGACCAACTTCTTTAGCTCCAAAGATCCTATTACTACTTTATAGGCCTACGGTTGAAACCTTATGAATGATGCATCACAGTGCATGTAGGATTGCATGAGTGCTTCCTGCTGGGAAAGAAATAAGGGCAACAGTGAAAAATAAATAAATAAGTAAGAGGATAGATAAATAAATAGATAAACCCAGGTAGCAAATATGAAGCATTAAAGTATTGGGGCATGGCCAACAGTTTAAGCTATCAAGAGGAAAAAATGTGCTGTTGGGTATTTGCAAAACAAAGAAAAAGTAGGAAAATTAGATAGGAGTTCAGAAATGAAAAAAAAAAAAAAGGTGTCCTTTAAGTTGAGAGAAAAATAAGGAGGGCATCTCCATAAAGCAATCAACCCCATCTACTACAGAGCTCATTTTAGATGGGGCAAATCACTGTTTTGAGCTGTCTGTCTCTCTACACTGATTCCAGAAGAAACCTGGCTAACCATGTCAGACTAAGTCCCGAGTTTGTATATCTAAATTAAAGCAAGAAGGATCCTGTTCATGAGGTTGATGTGCATTATACGGAAGAAAATATATACTTACGGGAGTGGTAATATCAAAGGCAAACCAGTGGCTTAGATTGCCTCTTGCCTTACAGTTGCATCTGTTATATTCTCCTTGTTCTCCCAGAGTTCAGAGATCAACTGCAGGATTTATTCTTCTCATGAGAAGTGTCTGTGTAGCTGTATATAGCTTTGTGTGTGTGTGTGTGTGTGTGTACAAATTCCCTGCAAAAACAAAAAGTTACCTGTGAGCAGTCCCTGTTTAGGAAGAATGCAGCTGTCTCTGTATATTAGTACTCCCTTGTCTGAAGAATGGGTGGTTTTATGTGCTTTTTGCCACAGTTTGATTATAAACTACTGAGGAAACATGTTCACCCTATCCAAATCTAAGCAGCCCTAAAGTTTATGCTGCTTAAATCACTTCTGAATCTGAACTATTTGGATCTCTGAATTTTATGATAATATTAACAGAGCTTCTGGTGAATCCCATTAATTTTTTTTTTGTATTGTTTAATTTTACATGAGTAAATATAATTACTCATTTTGTCAGAAGTTCTAATACCAATTTATAATTCATGGAGTTAATTATGTTAACGAGGAGGCAATCATTTCTCAACTCTCTCTCCTGTAATTTTAAAGGATTTTGATTTTTCCCCTCTCTCTCTCCCTCCCTCACTCCCCCTCTCTCCCTCCCCCTCCTCCCCCCCTCCTTTTACAATTTCTCTTCCAGCCATGAAGTGGGAGCATACACAATTCATCTGTGATATAATTATTTACCATGGCAACAGTTTGTGAATGGGATTGTGAAGTTGCAAATAACTAAAAAGAAGCTTAAGTAGAACAGTCTGAAAAAAATATCCTTTTCAAGACAAGTAAAGAGTCCTTTGAGGTCAGGAAAGCTTTTGTCTCCCCAATATGTTAAAACAGGAGGAGGTGAAAAGAAGGATAGTTTGGGGGCTTGTTTTTCCTCATCTGCTAAAACCTTTGCTAAAATCTGATCAGCAAATGAAGATAAGTACTTTGTATGTGTTTGTGTATGTGTGAATTGGTTTTGGGGAGAGTGTGCGTGTATATGTAAAAATGACTGACAATAAAGAACATTTAAACAGACTTGAAATGACAAGCTCTGAATCTGACAGTGCCCAGCAAGAATGAGAGAAGCTTTGGAAGATCAAATATTGAAAAACTATGGAAAAGAGAGTCATACTTGTGGTGGTTGATTTTTCTTGTTATATTCCTGAGATAAACAGATGGCTCAAATTCACACTTGTATGCAAGACCCCCCAAAGTTTAGAGTCTTAGAGGCAGATAGAGGAAATCTATTGAAATCTACTGGAATAATCTTTGTATTTTGCTTGAGGCTGCTACTGACAAACCTTTCCCTACAACCCATCCTATTCAATCATCTATTGAGTATTTTAGCACTGCTGGTCCAGAATCAAAGAAATCTATTGATGTTCTTCAAAGGCACACTGAGCTGCATATGAAAAGAACAACAATAACAACAAAACCTCTTCCAGATATGCCGTGGTTTACAGTTTACCCACTTGGGAGTAAAGTTAGGTGCCATATTTACCCTGACTCACAGTCATAATGATTTTAGAATAAAAATATTTCAGAGGAACAGATTAAAAGTCATCAATTCATTTCATTGAATGCTAACTAATCCAAGAACACTTTGAAAAGTCTCCTGCCCAGTTGGTGGCATGAAGGGGGATTTTGTAAGATGTCTGTCCAACTTCCTTTAAAAGTCAGGCTAGATACGCCTCTACCCCTGAGAAAGTTCCCACTTTCCTTGACAGATAAGCTGAGCCCCAAACAATAAAGGTCTTTTCAATGACACCAGTGGAGTTAGGATCATGGCCAGTGAATGAATATGGAAAGCAGATGCATAGAAAAACATTCATGGCACATATTTGCTCTGGCAGTCATGAAAGATGACTTGTTTGCCAAGTAAGTATGCTATCTTAAATGGTACTACTCAAAAGGACCCTTAGAGAACCTTCTTGAGGTACATCACAGGAGCTGAGGACAAAGCATGTTGATTCTAACTGCCCTGTCTGCTCTGAAAACATCTGGCAACAATCCTGAACAACCTCTAACAGATGAAAAACGTATTATCCCCTGGTGATGGAGCATGTGATGCTTGATTTCCTACAGCTTTGTGGCACGCTGTTGGGCTTTCTAACAAGAGATGAGCTCTGTCTGAAGATTTTTCTGAACATGGGACATTAATAAAATTTGCATTTTAGCACTGATTTTCTCATGTCTCTTAAGAGGTGAGTTTGCATGGCTGCTTCTCCCTCAAAGGGGTAAATAATGCATTCTCACTCACTCCTTTTATTATCTAACTATTTTATAAAAACTAGGAATTGAATATTTTGTCATCACTACATCAGGCAGTTCAAAAATGTTTATGAAGAGGTGGATGAATAGACAGATATGCATTTATTAAAAAAATGTTCACTTAACCTGGAAAAAAAATCTTGCTGCAATTTTCTTTTTTTTTTTTTCTTTTTCTGTTTTTTTTCCCGTACCAACAGAATTCCTCATTTTCTCTTAAAGTGTCACCCAAGTCTGACATACAAGCTGGGATGCGTTTAATCTGTATCAGTGACAGATTTAGGGACCTGTGTTTCCCCCTTCATGGATAGGAATGGAAGTAATTATACAATAGAAAAGGCAGTTTTCCAGCTTCCTGTAAGAAGTAGGGCTTGACAGTCAGATTTACAGCTGCATTTAGGTTCCAAAGGTGCAGGGAGGCACCTAATGGGATTTACAAAAGTACATAACCACTTTTGGAGAGCAAATAGAATTAGGAGCCTAACTCTTCTAACTGCATTTCTAGATCACCTTCAGGTGCTTATTTTCATGTTTTGATACATTTTAAAGAGCCACCTTCTGTTCCCATCAGTGAAATATTCTGGGATTTCAAGCAATAATTCTGAGCATGATGGACTACTTTGTTTTTGTGTAGGAAGTGCCTTTTGCATGAAACCAGAAGGGATGTGTGTACTGTTGGGCATATAAGCTTACAAGCATGTCCTGATATTCACATATACTCATAGAACAGACAGTAAAGAAACAAGAAATCAGTTACTTCTTAGAAGTTTTCAAGTAAAAAAAGCCCCTGGTGAGGCAGAAGAAAAAGTCCTTCTAACTTATTGCTTTGTGCCTCCGATTATGTTGATTTTGGTAACTTACTGTTCAGAGAGTGGGAAAACTAGCTTCATTATAAAAGAAGCATGTGCGTGTGTGTGTATCTTGCAGACTCTGTGTCAAAAAAATTAGAAAGTTTACAGGGCTTTCAGCAGTTTGCTGAAAACTATCTACAGGAAGAACTGCCAGCACAGTTCCAGCTGAGAGAAAGAGATACAGTATTTCAAACGTCACTGTCAATACTAATTTAAGTGCTGTATGTATATGAGAAAAAACAATAAGCTTCTACTGACACAGCAATGACAACCTGCCTTGGAAAGGCCACCTCGGTGCCATTTTCCAAAAAACTGGGAAAAAGTTTTTCCAATGACTTGGGATCCCTTTGCAGGGACCAGCACATTAGACATACTTTTTCAGACATCTGAAGAGTGTTTTTTCATTTCTGTTTCTAAATGTATCAGACTTATATTGCAAAACAATGCAGATTTTAGGATGGGAAGAAAAGGGGAGGTTGGTTCTTTATTCTGAAGTTAAAAAAATAATAAGAAAGCACATTACTGTAAGGGCACAAGATACAGGGGAAGATCTTGAGAACTGCTTACTTGACATGTGTTGCTTGTTCAAGTATGACAAGACAACAGAAATTCTGAGCTTCATCTTTTGTTCATGGACCACAGGAAGAGGAAAAGAGGGAGTTTTGGTACTCATGGTGTTCAAGAGCTATTTAGAGTCTTCATGGGCCTTCACACCAATTTGAGCTGCTTTATTTTTCTTTCTTTTGATTCTTAGAAACCTTGGGGCAGAGAGAAAAGCTGAATGACAGTCTTTCCATGTCATCTTCCTTCTTCCTCATTTATCTGGAGCTTCCATATACGGGGGCCAAGGCTGTTACAAGCCTCTTATGGATATTTTCTACTAAAAGTGGAGTTCTTTAAGAAGTGGCTTCTTTAATGAATCATTTCTCCTTCCTTTATTTCTCCTTTAATTCACTCTAGTGGTATAAAAGGATCAAATCTACCTTTGTGGATGCCTCTAGGACTTCAGGCTGTTCTTTAAGCTCAGCATTTTCTGCTGTTCAATGTATATTGCCCATCATTGCAAGCTTCAAAACATACACCATTGGAGCATTGCCTTTACTAGCATATTTGGAAAGCTGTAGTCAAGAAACAGCATTCGTTATCTACCACTTAAACAAATGTAGATTTCACCTTCATAGGTGTTAAGTTCGAGATACTAATACTAGGTCAAATACAGGCTGACAAGAAACACCAAGGCTCATCACCTTCTACCATCCCTTGAATGTGGTTTTAATACCCTTCTGCATCACTTAGTCCCTCTCTGTCATCATCATTTAATGATTCAGATCCTCAGGTCCCTAACCATTTGAACAGGCTTGTATTGTGATGAAAAAAACCTGATGGCAAGATCCTTATCTGTCCCAGTAATTAATAGAAGTGGCTTGGTCAAAGGTCTTCCTTTTTCAAAACATACAAATTCATACCTGCAAAGATGCATAACATGTGGCACCTAAGGAGTTAATCAGACCTGTCTTCCTTTTGATAAGTTTTCCTTTATACCATATAAATATGGTATATGTATATAGAACCCATCACCAAATGGCAATAACCTAAAATGCAATAACACATCAGGTCTTAATGTAAAGTTTAAATCCATTTCTTTGCCTTGGCTATTTGCTTAAGTGAATTTGACCTTCCCTTCCTTCTGACTAAAATCTTCCTGTTACTTATGTTGTTATAGAGTGTGGCATCTGTATAGCATTTTCCTCTTCTTTATATCATGGGAACAAGCAAGTTAACAATCGATGGGTAAGTAAAAAATTTCTTTTCTTTAGTTGTGGTGGATTCTTCAAAAGTGTGTTGACATAAAATTTCTTCCTCCCCACCTTTACAGAGGACTTCCCTTAAAAAAACCAAACAAATCCGGAGATTTATTTGGCTCCGCCACATTAGCCCTTAAAGAAGACGAAAAAAAAAGTTTACCCTCCTTTAATCTGCAACCAGTGATGAACTATAAATCCAACTAACTCTCCTCTTCACTACGAAAGTAAAATCCAAATACAGTAGCATCCAAATAATTACCAGGAGTCTGGCTATGCTGGCAGGGTGCAATGTACAAGATTCAATTTTAACTAGAGATTACAGCCCAGCAACCTTGTAGCCCTGAATGTCAAACAGCCATGTCACCTTCTCCTGTCAGGGAGAGTGTCAGGACTCACATAGGCAGGGTGACTTTTTGCCAGAGGTAATGTATCTTGTATTCGAAAGAGTCAGGGAAAAAATGTCAGATGTTCTCTGGCCCGCTTCTCCCCCTCCTTTTTCAAGTCAAAACAGGCAGAGCCACTTCCCAGCGTGATATTCCCTGTTGCAACCCTTCTCCTCCAGGCCACCAGGTTCACACGTAGCACTGTGACAAGTGGGGTTCACTCTGCACCTCGTACCAGGACGTGATGAACTAAACATCCCAGGGGACATTTTATGATTCTTGAATCTCATAGATCAACTTCCCTTGTCCTTGAGTAGCAAAATGCAAAAGCAGTTCAATGCTGACCTTACTGTCAGTGTGGGTTTGGGCTCCTATCCAGCTGCTTTGGACTTGCAATTTGTATGTGTGTGTGTCTGCGTGCTGGTGTTTGTGTGTACTGCTGTCTGTAGCTCACTCGTGCAAGAGATACCTGCCTCCCCCTGGGCAGCAGATTTCTTGTGCAAAGCTGGAGGGCTGCATTTGGACTGCAGATGCACCAGAGTAAACACAACACGCCTCTGCTGAATTAAAGTTACTCTGGGTTTAGACCTGTGCTACTTAGACCTAAATGGGGCCTGCAGACTGAGGAAGAAGCCAGGCAACACAGAGAAAGATTGTTTCTGAATATTAAAGGCCCAGTTCCCATGAATTTCATATTTACATTATTCAATGTTTTGAAAATCCAACCGTGAGCTCTTCTTCCTACACGGAAAAACTATTTCTATTTACAAAATTACATAAGAAACAGCTAAAAATTAACAATCAGGGACCTGATCATAACATGGCCTATTTGCTCATTATTATCTCGTAATTTTGGGTGCTGTATAGTACACAGAGGTGGTCTCTACTTATCGTCTTTCATGTTCACTCATTTAGCAGCAGTTCCTGTTCAACCCCCTACCAGAAACTCTGCCAGTGTGGTATTTCTCAGTGCCAAGATGTAGGTTCCCAGATCCCAGTGCAAGGTTTGTTGCATGGCGGTGAGGGAAAAGCATGGGCTTCTGCTGCCTACGGTTAAACTGCTGCTCCACATGACAGGAGGAATTTCACTCGCTAGGGCTGTCCATCAGCTACCTTCCTCTGGTGAAAGGCCAGGCTGAGAAGAGAGGAAGAAAGAGGAAAAGAGAGGAAAAGAGAGGAAAGGAGGGGAGAAGAGAAGAGAGGAAAAGAGAATAAAAAAGAAAAGACAATTTAAAAAAAAAAAGAGGAGGGGGAGAGGAAGGGGAGAGGAAGGGGAGAGGAAGGGGAGAGGAAGGGGAGAGGAAGGGGAGAGGAAGGGGAGAGGAGAGGAGAGGAGAGGAGAGGAGAGGAGAGGAGAGGAGAGGAGAGGAGAGGAGAGGAAAGGAAAGGAAAGGAAAGGAAAGGAAAGGAAAGGAAAGGAAAGGAAAGGAAAGGAAAGGAAAGGAAAGGAGAGGAGAGGAGAGGAGAGGAGAGGAGAGGAGAGGAGAGGAAAGGAAAGGAAAGGAAAGGAAAGGAAAGGAAAGGAAAGGAAAGGAAAGGAAAAGGAAAGGAAAGGAAAGGAAAGGAAAGGAAAGGAAAGGAAAGGAAAGGAAAGGAAAGGAAAGGAAAGGAAAGGAAAGGAAAGGAAAGGGAAAAGGAAAGGAAAGGAAAGGGAAAAGGAAAGGAAAGGAAAGGAAAAGGAAAGGAAAGGAAAAGGAAAGGAAAGGAAAGGAAAGAAAAGAAAAGAAAAGAAAAGAAAAGAAAAGAAAAGAAAAGAAAAGAAAAGAAAAGAAAAGAAAAGAAAAGAAAAGAAAAGAAAAGAAAAGAAAAGAAAAGAAAAGAAAAGAAAAGAAAAGAAAAAAGAAAAGAGAAAAGAAAAGAAAAGAAAAAGTGAGGGTTTCTAAGGAAGGGTTGGGGTTTTTTTGTTTTGTTCATCCTTAATTCTCAGCATGATTGGAAGTAGCTAATTGTTTTACATCTTAAGATATTGCTCTTCCAAGAGCTAGTTCACGGTATGCAACTGTTTAAAGCATTTGAATATGCTTTCTGTGTGCATGGTTTTCTGCTTCAGTGTCCTCCCTTGGCTGCCTTTTCCTAGCCTCATTCTTTAATGCAAAGGACATTTGCAATGAAAATGGGATCTCTGCTTCTTAACAGTTCATCTGCTCCTGCTGCTCATTTCCCCACCTGAAGTCACAATCCTCCACTTGTGACCTCACCGCAGGTTGCCGTGGTGAGAGGATTATGATGTTGCAAATAGAGGTTTATAACTTCAGGAAGAGAATGAGCAGCCAGAGCAGATGGACTCCTCTGAAATGAAGATCCTGTCTTCATGCAAATGCTGTGAACTATAAAAGGACGAGAGGGAAAAATGGCAGAAATTACACAAGCAGGATTGTTTCTAAATACAGAGCACAATTATTAGTTGTCCCATTCCACATCTGCAGCAGGGTTAATAGGACAGATCCTGTAAGTCCTGGGGTGGTACAGAGAAGTGATCAGCATTTACACAAATTTTAAAATAACCTTCAGACAGCTCTGATGCATCCCTTAGTACTGCTGGTGTCTGTCTGCTATTTTGGATGATGCTAGATTTAAATCAGGATAGTCTATTGAAAGGAAAATAGCACCAGTCTTTATAGCTTGAAATAAGAACCAATTACCACAATCAGGAACTGTAACTAACTCACATACTTTGTGGTTCAGGCTCACAGAGGGATGCTTAGCAGTGAGTGACGCTGGCAGTGAAGACCATTCCAGGAGAGCTGTAGGGCAAGTTTCTCATAACCGGGTAGAATTTCTGGTGAAGCAGTTTTCTAAGACATGTTTCTATCGTGCCATGGGGAGTGTGATGTAAAGGCACGTGGCCTTACTCAGCTTGATGCAGGTGCCTGATGCAGTGCAACTCACATATATTTGGCGGTGTCCTAGAAGTTGCATTAGCACAACACTGAACCTGAGTTATACATTCCTTCTTTTCAGTAGCTGAAGCAGCCAGGATTACTTTCAGTTATAGTCAGCTCTGGTGGCTAATTTTGAACCCTCTGTGCCATGTTCCTAGTGTGAATATGCCTACAGACATAACTTTTACCCAGTGTACTGCCTCATTACACATTTGAGAATGAAATGGACTTTATCTATGCAACAAACCAGTAGACCCAGAACATCCTCTAGCCTTGTAGGTAACAGTGATCACCAAACTCAGGGGCTGCTTGTTACTACAGTCCTGCAACCATCAATTCTCTCGAACTTTCTAAGGCACACAAAACCACTGTTATTGACACACTCTAGGAGCAAAAATCTCAGCTTTCTTATCTCTTAGCATGTGAGACCTAGCAGGTTATCAGCGAAGAGCATGAAACTATTCTGCACTCTGGGACTGGGCATAATACAGGTTTCTCCTTCTGTTTGGACACAGATCCTCAAGTTTTCCCTGTGACCCATGGCTCCACAGAAGCCACAGCTCAGTGGCGGGTTGCCTGGCTGTGTTGACACATGGGAGCATGGAGCAAGCACTGCAGGCCTGTAAAGTACTGTCCCCATTGCTGTGGCAAGACAGAAGCCAGACACTGGAGTCTTCCTTTTGACACGTCTGCCTGAGCGTCTCTCAGATTTCAGCTGGTTCAGCCTCACAAAAGTGAGGTGCTAGTAAATCTTGGAGACGCAGAAATAGAGTATTGTCCGCTCCACAGCCACATAAGAAATCAGCTGAGGATCAGTCAGAGAACTGAACTCCAGTTTTAGACAATCACTGCTTCACTGTCTCTTTTCCTCTTCTTCTATTGCTTGTACATCTGATTTTCCGTAGAAAGTTGATCCAGAAAATATGAAACACTCATTGATAAAGAAAAACAATAGTGAAACAAGATTTCCGGTTTACAGAAGCTCCCAATACAATGCTAATTTGACAAAGAGATAACTGTCATGTATGCATTATACATATGTAATCATTTTATATGTGTGTTCCATCTCATTCCTATGAGAATTTCAATTTTTTTTGAGGGAAATACTACTTGATTTCATCTCTTTGCCTGAGGCATTTAAGCAACTCATATTATCTGAACAATTTTGCAGGTTCTGAAATGGATCATGGGAAAGATGTCCTCTTGATTTATAGAGAAGCTGTAAACCAAGTGCATTGTTTATAATAGGCACTGAATGTTCAACATCTTTAAATTTAGTCTCTAATCATCTATCCTTCCTCATCTTGTGAGTCAGTTGCTTGGACAGGGATAGACTTCTGGGAGGGAGCCAGGCTATGAGTGAGCCACAAAAGCACCTTTCTCATCTGTCCATGGCATGAAAACAGAACATCAAACTAAAATAATAATAATAATAATAATAAATCCCTACTAAATGCAACCCTGATGGGAAAAACTGCAAGTAAAAAATCTGAAAACACCACTGGGAGGGAGAATGTCAAAAAGCTTTGGACAAAACTTTAAGACAGACACAGCAGACAAAAGGAAACACTGGTTGTGCATCCCTGAAAAGCAATGGCATTGACACAAAAGAGCTTGTCAGAGATAGCAAAGGGAAATGCTAGGAACAGTTTTGCAAATATAATGATTCCATCAGTACATTGGAGAGACGAGCAATAAAAATGATCAGGGTAGTGCTGGTCACATCATTTTATGTAGATAACATTTGCTATGAATTTAGCCTCTTTTATTCCTTAAAAATCCTTTGCAAACTGATACTGATTGTTATGAAGCAGTCATTATTCATTGAGCTGATGGCTGGGAAGATCCATTAGGTCAACCAAGCTGACCTCAAAAGAGTAATGGATTATTATAACAGTATCTCGTGGCCTTATCCAAGTTCAGAGGCTTATTGGACTCTCTCTATATGGATAAATAGTTGTTGGGCCAATGAATTTATAATCGAACTGGATGATTGTGGGAGATGAAATAGAGTCATGGTGTCAGAGTAGATCCGTAACAGAGTCTAGCCAAGAAGTCAGGTTTTCTGACTTGAAGGTTAGTATGTAAGACCCTCGAGTCTATTACCTCTTTATCTTGTCTTCATTATTTGCAGACACCCATCAGTAAGTACTGACATAATGATTCTACTGCTTATTCAAGAGATATTTAACAGATGTGTGGTTTTGGTTTGGAGTTTTTTCGTTGGTTTTTTTGTGGGTTTTGGCAATTTTTTTTGTTTTTCTTCTGGATGACTGAAATAAGATTTTAAAAGGTATGTGTGTTCTACAAGATGCTTAGGAACAAAGAAGTAGAAATCTTTCCAAAAATGTATTCCTGCTTCTTAAAAAGTAGCTTTCTAATCTAAGCTTCCTTTTCAAATGAAAAAAGAAAAAGAATAAAATATTGATTTTTTGCACTAAGGATGACTCAGTGAAAAGTAAGGATTGCTTCCCAGTACATTGCCTCAAACAATTCTTCCTTCTCAGGATCTGTTTATAGATTAGATGATAATTTTAAAGATTTTGGATTAAAATAGAATAGCTTCTGTGTAATTTAGGCCATCTTAATACAGCTGTGTTTGTAACTAATTAATAATTATGTGTCCTTTAGTAATAGAAGATAAATATTTTAAAAAATACATTTTTGATCAGCATTTGTGTGATTTCAAACAGTTTTAGCAATATCACTGGAAGGAATGACTTTAAAGAGATATTCGCACTCTTTCTCAAAGGCTACTGAAGTTCACAAACACATGTCTACACTTCTATTAAACCAATCGGAAGTGATTTCAGTGGGATTTTATAAAGAAAACTCAGCCCCATCATCAGAGACTGAGTGAAAGTTTGCCAATATGAGCTCTGACCAGATATTTTTAATATCTGAAGTTTGTAAACACCAAAGGGAGGAGCCATAATTAGAATGATGAGCAGATGGTCTGACAACCAGTAAGTCATCACAGCAAAGAAATGGAAAATTGCAGTGGGATGTTGGGAAGAACATCCTCATCAGCTGGGCTTATTAGGCTTGAAATATTCTCTCAGGGAAGTTGTGAAAATTCCCAAATTTGAGACTCTTGGTGAGAACACAGTCTATGATTTAAAGCAGTACTCCATAATATACTGTGACATGTTATACACATGAAAGCACTTTAAAAAAAGGGAAGTTGTGAGGTCTCATGTGAGATTTAGTCTACAGAGAAGCCAAACATATGCAGAAAATAGAAGAATGAAGCAAACAAATGGAAGTATCCATGAAAGGTAAGAAGTGATCTTAGCTGGTTTAAAAAAAAAATACTTTACAAATGTACCTGTATAATTAATTTTTAGATTCTAACAAGTTCTAATTCCATATGCCCTTCCTTCTTCAACTTATATAACATGGATATTTTTTCCAAGGTCAAGAAGACTTTTCAGTTATAATATAGTGGCCCAATAGCTTAAAACATGTTAGTTTACCCTTTTGTGCAGAGAAATCGGGGTGATGTTTATGTGTATGCCTATAATGGTACCAAAGTCCCATAAGATAATCAATATAACTTGTTTGTACACTGTCAAATCAGGACTTTCTTGCTTAAAAAAAACCAAACACCCCCCCCCCCCCCCCAAAATCCCAATAAAAATCGAGAACTAAATGATCCATTTTCTAAGTAAGGCAGCATGTTTACCTTTTCTGTATCAGGCCATTCCAATTAGAATCCTACTTGAGCAAAACTGCCTATTAAATAACACAGAATTTAGGCAGTTAGTAACTGAATAATCTGGACCTAAATTTAGAAGATCTGTAGAAAGTAAATAACCTTCATTACTACTATAGTTCTACATCTATTTATTTTTTCTTCATACTCATTTGCAACTGCATTGGAAAAAACATAAAAGCTTTATCAACTATGTGCCATAACCAAAGCCTGTGGCAGAGGGCTAGGAAAGTCACACATATGCTCAGATCTGGATTGTTTGTTCATTCACTAAATTTTTCTTCACACATGAACAGGATGAGAAAAATAATCTGAGCCACAGAGGGTGGGGAGAAGAAGTTAAGAATTAGGTCAGAGTCTTGGAAACAGCAGACCCTGAAATCTTTAGGTTTACAAGAACGACAGTGTTGTCTTCCCTTCAAGTTATTATGACTCAGCCTTTACAAGTCTGAACCTTAAAAGCAAATACCTGTCTTTGTGACTGGTTGGTGAACACACAGAGAGGTCCAAAAAGTAATTGAGAATATCAAATGGATATATATTCCTTAATGGAGTGAGCTTTTTGCTGTTGGAGATCAGGCAGGATGAGCAGATCAGGCAGGATGAGCAAGGTGTGATTTATTTTTGAGACAGATAATCATTTTTAGAAAATAAAATACAGGTCAGTTTTGATTCAGAGAGGAGAAACATGCTACATGCACTTTTAAACACAACCTGGAGGCTGGTGTGAGGGAATAAGAAAGGCTACGAGAGAGCTGAGACTGTTTGGGAAGCACCATGAGACTCTGGGCTGAGTTGGCCCTGTCTGGATCGAAGATCTAAGGACAACCAACCTAGCTCAGGGCTGACTCTGGAGGGGGCTTTCTTACCCAGAGCTTGAACTGCAATCACTGCAGGTTACAGATCCTTTTGAATAGAAAGTATTGCAGAACAGGAGATGGATCTGCTCATACCTGGAGCCCTGTGCATGTAACACAGGGAGGGGAGATAATGGTGGTTAGAAGAATGCACTGCCCCACTATTTTCTCACAATGATACACTGAGGATGATGGTTAAGATTAGTAAAAAGACACTTCAGGAGTTTAATTTTTATCTAAATCAGTAATAAAATGCCAGCAATCCTAAATTTATCCCATTCCTTCCTCCAAGCTTTGTCACAGTACCATTGGACAAAATACTTGACGATCAGTGAAATGTTACCCATCACAAGTAGCCAGATGATACATTTCAGTATCCAAGGCTCCTAGATTTACACTTGAAGTGACATTAAGGTTTTTTTCAGAAATAACCCCTGCCAAAAAGGTTATAGGAATAACAGGCTAGTTGATCCTCCATTTTTATGTGGACTGTGAGGAAGCTGTCAGTCTGGGTGCTCTTGTCAAACATTTTATACATAGGAAATGAATTTTTTGCTGTGGACATCTCTGTCAAACAGGGATTAGATTAAAATGATGGTTTTGGCTTACTGAATGAAGTGGAAACTCTACCACTGATACCCATGGAGATTAGTTCAATTGAACAGCAATTCATAGGTAAACAGTTTCAATCTTGAAAATAAAATAGATAGTTCTTTTGGAGATAAAGTTACTTGTTATTTTTACACCATTTTGATTCAAAATTACTTCAAATTAACTTGATTTTGGTTAGTATGATATGCGGCTTTTATTTCCACATGTGGTAGGTACCTGGAAATGATGCAGAAGAGAGACTGAGTCAAATGGCTACATATCCGAATAATTTAGATTCACTTCAAAACAGATCTGCTAAGTTGTGCCTGGAATGATGCAGACATATGCAGAAGAAAAACTAAAAAACACACGTAGCAAAATAGTTTCAAAGATTTGGGGTATGTAGCAATCTCTGGTAGATGCTGGAATATTTTTCAAGTAATACTGCATTTCTTTTGGCACCTGACTGACTTGCCTTCCATGTTTGTTTGGTTTTGGGTTTTTTACATTAATAATATAGTGTATTACTTACCCACTCAGCCTCCTGAGACTTCCCAGGGTTTCTTTTCAAGACCAGATTCCACAGAGATATCTAAGCATGCCACCTATATCCTGTCAAACTCAATGGCATTGAAACTGTTTTCTCAACAGGCACTAGTTTCTTCAGTGGACAAGATGGATAGCACTCAGTTTCTGCTCTTTGGCATTCTTTCCCAAAGCTTGAATTCCTTCCTCTTCTGTGCCCAGCAAGGAGTGCTTGACCCATAGTTATCTCCTTCCTAGATATCCATTAGGCAATGCCCTCTGTCCAGTAACCCACTGATGCCATGCTAGCAAAACATTTGACTCCTTTACTGTTCCATTTTTGTTTCTTAAGGGAAACCTCAAGACACAGGCAATACTTTCACTCCATTATGAACTGGATTGTTCTTATTGGAGTAATGGAAGTTCAGTACTGAGGTTTTCTATTTGTGACCTTTAGCTCTGTCCTGGTTTCAGCTGGGATAGAGTTAATTTTCTTCCTAGTAGCTGGTAGTGTTGTGTTTTGGATTTATTATGAGAATAATGTCGATAACACACTGATGGTTTTAGTTGTTGCTAAGTAGTGTTTATACTAAGTCAAGGATTTTTCAGCTACTCATGCCCAGCCAGCAAGAAGGCTGGAGGGGCACAAGAAGCTGGGAGGGGACACAGCCAGGACAGCTGACCCAAACTGGCCAAAGGAATATTCCATACCGTATGACATCATGCCCAGTGTATAAACTGGGAGGAGTTGGCCGGGAAGGGCAGATCACTGCTCGGGAACTGACTGGGCATAGGTCGGCAAGTGGTGAGCAATTGCATTGGGCATCACTTGCTTTGTATATTCTAATTCTTTTATTATTATTACTATTATTATTTCTTCCTTTTCTGTCCTATTAAACTGCTTTTATCTCAACCCATGAGTTTTACTTTTTTTTTTTTTTATTCTGTCCCCCATCCCACTGGGTGGGGTAAGTGAGTGAGTGGCTGCGTGGTGCTTAGTTGCCAACTGAGGCTAAACCACGACAGCTCTTGGGAGAGTTAGAGGATTATTCAAAAAGGGTCCCTTACATAGCTGGTAAGAAAAACAAGTTCATTGCCATGAAGTTTGATTTCTTGACACTTGGAGCTATAGCTCTCCTGGAAAAAAATTTAAAGGCCGGCAAATAGAACAGATTGTTGAAAACTAATGTTTGGGTACAAGCCATAGCGACTGAAGTGAGCTTCAGATTGTGCTGGTGCAGAACCAGGCTCTGAGGGAAAGGTATGGTGTTTGAAGTTAAGAGCTTCATTTCCCATCTGTAAAATACAGAATCAAGTCCCATTCTCATCTTCCTTCTCATCCCCTAAACCTAAGAAACTTTCCAATGTTGAAAAGCATCACCACAGAGGAAAAAAAAACCCACCTCATCTTCTGTTAGAGATGATACTTCAGACCATTTCTGCCCAACCTGGATTCAATTCCATTTTTTAGCACAGTAGAAAATGGAGCCAGATGGGAATGATAAAACTGTCTACACATTCACTTCATTCAAAGCTGCAAGTTGCACTGAAAAGGCTGCATATTTCTTTGTGCTCTGAGACATAATGTAGGTAGGGAAAAAAACACAAAACAATGTGTGGCAGTATAATATTGTCCAGGTACTGCACAAGACTAAGTAATCTAATATGTGTGTGTGCGAGTGTGTGTATGTGTGGGAGGGAGGGAGGGCATAAGGAAAGACAAATTAAGGATTTTCTTCATTGCTGCTATGATGGAAGTTTTGTTTGGAAGAAATGTCATAAAATGCTGGGTGAAAAAAAAGAATCAGCTTCATTTTTTTTTTTCCCTCCTTGTTGACTCTATTTCCTTGATTTCAAACCTAGCTGAACTTTACCTAGCATTGACACATGATTTGAGGAGCTCATTTGTGCCTTCCTAGAGCTGCCTTCCCTCCTCCCTTCTGAGGGATGCTGCACATACTGGGTTCAAGGCACCTAACTCCAGTTACCCTGCCAGAGATAAGACAGGGAAGGGACTGCTTATTTAGCATTTAAAAAAAAAAGGCTATGCTTACCTCTTAAGCAAAAAAAAATTGATCACCAATAGTGAGTAAACATTGTTTAGCCACAGCACACAGACCTTGAGGGATTTATGAGCAGCTACAAGCTCACCTCTTGACTTCAGTTGGAAGCTGGGCTGGTTGTCTGTGTAGCAGACTCTGACCGGTAATGTCCTGTGCAAATGAATTTAGAGATTTTCTCAGCTTGTATTCATATTCTACAAAAGGTAAATATCCCCCAATTGCACATACTTGGAGCTGAATTATCGACTTCAGCTTTGAAGTGCAAATGAGCTGAATGAAAACATACTTAGACTGCAACATAGGAGCTATTCCTAGTAGCTGATTTATGGTGCATTAACCGTCTAGTAAGGAAAGCCTTCTATTGCTATGGATTTGTAATCCCCCAGTCCAATTATCCTGAAGATGAAGGCAAAATGCCATCCACTGTATGAGGCGATCAATAGTGGTCATTTCTTAAAATTCTTTACTTCCCCTTCTTTCCAGCAATCCAGGTTACAGGATCTTCCATAAATTGCTCTTTCATGGTTTATCAGCCCTGCTGTTTCTAAAAGCCAGACTTATGGACTACAGTTATGAAAATAAACTGCTATAAACAACCTTTCAGTAGGTTAAAACTATCAGTATTTATGGTGAATGGAAACTCCTTTAGAAACTTCTAATCACCATAGTCTGTCTATATAAAAGTAATCTCTGACTAAATAAATATGTCAGGAAGGGAAAAGAAACAGAACATTTATATGACCAAAAAAAAAAAAAGTACACCTAATTATTAAAGACCCATACATTTTTACGACATTTTATTAAATAAATAAATATATACATGAAGCCACATCATATGAAAAATTCAAGCCCCTCAATTCTCCTGTTACTCTTTGCTAAAGGGCATTATATCTTCATGTAATACCACTCCCGGACTCTCTTCTGAAACAGAAGAGGTGCGCTTTTATTTGCCAAAGCATCGTATCCATTTGTTTGGTCTTCTGTCTTCAGGCATTTATTTTTCTCTGTGGAAAACTTTCTTCTCTCACCAGTTTTGTATCACAATATAAACTCTTTTGGATGCTTCTCAGAACTTCCAACATGAACACAGACCAGTTTATTTGAAAAATAGTGTTTATCCTAAGAAAATACTGGATGTTGCATATTCAATTTGTTGCATTTGTGTTCGTGTGTTTCTACCTAGTTATACCTGATAAAGCAAGATATTGCTCTCATTTTAGAGACAGCTAAATAAAGATACAACAATTGAGGTTCATGCCATAGGTGTAGATGCTTGAAAGGTGAATGTCTTCATCAGAGGAAGTAGCCCTCAGCATTTATAACCAATGGAGATCTAGTTATTACAGTCATTGCAGTCCAGGATGAGATCCCTCTCATCCTCCAGTGCATGTATAAAATATGGCAAATATATACGCTATGCCCTCCCCAAATTACTAGTTTGATCTGTTAAGAATAAAGATAATAAGGAATGGCTGCCTGCAATGGTGATATCTAGCTTGTACTTGTCTGAAATAAGGTAAAAATTAATCCCAGCCCTAGCATCAAAACAAAGACAGCAACAAGCCAAAGAGTCACAGTGAGCACTAAGGCATTTTTCGGAATCAGTACCATTGTCATGACTGGACAATGAGCTTCCAAGGGGTCTCAGCCTCTTGAAAACATCTATTCTGCTTTCTAGAGTGATTTGAGATCATAAAATGGTCATAATCTCCATTATTTTAATTCAAACAGGTAAGATTACTGTCGTATCTGGAAACAGAAATATTGTACATAATTTTGGGCCACAATTTAAGTTGCTATGAACTTTTCCAGTAAGGTAAATGAGCTGTATTTGGTGGGACCTAGATAAATCAGTGTCCAACATCACATTAAATTCTGGCTTAGTTCTATATGGGATTCTTTAAAGACATTGCAGACTATGAAGTAAGGAGTATGCCCTGAGTGTTTTTTCCATCATTGGGTTTTTGTTACTCTAGCGATCAAGGTACACGCATAGTTCTCTCTACAATATGGAAGTTTCTCAAATTTAACAAATTTTATTCACAAAATTCATTTATGAACTAAGGAAGGATCTGCTTTATAGATTAAAAACTATGGCTCTGAATAACTGCGGCTATTTATCCAAGGTTATCCAGGAGATCTGGATGTGCTCCTGGCATCAAATTCTTCTGTCCTGAAGCCCTTTTCAGACTCCTACTCATTGGGATTGGTTTCATATTTAAAGCGTTGCCTGAGAATCACAGGGCTACATGAAATTCAATTTTTTATAAGAGATCCTTGCATTTTCTTGGGAAATACACCATTCTGTTTGGGCTCAGTCCAGAACAAATTATGTAGGTACAATGGAAACACGGCTATCCCATTTCCAGAAGAATTTTTTATCTGCACTACTCTATAAAGCTTTTGCCTAACTTCAAAGTTCAGATGTTACTTTGTAAAGGCAGAATTAATTTTCTTGATTGCTAATCCATCACCACTAAGTATGATGCATATGGTATCAAACATAGGTATTTCTGCTATCATTAATTGTGGCACATTGTCACAACCGATAAGGAAATGCAATATGAGAACAAGAAAACAGTCGCTGGATTTGGCAGCTTACCCTTGTTTTTCTAGTCACCATGGCAGGTACCAACCGAAACCCTTAACTCAGAAGGGTGACTGTGTGAATAAACGAGGAAAAGAAACTCAGGACTTGGAGAGCATCAATCATTCAGCTGTGTTGTCTCACACTCAGTTTGCAGTGCTGTTGTTCAGTGAAAGATAAAGACGGATAGGTCTGAAGGGGGCGGGGGGGGGGGGGGGGAAGTTCTGTAAAATATCCCAATGCTCAGGAGCAAAGGCATAACTTTTAGCCCTGAGAATTTTGCTAGAGAAAAGGAGAGGCAGTGACACAGAGGACGAGAGAAGGAAATTAACATGTGTTTGATAAAAGAGAAATCAAATAAGGAACTGTGGTTTAAATGGCAGATAAAGTACAGCTGAAGCAATAAATATCATATGAGAGACAGGAAAGGAAATTAACAAAACATAAGTTAGCAGGGTAGAAAATATCTGGGTCCAAGCCCAACAGCAGGTAGAAATACTCAGGTCAGGAGGAAGAGAATGAGCTGTTTTCCTTTTCGAGAAAGAATATCCTAACATAAAGTGCTAGGGAGGGCTTCGGAAAAAAATTTGCTTTTCTGTTTCAGTTTGCTTTATGGGGAGAGAATAGAATCACTGAAATAGCTGTAAATTACAGATTAAATCATTTTATTATTAAATAAAAAAAGTCAATGGAGATAGATCCTTTTGAGATTGTATAGATGTTCCCCAGAGTATCCCCATAATACGGCAAGCTTATATAAGCAGAGAGATAAGCAGGTGAATCCTGTATTTTAAAACTAGTAGAAGCTATTATGATTATCTTTGCTGACCTCCAGTGTAATGCAGACCTAGAACAGCACAATCATTTCTGCATTAGATGAAGAACTAGTGTTTAAAAGTTTCTGGACAGTGCTGGAGCCTATATTGCACCATAGGGAAGGTCCCATTAATTCATCCAGGCATCTCAAAATGATGTTGAAATCTTCTCCAGCCCCTGGTTTAACCTAGTGGTTGGGAGAAAAAAAAGGGTAATTTGAAATCACCTTAACTCTGCTCATTTATTGCTAAACTGCGAGTTGAATGTTGCATCACTCAGTAGCACAACATAGATTTTTAACAAGGTTGCATTGCTATTGCCTTTACTATTAAGGGAAACTTAGACTCTGGATTAAGTTACTTTCTCCTCTCTTGAGTTTACTAGCTGATAGGCCTCCAAAGGATATATAGGGATATAGAACTGAGACAAGGGATTGGCCTGACTCTCCTAGCTTACTGTTGATTTAGATCTTTTCCTCTATTTAGCTTTTATTTTTATTTTTTTCTTTCTAAATGTGGACTTCTTATTAGATCAATTCCTGACTTTTCAGTAAAAAGCAGAAATAGACTTCAGGAAAATACTTGTTGCCATTCCACATTGAACTCTGTTCTGCAGTCCTGCTTTTCTCAGCTCTATATATTGAAGGGGCAAATTGCAGGTCTCTGCACTGGTGACTTCCAGTGTGTATTTCCCACTCACCTCATAGGACCTCTGTTTCTTATTTCTCTGTTGGTTAATGCTAAACTATTTTGCTATCGCAAATCATTCATGCTCATCCTTCTGTAACTTTATGAATCTTCAGCTGCTTCATATATCTTCATTTAAGTGAGCTAAAAATAGCTGTTCTGGGATCAGGAAGTAAAATAGATGTTATAACAGTGCTGTAATAATAATAATAGAACAACCATCACAATAACAATAAACAATGGTAATATTGATAAGCGATCGCTGTTCTTTTCACTATATAAACTACACTAAATATATACTAAATTATATTATAAACATATGATACATTATATGATGCATTACCTACTTTTTCTGACATGTTTTTAATTCAAGCATTTTTTAATATACATATAAACGTATGTTTAAATGTATATATGTCTGCATGTATGTGTGTGCATATATATATACACACAAACTCATACACCTTAACTCAGCTAGATCTACTCTGCAGAAACAAAACCACTCATTCAAACAGCACTACATTTATTTGAGTCACCTTTTAAATTCCAGCCTTCTTTTCTGGATCTCTCGCACACATTCAGAAACAGATGAACATCTTTAGATCCTTTAGTAAGATCAGAAATGGACCCAACAACATATGCATGTTCTATCTCCTTGTGACGCATTCTGCTCCATGGAGTTTATCACTGAAGGTACCAGTGCAGTACGTGCTTCAACTGGTTTGAAACAGGAATGGTTTGCAAAGTCCAGTGTTAAGAGCAATACTGAAGGTAACTCAGGAAATCCCAAGCAAAGTTAATTTTCTTTAGCACAATGGTTTGCCTAAAGTTAGAGCTAAGAGATGACCACAAAGAAGAAGGAGCTGAATAAGAGTTTCTGTGCTGCCTTGTGCAGCCAAATTAATGTTGCTATACGTAGCATGATGTAAGGGTACTTGCATAGACATGTAAATAGAGAGAGCAGAGGGGCTGCAGTGTCTTTAATCTGAATAAATTGCCAAGTATGTGAAGGACTCGGCAAAGTGATGAACTCAGAACAAGACAGGGAAGCCACTTCTGGGGTGAAATCACCAACAGCAAATTGAGCGCCTGGTCATTTTTGAAATAGATGTGAGTCTTTTCATTGACTTCTGCAGGTTTGGATCAAGCTAACAGCAGGGAAGCATAATTTAGCCAGCTGAACGTGCAGAAGAAATTCAGAGGGAAGGAACGCACTGAGGCTTACCGGCACATGGCCATGGGCTCTGGAGGTGACCCCCCCCTGGCTCTCACAAAAAGATGGATAGGAACAATCGCAGGAGGCCAAGGCCACAATTTTTAAATGACCCTGTAAAGCAACCCTTCCGCCAGCCTCATGTGTCATCTACACGCAGCAGTTAAAACAATGCAAATATACACCAAAACAGGCTTTTGTGTAAATTCAATATTATTACAGTATACAAAAAAAGGTAATATGGAGCAAAGTACCATTTTTAATGCATACTAATTAAAGTGGGAAATTACCAAACATGAATTCACTTACCACTTCATTTACCATGTTACATTATAGATCTGGTAACCTTTATATTCAATAATAAAATTCGTGACTAATTCCTAAAATAAACTCTAAAAACAAAGCAGTTCTTTGCTGAAATCTAACATATGCCAGAGAAGCAAGTTAATAGAAACAGTTTCCAAATGATTTTGGAACATATTAAATCCTGTGGGCCTGATCCACAGCTGGTGTAAATTGGCATATTTCTCGTGACTTCAAATGAATTAATACCACTAGGGATTTGGCTTTATGTATTTTTTCCCCTTAATTCTATGGTTTTTTTGTTGTTGTTCAGGTTGGTTGTTGGGATTTTTGTTGGTTTATTTTTTCTTTTTTTCCAGGTAGAACACTGCTTCAAAAAAAAAAAAAAATTGATCTTTCAGAAAATCCATTGCACAGCTGAATGTTAAGGTATTAAAATAGAGATTTTCTGGTCTTTTTTTATATGTTACATGCATGGAAGAGCAAGGGCCTCTACCAGGTTCTTCCCAATTCCATGAAAGACCATGCTAGATTATTGTCAAAAGTATGAGTGGATGAAGAGGGATTTTGTAATTCTTCATCTCCTGAGTGAATTTGTCCCTTCCCTGTTGTACAAGGATTAAACTTCTTGTAAGCATTAAATGCTTTCCCCTTACTGCAGTTGAAGAGCAAGGGGGAGTATTTTGATTCTACCCAACCTGTTGTCTCACTTCTCTCACCTCTGCTGTGCTCAGAAGTCTCTTCCTTTCCCTTTGGGGTACCCATCAAAAACTGTCCCACTTCACCAGCAATACATTTCTTGAATTGCAAATAAATTCCAAGTGTGTTTGGCATAAGGTAGAAGGCACAAAGAAAATGATAAAATAGACAAATTGTAAACAAATGTGACAAGCTGAATAGAAAATGAGAAAAACAGGTGCAAAGCTAGCATGGCCTTACATGAACATTATTCACAGCAGACCTGAGAAAACGTCTGATCTCCGTTCCCACCTCCCCCTTTTTTCTTTCTTTTTCCCACTAGATCTGAAAGCTGTCTAGCTCACTTGTCAGCTAAGGTTGTGTCCAGTGTTTGTATGCTGTATAGACTTTGTCCAGGAGAAAACCAAGTTTTTAGATCCCACACATCAACATGGCTGAGCAAAGAGCTACTGGAAAAAAAAAAAAGCTTTGCGGTGTTCTCCCAGCCTTGCTTCTGAACTACCTGCAGCTCCCTTAGTCTCCAAAGACCAAACAGGTCTATTATCAGTCTGCTAGGACAGTCCTGAATGGCCCTAGGAGAAGGAGAGCACAGGAAACCTAAAAGTGTCGCTGAATTTTCTCCTTCCTTATTTGGGCAAAATGTTCCTTGACTGTTCTAGATTCTAACTCGTCTCCTCTGGAGTTAAATGTGGGGATGTGCTAATGTTTTCCATTTTAGGGTTTTTTTTTCCCCATTATGTCTACATTTTAATTGTATAGTTACTGCTGGTGGTAACATTTACATCTGTATTTAATTCTTCTACCTTCATCACTTCGTACAATATTTGATGATCTTCCACTGTTATATATTAGTTTTGTGTTATCATTGCCTATATCAGTAATGCAAGTACCTGCTTTTAATTTGTACTAATATTAATTTCAGAAGTTTAGTACAGTTAAAAAGGGAAGATGGAAAAGCAAAAGCCAAAGTTTTTGACTGATTGACTCATTTTCGGAGGGTTCTTTTCAGTCATTACCAATTTGCACATAGATGGAAAACAGCAAAGAATGAGATTTGGACCTAAACAGTCTAGAAACTAACTAAAAACATTTTGTAGACAAATTGCTACTAAAACTTTCTCCTTGCAGATTCTCCAGGTATTTACTTTGGAGAATTTGGAAATTTGTGGCCTTTTGAACGTGTCCTTTATGTACATGCTTAGAGTCCCAAGAGGGAAAAACTTCCACTCCCATTCTGTAAAGAATTCACCTGGTAGCAGTATTCTGTGTGGAAACAAAAATCATTGACTAAAAATATCCACATCTCAAAGGCCATTTTGAATAAGTGTATCATTCTATGCTATGCTCATACAGTGCCTTGCACAATGACCAAGGCTTGTAATGGCAGCATTGCTATTATTAAATCATATTTTTTTTTCTAACAACTTTCACACATTCTTGTTCTGTTACCAATATTTCTTGTACTGAATGCTCCTAGCTGCATCAGATTTTGTATGCAGACTAATCCTAGGAGTTAACACATCTCATTTCTGGAGTCCAACAAACACTGTAAAAAATCCTACGTGAATTTCTACGTGAATTAATTTCTCTGAAACCCACTTTTCTATGAACATTCAAGACACTGAGGTTTCCTGCCAGGAATATATTTATCAAACACTTATTACTATTGGCAGTAGTAGTATTGAAGATGCAAATATTTTCAGTGAGATGTGCTTGCTCTTTTACCCAGTCAAGAAGACTGTATCAAGATTATGAAATTTCTCTGACCAATTGCAAATAAGCACACTCTTTAAACACCAGAAAAAAATCACAGTATCTCCACAGACTTAATAATAAAAAAAATAAGGCAGAAAAGTCTGTCAAATCATTTCAGATAGCAAATAAATCTGAGAAGGCTGTGATCTGCTGGGAAGTAGAAGGAAGCTATTTGTCAGATAAATGATTTGTTGTGAATTGTTCTGTTATCTCTGTTCAAGGGGAATGAGCCTTGATTCTGGAAGGTGCTGAGCCATTCCTGCCAGTTTCTAAACAGTCTCAAGTCCCATTGTGGGAGAATATCCATTTCTTTCACATACGGAGTGATTTTGATGAGATGTGGCACAATGTCCAGGCCAGAGGAAAAGAAATCTGCATTCTGTTCCCACCTCCACCATGGGTCTGCTGCATGACCTTGGGCAAATCACTTATCCTCTCTGGACAGCAGTTCCTTCATCTGAAAATTGGGCATGATACTATATTTTTAAAGCTCTTTCGGACCTGGGATGAAAAATTGCTAGATGTTGTTATTATTATTATTATATTTCATTGCTGACATCTATTACTGAGTATGTATTTCACAATGACAGCTATCACAGTATGTATATTTCTATAATGACAACTATCACAGCACGTATATTTTTGGGATGACAACTACCATATTAGAGTGTGTATATTTTTGGAATTAAAGCTATAACAGCATACATTGTTCTAAAACTATAGTACTAATTGTCATATACTTTTCACAAATACACAGTGTGTTATTATATGTCATCAAATTGTACTTCTTGTTTCATTTTAGATATATAATATATGTATACATAAAGTGTAATATATATTCCATGTTGTTTGACATCCATCAAATTGCCCTATCCTAATAAAGCACTCTTGTACAAAGCAAACTCTAGTAACAATGTATAAAAATGCATGTAATATGAAAGACTTTTAATGGCTAACAATTCAGCATGGCAGTATCAATGAAATCTTTCACAGCATATATTAGACATTTAAACATTGCAATCCCCTCTTCACACTGATATCCAATAAGTAAAGGAAATGTAAGATCAGTCAAAAGCTAAGAAGGTTTTTTCCTTCCTTGTTTTCTTGCCAAAATTTATACATATTTTTAAAAGAGTATTTCTTATGTAGTCAGAGGAAGAAATCACACCCTTGCAAAATAAAAAAGGAATTGTTCTCTCCTAGCAGTGTATTTCATGTTAGTTTTATGTCCAGTTGATTGCTTGATAGCAGATTGCTTGCCTATTTTTCAAATTAAGAATGACTTATAAGCTTTTATGTACTTTGAATTATTTTTAAATAAATAAAATATGGAATGTTAACCTATTTACAATTCTTAAAATTATAAGATACGTATTTCAGCAGCGGTTAGTAAGTTAATTCACTTGATAACAGAGCAAGTTACATGTTTAAGAAAGACTAAACTGCCCCACAGGAGAATGTCCTTATGTCATGGAAAAGCTCAGAGCTGGAGCTCATTTCAGACCCTTGTTTGCAGCTTGAAAAAACATCTACAATGTCTGAAATCCAGGTGGGAAAACTTTCCAACTTAACTAGAAATATTTCGTAAAGTGAGGCTGAAGTTCCAGGTTTCCTGGGTCCCTAAAATGAGATTAATGAGGCAGGCAAAACCAAAAATACAGTTAAATACAGAGCTTGTTCTTTTTTACTTTGAAAATCTTTAGTTGCCTGAAAGCATAAAAAATTGTGTATTTTTTTAAGCCTAATTTCATTCACTCAGGTTTAAAACATTGATTCTTTGGCCTTTCAGTTCTGCAGAAGAAAATAGTTTAATGTCAAGGACTTTGAAAAGGGAATTTCTTCCAGCCACTCAAGCTACTAATGCCAACTTCTTTAGCCTTAATAGGTCCAAAATCTCATTGCAAAGTATGATATTAAGTCTTAGCCACTCGCTAGTTATTTTTCCCAATGAACTCCACTGTCTGAGATACCAATACTCCAATGCAATTTGAGCTTATGTCCAAGCAACTGCTGTGGCACGATGAAGGCTTGACAGTCTGTTTCCTGAAAAAGTCTTCACACAGTTATTGTTACCTCTTTGTGAACCTACCAAAGCAGCTTGTTACCTATTTTAAGCAGCTTGGCTCATATCTTTGACAATAGTGTGGGACTTTGCTATCTGTTCACACTTCTGTCTGCTGATACGCTGCTGGTTATATGGCAGCAATATCACTTGGGGTTGTGTGTATATGGGTGCTGCACCAGTGTTCCCAACGATATGCTCCCAACGCTGCCTCTTAAATATTGAAACCAATATAATTAACCAAATGACTGCCTTCTGCTCACAGATGCGAAAAAACCTGGCTGAATTGTGAAGAAAAGTATTACCATCCATTGTACCCATAAGAAAAAACATGTTTCACCCAAGGCACAGCCTTGTACTTATTAGTATTAGTTCCAGAATCACTGCTAAGTCAAGTATTTTGAGATGCTAGTCCATGAATAATAATGCCAGAGAAGTACAATAATTAATAGAACATGAGGATATTCCCTAAAGAGCATGAGCAGCATTGCGAGAGGTATGCATGCCTCTCCTTTGAAATTTGTCTGCTACGGCCTCTTGAACTTTGATTTTGAAAGGTGGGGAAGAGGTAAAATGAATTACACTTCATTAGCAATGTCGAGGAAGATGGAACCTTCTCTTCTCTGGAGAAACAGCCTTTAATTGTTAAATTCCCAGAATTCCCCAGTGCACATCAAGCTGGATTCACTGTCATGCTCTGGCTGAGCGCAGGTGATGGTTTTCATTAGCCATTCTTTCTCTTGACCCTGATGTCATCATTGTTATTGTTATTTATTAATTTAAAGTGCCTCATTCTCCCCTGGATTGCAGGCGTTTCACGCAAAACTCATATCCACTAAGCAAATATTAGCATAATGGCAGCAAAACAAACTTTTCAAGAATGTTTTGTATCAATTTATCACTGACGGACCGACATCCCTGGAGGCTCAGGTCTGCTTAGACTGCTAGCAATTACAACAGAAACAAGGTCCCATCGCGCACACTCCTCTTACTATTCTGACTCTAACCTTGACCTGGAAAGGGCATTTTCTAGGGGTGAGAGGATGTCTTAACCTATTCATTACTTTTCTTGCCTTTTTAGGCAGATAGAGGAAAATCATTCAGTTAGTGATGATCTTAGCAAGCAACAGTATATTAGCCAAAATGAAGAGTAATTCAGGCTAGCAGGAGAAAGCAGCACAGACACCAAAGTCATGAATTTCATGCTTTCCTTCACCCACTGTGGTACACAGTTCGGAGGTGTTCAATTGCTTACCAGATTTAAGAGCGGCTTTTTTTTTTTTTTTTCCATAGGCTTTTGTATCACCTTAAGGGGACAGGGCTGAAATGGGACTTCCCAAGGGGTTTGTTTTGATTTTTTTGTTTGTTAGTTTGTTGGTTTGGGTTTTGTTTGTTTGTTTGTTTTCAACAAGAACATAACAGTTTTATATAGGCCCCCAGTTGAGACAATTACCACATTGGGTGGTGCATTGGTGGTGAGTGCATTCTCTGGCCCCTTCTGCTTTCTGTTTATTAAATGCTTCTTTGAAGCAGCCCTAGAAAGCCTCCATGCAAAACTGGCATAAACCTAAACCACCTAAAGGCAGCTCTAAGAAGGACCCATGCAAGCTCTTGGAAGAGGGAAGAAATGGAAGGAAGAAGCATGATGCCTCTTGCATTTCTTTCTTTGGTCTATGTTTTGTGAGTTGTATACCCTAAGATGTGCATGTCCTAATTCTCAGTGTGCAAAGCCTTCTTCCTACAGCTCTGTCAAAGAGACATCTTATGAATAACCTTGAAGTCCTAGAGAAGCTACCACACCTTCCAATGGTTCATGCAGTAGGAAGCAGCACTGCTGCTGCCATTTATTCTTAAACTCTTTTATTCACAATCTGCTCTGGAGTGTTTACATGGTGCAATGGTATGACAAGCTCTTAGGGATTCCCTTTCAAATAGCTCAGTGGAGAATTCACTCTGACTTACTTCTGGCTTTAAAAACTGTGCCTAATCTCTTCTAAGAGAATGGTTTGCCTCCAGTGTCACTGCTACTGTGACTGAGGCTGTGTGGTCAGGGCAAGTTCACTAACCCGTCTGAGAAGCTGTGTAGATACCTGGGTACTTAATTCTTTCTGACCTCTGCTGTACATTCAGTCCACTTTAAGTTTAGCTCCAGTACATTTACATAACACGTCAAACGTAGAGAAATTCTCATCCATGAATCTTGGAGTACCTTCCATGACACAGGAATTCCTACTGAAATCTTTGCAAAGTCACCAAAAGGTAAATGCATAAAAATCTTGGTGTCTAGCCATCTCTAGCTCTCTAATTTTCTGGTTGTCCATATCTAGCGAAGTCCAGGACTATGCTCAGATTGCTATTGTAAGCTGTTTCAATTGCTCTGAAATGACACCATTCAGTTCCAAGAAGATAGTTAAGAAATGATTGCTACTTTTTTTGTGTCAATGTTTTGCAACACAGATTGATTAAAAAAAAAAAAAAAAAACAAAAAACAAATCAAAACATATATTTCTCTTTTTCATAAGTTTTGTACAGCTTGGTACAGTACTGAGAAGTATTGAACAACAAGCTGTATGCTTAAAAGAAGTAAAATTCCCATTTTACCCATGTAGGAAGTAGAAAACATTAACATTTGGATTTGAATGTGCCCAGACTGCTCCAGCAGCTTGGCAACCAGAAATATTATGCTGCCTAGAGAATCAGAGACCATGGAAAATAATTGTAAAGATAAGTACTTGGTGCAAAGAAGGGTTATGTGGAAGCATGAGTGAAGAAATCTACATTAGGAGACCAGCTGTGCATTAGGTGTATAATACAATACAGAATGACATAAATTACCATAGCAAACAAATGGACACTTAAGAAGCTGCACATAGGGGACTATGCATAAAAAGCAAGGCTGGGATTCCAGGCACTGTTTGCTTTGTCACTTCTTGTTTGTGGAGGTTTTTTTTCTTTTCCTCCAAAAAAACCCCAACCAAAAAACAACAAAACAAAACAAAACAAAACAAAACAAAACAATCCTTCCACACACACATTTACATTTATTTTTTTTTTAAATCCACATTTTAGGCACTATTTTTTTTATCCTACATGCTTTACCTCAGATTTTTCTATTATGTGGTAGATTTTCTTTCTCTTTTTCTCAGTACTGGAAGTAGTGTGTATTGTTGAAGTCAATGTATGTTACTGCAAACAGCCCTAGATCCTGACATTTCTGGGGAAAAGAATCCCAGTACTTTAAGCTGGAGACATTCCACAGCCTCGAGGGACTTTTAAATTATATCAAATCCTAAGACAAAAAATGGGGATGGTTATGACAAACCTTTCCAGGCCAGATTAACAGAAAGTTTTAGGAATTGGTAGAATCAAAGACTGGTAGATATCTTGTGAGATTTACAGAATTACTTAAACAAAGCATAAATAGGAATAAATATCTTTGATATCCATAGAAATTTGAGGTATGCCTAAATATTTTTTTTTTTTAAATCAGAGTAGGAATATCTTTGTATATGTAGTTAATTAAGACTTAGCTTTTATTTAGCTTTAAACATGTAAAATGATGTCTGCACCTTAGGTAATCTTCCTTTACAGCCAGTGAACAGAATTATGTGCTTCACAGCATGTTTTAGATCCCTGCTTTAAAATGAGAGAAATCATGCCTTGGACGTGATTACTTCTCTCCATTTACTATAGAGAGAGTATGCAGTGACTAGCTCAGATGAAAAAGTCTGCTCTGTGTATATCTGTTTAAAGTCCAATGAATCACACCTGAAACTCTGAATTCACAGGACTCTAAGTCCTTTGAATTCTTTATATTAAAAAATACAAACATACTGCCTTACTTCCAGTTTAGCTGCGTATGTTGTGCAAGACAGATTGGTATCCTCCTTATTCAGCGATCTCGTGTCCTCCTTTTCCTAAGAAAAGAATGAAAAAAGGGTGAATGAGATCTGTTAGCAATCAATGGGCAGGATATCCTACTTTCAATGCAATATGTTAGGACACCCTGTGCTAGCCCAGATTAACATGCCCTATGAATTGACAACATTATAAGCTGTGAAACATCACCATTTGCTTGAAAGTTAGATTGAGACTTCTGTGAATATTTGTTTGAGTGGGATTCTAGAAAAGCAGTAGTAAAATGGGTGGTGATAAAATCTGTTTATACAGCTTTGCAAATTGTGTCATTAGTGTTCCCTTTCATTAAACCCAAATTATCTAATGGAGAAGAGAATATGGTCTGTTGGCTGAGATTTATTTTGAAGAAGGAAAATTATTTGAAAACTAGAAAAAAACCCTGAGAAACCATACCATATACCTAACATAACATATAGCACAAAACAGAAAAAAAACCCAAAACAAAACCTGCTGGCGTATCAAAGATAATTTTCATAACTCATGGTTTTATTGCTCTTCTTTTTTTTATTTTTAATAAATCTGTGAAAAAGGGAATTTTTCCATAGCTGGAAAATGGGCAAAACCTCATCCACACGTGCAATGTCTCATACATGAATTGCATGAAGCAAACAGGCTGAAACTTCTTGAAGTTGACTTGTCTGTTCTCTCTCCAGCAGTTTAGCCAATAGTTTATTCTAGTTCCTTAAAAAAAAAAGAAGTTTTATAAAGAACCTGCTTGAAAAGCGCAATATAAATGCAAATAGACTGATATTGAGAATCCCTTGATTAAATACTACAGAATAGTAGAAATAGAACATAAATTTATATTTTTAAACAACAGTTTTTAACTCCAGTAGTACTATCTTAACTAAAAGATATGAAATAAATCCAAATTGTAATTCCAATAACCTTGATAACCCAACTCACAGTGAAAAAAACCCAAAACCAAACCATGTGGAAGAAATTTCCTTTAAGCTTCCTAGGGGCAAAAAGAAAATTAACTACTGTGGATAAACAGAAGATGGCCGTTTCTCAAGCAGTACAAAATAGTAGACAAGACTGTAAGCTGACCAAGCAAAATAGGAAAGGTAGCATTCAGCAGTGGCCCTTATTCATATTTAAAGTGTACAAGGTCACAGCTAAGATCTATGGTTTTAAGATAAAGGATTTCAATATTACAGAAAATGTTTCTGCTAAGAAATTAAAAATGTAGAAGATAATGTTATCAAGAGAGATTCTGAAGTCTTTGTTGGACCCAAAAGGCAAAGTCCCTAAATCTCTATTGTGTATCATACTAGTGAGGATTTATGACTTTGGATGAACAGATCTATAGTTTATCAGAAGGAAAGGAATAGGTGGAACCAAAGCCAAGTTTGTGGAAGAAAGAGGGAGTAAGTAAGAGACATTATTAAAGCAGCCAGTAATGGAAATCTATGAGAAATCTGGACAGTGTTACAGGTTGTCATGTTTTAACCCCAGACAGCAGCTAAGCACCATGCAGCTGCTCACCCTTCCCCCTCCCAGTGGGACAGGGAGGAGGATCAGGAAAATATAGTAAAACTTGTGGGTTGAGATAAGAGCAGTTTAATAACTAAAGTAAAATAAAATATAATACTAAATAATAATAATAAAAATATAATCATAATAGTAGTAATGAAAATGAATATAACAAAAAAAGAGAGAAATAACACCCAAGAAAAGACAAGTGATGCACAATGCAATTGCTCACCACCCACTGACATATGTCCAAGCAGTGATCCGCCCCTCCTGGCCAACTCCCCCCTGTTTCTATACTGGGCATGATGTTCTATGGTATGGAATACCCCTTTGGCTAGCTCAGGTCAGCTGTCCTAGCTGTGCTCCCTCCCAGCTTCTTGCATGCCTGCTTGCTGGCAGAGCATGGGAAACTGAAAAATCCTTAACTTAGGATAAGCACTACTTAGCAACAACTAAACCATCAGCGTGTTATCAACATTATTCTCACACTAAATCCAAAACACACTGTACCAGCTACTAAGAAGAAAATTAACTCTATCCCAGCCAAAACCAGGACACAAGTGAAATGATTAAGTCCCCTTACAGACTGAAACATCATTCTCTTTCTTTCTCTTTCAAACTGAAATGTCCAGCAGGTGGGATGTAAGTATTAGAGTTTTATCTTTCTTTCTGAGCGAAAAGGAGCCGAAGACTTGAGAGAGCATCTAAAACCCAACAGTCCTGTAACAGCTTGATAACAGGTCAATCTGGGGTGTTCTTTGGGGAAGCTGTCCCCTCAGAGATAATGGCAATGAGGAGTTCCAGCTTCCAGAATGTGCAAGGCTCGAAAAATACTGGCTCCCATCTTTAGCAAAATTATTGATCACCTCTTTGCCCAGTGCCAGCTTTAGCCAATCAACCATCTATCAACATGTGACTATCCATATGTCTTTCTGCCCATCTATTCCTATATAGACACCTATATGTGAGACGGAATAGTAGACAGACATCTGTGTGAGAGCAAGGGTCAGCAGCTGGACCACTTTCAGATGTTTATGCAGATGTTCATGCAGATGTTCCCCTGTTCTTCCCTCTCTACAAGCATGTGAATGTCTCTGACTATTTGATCAACCTTTATGGTTACTGAATATTCATTTGCCTAGAACTCTGGTGACATTTTAGGCAGCTAGGATATCCAGAATACAACACACACCCTACAGACAACTCATTATATTTTGAAGATGCAACTGAAGCCCTGTGGCATAAAAAATAGCATTGTGTCCTGGTTTCAGCTGGGACAGAGTTAACTCTCTTCTTAGTAGCTGATACAGTGCTGTGCTTTGGATTTAGTGTGAGAATAATGTTGATAACACGCTGATGGTTTAGTTGTTGCTAAGTAGCGCTTATCCTAAGTTAAGGACTTCTCAGTTTCCCACGCTCTGCCAGCAAGCAGGTGTGCAAGAAGCTGGGAGGGAGTGTGGCCAGGGCAGCTGACCTGAACTAGCCAAAGGGGTATTCCATACCATGGAATGTCATGCCCAGTATATAAACAGGGGGGAGTTGGCTGGGAGGGGCGGATCGTGGCTCAGGAACTGACTGGGCATCAGTCAGCGGGTGGTGAGCAATTGCATTGTGCATCACTGGTTTTTTTTCTTCCCCCCCCTCCTTTTTTTTGTTATATTCCTTTTCATTACTATTATTATTATTATATTTCATTATTACTATTGTTAGTATTATATTTTACTTTAGTTATTAAACTGTTCTTATCTCAACCCACGAGTTTTACTTTTTTTCCTTTCCTTTCCTCCTCCTCACCCCACTGGGAGGGGGAGGGGGAAGTGGCTGCGTGGTGCTGAGTTGCTGACTGGGGTTAAACCACGACACATTGTAAGAGGTAAAAGAAGGTAGAAAGTTCTTCTTTTTTTAGGCTTTTTTCCTGTAACTTTCAAATTTTTTCTCTCTAAGGAAATATATTCATAGACTATTTATTTTTGAGAGTGATTTCCACGGCCTACAGATCCATTAGCTGGGAAAGCCACTTACCTGTTAGAAGATAAAAAGCAAGTTGATCCCATCTGTATGTTTGGAAACCAGCGTCTAGTTTACCTATTGCACTGGTTTAGGCTGGGATAGAGTCAATTGTCTCCACAGTAGCTTGTATGGGATTATGCTTTGTATCTGTGATGAAAACAGTCTTGACAACACAGGGGTGTTTTAGTTATTGCTGAACAGTGCTTACACAGCATCAAGGCCTTTTCTGTCCGCAGCGAGTAGGCTGGGGGTGCACAAGAAGTTGGGAGGGGACACACCTGGGACAGCTGACCCCAACTGACCAAAGGGATATTCCAGACCATATGACGTCATGCTCAGCAATAAAAGCTGGGGGAAGAAGGAAGAAGGTGGGGACATTCAGAGTTATGGCGTTTGTTTTCCCAAGCAACCATTAGGTGTGATGAAGCCCTGCTTTCCTGGAGATGGCTAAACATCTGCCCATCAATGGGAAGCAGTGAATGATTTCCTTATTTTGCTTTGCTTGCATGTGTGGCTTTTGCTTTTAAACTGTCTTTATCACAACCCATGAGTTTTCGTACTTTTACCCTTCCAATTATCTTCCTCATCCCATGCGGGGGGAGTGAGCAAGTGGCTGTGTGGTGCTTAGCTGGTTACTGGAGTTAAACCACAGCATCTATTCAAAACCTGGAGAAGAGGGAATAGCAAGGCTAGAGGCACTAGATTTCTTACCTCAATGATTGTCACAATCCACTTCCCCAAACCTCTCTTAAGCACTAGATGGTCTACCTGGCGTCAAACAAGCTTGTTGGGTGCACAAAACAGATGAGGAAAAGTTCATACCGATGAAATGATTTTGTTGAACATGGTTCTGTCTAATACCATCACCAAGATCAGCGTGATAAATGTTCTAACTTTCCATTTTTAGCCTGCCAACCTGTAAATACTCAGCAAGTGTCAGCAGGCTACAATTTAAAAACGAACGTATGTTCTTCTGGTATGGAGCTCGCACATCCAACACAGGGAATCCGACAGAGTGACTACGGCTGAAACCTGTCTAAACAATGCGCCTACCCGCAGTACTCAAAGCTGAGCACCAGATGCCCCTGTCATCTTTAGAAACCCCTGCATCATATCACTTTTAACCTTGCTGCCCTATGGAATAACTACTTAGTGTACTAAATCTGCTAAGCAAGGACTTTGCAATTCCAATCCAATATAAATGAATAAATATCTGACTGCTAAATGAATAATCTCTCATACATTAAACCAGTAAGCCAAAAAAGTGATTATAATGTATGCATTTAAATTATAATATACAAATACACAAAAGGGAAGATAGACATTCATTGAGACTAGAGAACTGATTACATGGTTAACAAGTGGAATATTTATAGGTCATTATTCATGTTAATACTAATAGTTCTTTTGTGCCGCTTTCCTCCATTCTATTGTAAGACACAATGAAGTCAGTGGCTTCATTTCCCTTCAATAACCCACCCTCTACCTCAAATTTACCCTTGCATCCACCATTCTACTTTCTCCTGAATAACCTTGCCTAATATAGTTTCAATTTAAAAAGTAAGTGTTAAACTGGGAAATGGATAAAAGAGGAAACCACTACATATAAGCATGAAAGTTCACTGTGCATTATTAACACTAATAATAGTACTTTACATTTAATTCCCTTCCTGTAAGGGGATTAAAACATTTCTAATTATTAATCAGTATTAAACAGTTTATAATTACCTCTACAAGAAAGTAATTATTAATACACCCATTTTGCAGATAATCTAAACCACAGAATAACTATATAACTTTGCCAAAATGGCACAAAAAAGGGAGCCAAGAAGCAAAAGAAGAAGAAAGGTTATGTTCCCTGTCTGTTGGTCGTGTTCTAACTCATGTAGTTACACACTGTTCTTGGGAAGAAAAATTCCACCTACAAGCTGCCAGGCACTAAAAAAGATGAAACTGTTATGAAAATCAAGTCAGTTTAAGTCTAAGTATGAAAATATGATCTTACAGAGTACATAGTTAACAAAAACAAACAAACAAACAGAAATACCAAACACCACACACACACACACATCATACCCTTTCCTAGGCATTTCTGCTTACAATGGCTGTTACGCTTATTGAAAAAAGAATCATAAAAAAAGCTTTTAAGCTAAGGACTTGTCAGTCCAAGAAGTCAATATGGTTTTTTACATATTTTAATTAATGTAACATAATACATATCCCAATGATGCATAGATCTCCATCTAACTGTAAATTCCTCTACTGAAGCTTGCTCCTGCTAATCATCAGTTTAGAAGTGTTGAATCTAACACTTTTTGTATACATATAGGTGCTACATTCATAATTTCTATTGATGCATATGCATCTCAGGACTACCTAATTCACCCCCATCTCAGGGAAAATATGTGCATTACAAGAACTTCCTTCAACTCAACAAAATATTTCACATTGATTTTGAGTTATACTTATTCTTTTTCTCTACCATAACTGATAGTTTAATTCATTAATTCATTGCATTCTTGAAAAAAATTATATATTCAGGACCAGAGCACGAAAGATTTTTTTGCTTCTCTTAAGATCTGTTCTTATACAATTAAAAAGTGTGTATAGGGGAAAAGGCTGTTGTGGATGGTTTGGTTTGTTTTTTTTTTTTTTTTTTGTTTTCCATAGTGGTACAGGGCAACATATAGACTCATTCAAGAAGAAAATTAGGGCAGTGAAAACATAAAAATAAGAAGAGGGAACACAGTGTGGGGTTAAATATGCTGTATTTAGCTCCCTAACAAGAACTAACATTGTTAGCACCTAATGAAGCAGTCCTCCTACAGTAAGTGAGAATGATCCTTATCTAGCCAAACAAAAATAGATGTCTTTGAAGAGCTCCAGTTTGCAATGGAGTTTAGGGAAATAGAATCATAGAATGGTTTTAGTTGGAAGGGACCTTAAAGGTCACCTAGTTCCAACCCACCTGCCATGGGCAGGGACATCTAGATCAGGTTTCAAGAGACCAGGTTGCTCAAAGCCCCATCCAGCCTGGCCTTGAACACTTCCAGGGACGGGGCATCCACAGCTTCTCTGGGACACCTGATCCACTGTCTCACCATCCTCATAGTAAAGCATTTCTTCCTAATATCCAATTGAAATCTACCCTCTTCCAGTTTAAAACCATTACCCCTCATCCTATTACTACACTCCCTGATAAAAAGTCCCTCCCCATCTTTCCTGTAGATCCCCTTTAAGTACTGGAAGGCTGTTATAAGGTCTCCCCGGAGCCTTCTCTTCTCCAGGCTGAACAACCCCAACTCTCTCAGCCTGTCCTCATAGGGGAGGTGCTCCAACCCCCTGATTGTCTTCGGACCTGCTCCAACAGGTCCATGTCTTTCTTACACCAGGGGCCCCAGAGCTGAACACAGTACTCCAGGTGGGGTCTCACAAGAACAGAGTAGAGGGGGAGAATCACTTCCCTCGACCTGCTAGACACACTTCTTTTGATGCAGCCCAGGATGCAATTGACTTTCTGGGCTGTGAGTGCACATTGCTGGCTCATATTCAGTTTTTCATCCACTAATACCCCCAAGTCCTTCTCCACAGGGCTGTTCTCGATCCACTCATTGCCCAGCCTGTATTTGTGCTTGGGATTGCCCTGACCCAGGTGCAGGACCTTGCACTTGGCCTTGTTGAACTTCATGAGGTTTGCATGGGCCCACTGTCAAACCTGTCAAGGTCCCTCTGGATGGCACCCCTTCCCTCCAGCATGTCAACCGCACCACACAGCTTGGTGTCGTCGGCAACCTTGCTGAGAGTGCACTCAATCCCACTGTCCATGTCGCCGACAAAGATGTTAAACAGCACCGGTCCCAATAATGACCCCTGAGGAACACCACTTGTCACTGGTCTCCACTCGGACATTGAGCCATTGACCGCAACTCTCTGAGTGCGACCATCCAGCCAATTCCTTATCCACCGAGTGGTCCATCCATCAAATCCATGTCTCTCTAATTTAGAGACAAGGATGTCATGTGGGACAGTGTCAAATGCTTTGCACAACTCCAGGGAGATGATGTCTGTTGCTCTTCCCTTATCCAGCAACACTGTAACCCTGTAGTAGAAGGCCACCAAATTTGTCAGGCACGATTTGCCCTTAGTGAAGCCATGTTGGCTGTCACCAATCACCTCCTTTTTTTCCATGTGCCCTAGCAGAGTTTCCAGGAGGATCTGCTCCATGATCTTGCCGGGCACAGAGGTCAGCCTGACTGGCCTGTAGTTCCCTGGGTCTTCTTTTCTTCCCTTTTTAAAAATGGGGGTTATGTTTCCCTTTTTCCAGTCAGTGGGAACTTCCCCGGACTGCCATGACTTCTCAAATATGATGGATAGTGGCTTAGCCACTTCATCCGCCAGTTCCCTCAGGACCCGTGGATGCATCTCATCAGGTCCCATGGACTTGTGCACCTTCAGGTTCCTTAGATGGTCTCAAACCTGATCTTCTCCTACAGTGGGCAGTTCTTCATTCTCCCTGTCCCTGCCTTTGCCTTCTGTGACTTGGGCAGTGTGGCTGGAGCACTTGCCGGTGAAGATTGAGGCAAAAAAGTCATTGAATACTTCAGCCTTCTCCATAACCCAGGTAACCAGGTCTCCCGTTTCCTTCCAGGGAGGGCCCACATTTTCCCTAGTCTTCCCTTTATCACCAACATACCTATAGAAGCTTTTCCTGTTGCCCTTGATGTCCCTGGCCAGATTTAATTCTATCAGGGCTTTGGCTTTCCTAACCTGATCCCTGGCTGCTCGGACAACTTCTCTGTATTCCTCCCAGGCTACCTGTCCTTGCTTCCACCCTCTGTAGGCTTCCTTTTTGTGTTTGAGTTTGTCCAGGAGCTCCTTGTTCATCCATGCAGGCCTCCTGGTGGTTTTGCCTGACTTCCTCTTTGTTGGGATGCATTGCTCCTGAGCTTGGAGGAGGTGATCCTTGACTATTAAGCAGCTTTCTTGGGCCCTGCTTCCCTCCAGGGCTGTATCCCATGGTACTCTACCAAGCACATCCCTGAAGAGGCCAAAGTCTGCTCTCCTGAAGTCCAGGGTAGCCAGCTTGCTGTGCGCCCTCCTCGCTGCCCTAAGGATCTTGAACTCCACCGGTTCATGGTCACTGCAGCCAAGGCTGCCCTTGAGCTTCATATTCCCCACCAGCCCCTCCTTCTTGCTGAGAACAAGGTCCAGCATAGCACCTCTCCTCATTGGCTCCTCTAGCACTTGGAGAAGGAAATTGTCATCAACACATTCCAGGAACCTCCTGGATTGCTTATGCTCTGCTGTGTTGTCCCTCCAACAGATATCAAGGTGGTTGAAGTCCCCCATGAGGACCAGGGCTTGTGAACATGAGGCTGCTCCTATCTGTCTATGGAGGGCCTCATCCGCTCGGTCTTCCTGGTCAGGTGGCCTGTAGCAGACCCCCACTATCATGTCACCTGTCCCTGCCCTCCCTTTAATCCTGACCCATAGGCTCTCGGTCGGCTCCTCATCCATCCCCAGGCAGAGCTCCATGCACTCGAGCTGGTCATTCACACAGAGGGCAACAGCCCCTCCTCGTCCTCTCTGCCTGTCCTTCCTAAAAAGCCTGTATCCTTCCATTCCAACCCTCCAGTCATAGCAGCCACCCCACCACATCTCCATGATGCCAATAAGATCATAGCCCTGCAGGCACACATATGTCTCCAACTCCTCTTGTTTATTCCCCATGCTACATGCGTTTGCACAGAGGCATTTAAGTTGGGCCCCCGAGGAAGCTGACTTACTGGCTGGAGTGGCTGGAATTCCTTTGTGCTGCTCTTCAGGTGCTCTCCTGCTGACCTGTGATCCCTCTCCAGGCTCTGGGCACCTATTGCTGGCACTGGCATCAAACCAGTAGGAGTGGGATGGATTGAGGTTCCCCTCCCCCGGCAACTTCAGTTTAAAGCCCTCTTCACCAGCTTGGCAAGCCTATGACCGGAGATGCTCTTCCCCTTCTCTGACAGATGGACCCCAGAAGGGGGGCCTTGTTTCAGAAGGAATTAGATTGAATCTCAGAAAGTCTTGTATAAAACCAGTGGTTATATTTGGGCACATCCCATTTTCAGAAATGTATATGGATTGAGGTTCCTCTCCCCCGGTAACTCTAGTTTAAAGTCCTCTTCACCAGCTTGGGAAACCTATGACCGAAGATGCTCTTCCCCTTCTCTGACAGATGGACCCCATCAGCCCCCAGTAGACCAGGTTTCTCAAAGCGAGTCCCATGGACTAAGTGGCCAAACCCCTGACTGTGGCACCAGTCCCGTAACCATTTGTTGATTTGTCAGATTCGACTGGCCCTTTCAAACCCCTTCCCTTTGACCGGGAGGATTCAGGAAAAGACTACCTGCACTCCAGAGTCCTTACCACAGCTCCCAGGGCTCTGTAATCTTTCTTGATACTCCTCAGACTGCTCCCGGCTGTACCACTGGTGCCCATGTAAAACAACAGCAGGAGATAATAGTCAGTGGACTGTACAAGGCTTGGTAGTCTCTTGATGACACCCCTGATACGAGCTGCCAGTAAGCAGCACACCTCTCTAGAGAGTGTGTCAGGTCAGCAGATGGGTGCCTCCGTACCTCTCAGAAGAGAGTCGCCTACTACTGTTACCCATTGTTTTTTCTTAGTTGCGCTGGTTGTTATATGGGGAGCAGATCGGGCTGCCTTACTCAGCTCCAGCGTCTCTGCTGATGTGATGGGTCTTTCCTCTTCAGTCTGCAGAGCAGGGAAGCTGTTCTGCAAGGGCACCTCAGGCTTTGGGGGAAGTCCCTTCCTCCTGCAGGAGGAACCTTTCTGCTGCAATCTTCCATTCTTCCTCATTATTGGCCCCGCTCTGCTCTGTGTGTGCTGGTGCGGGAGTTTTTGGCTGTTTGGCTGTGGGTCCACTGCAGACTGCGCTTAGAACCAGCTATCTAACTCCTTCTCAGCCTCCCTGACATTACACAGCCTTCTCACCATCTCCTGCAGCTCAGCCACCAGCTGCAGGAGGTCCTCCGCCTGGGCATACCTTTTGCAGGCAGGTCTGCTGCCTGTCCCTGCCCCAGGAGAAAGGTCTAGGCACTGCCTGCAGTCTGAGGTCTGCGCTGCAGCCTCTCCCTTCAGCAGCTCCGTCTGGGTGGAGGCATTGGCCACTGCTGGGGTAGATGGTGCAGACCCCCCAGCTGGAGCTGCAGCCTTTGCTCTCAGACGAGTGCCCACCGTTCTGCCTCGAGGGTCAAGGTCAGGTAGGACGAGTGCCCTTGACCTGCGCAGATGGTCACCGAATGATGCCCGGTTGCTGGGTGATGTGGACTTTGAGCCTCTCCACTCGGCCGGTGGAATGCCCCCCCCCTCGAAGAGGCACCCTCCCTGTGCGAACTGCCACGCCACACCCTGGCTGCCGCGCCACGCCCTGTTTGCCCGCTCTGTGCGCCGCGCTCCCTAGGGCTGCCTTTTTGTGGGAGTGGGGGGTGGCCGCCATTACGCCTGGCCCCGCCCGTGCTTCGTCATCCGCTCTCCCTCGTGAAAGCTACCCATTCACGAATGAATTCCCTGGTTATTTTATCAAAAGTATGGTGTGGCAATAAGTTAAAAACGATTTGCAATAGATTTCGGTCTGCCTATCAGCTGACATGACACTGACACAACCTAACTGGTGATCTGAGGACACTGCCAGACAGTGACGAACAGCAGGGAAGAGCACAGATCTTCTCTTGGAGGGGGCTGCAACGTTATCTCTTAAACAGACCAAAATAAACAAACGTGAGAAGTAGGACAGAAAACTCGATGGGCAGACAGCTATTTCTCCAAAATGCATGGAGAGGAACAAATACAGGATTCATCTGAGATACCTTGAAATCTCATTGATTGACCAAGCTACACTTTGGTCTTTATAATCTTTCTCTTGCCTTAAATAACAATAACTAGAAAAGTTCAATGCAGCCTTTAACTCAGCTGGTTTAGCATTTGTTTTTTTTACATTATACTCTGTCCCAGTTATGGATAAATAAAAGGAAAACCACTAAATATCTTGATCATTCCACAACAGTGGTTATATTTCTACGGCCAAAAATGAATTTTAAAGCTACTATTTTAAATACATAAAGGGTGCTGGGGTTTTTTGTTGACACATCTAGCTATATAAAAAAGGCCTGCTATTGAGACTTGTATAGAAAAAGTAACACTAAAGTTCTTTTCAGTAGTTAGACTAACACTAAGTCAAAGTCTTCGTCGCTTCCCATCAGTACTTATTAACCTATTTCTCTTAATACAGCATATCTGTTTATCAGGCTGGCACAGAGGACTGTGAAACCAAGGACAAACTGACACAATGTTTTGGGTGTATGGCATCTCAACAGTGCTTCATGACAATTCTAACACGTATGATGCAGGTTTCCCATTTCTGATCTAAGACAGCAGAATTTGCAAACGGACACTACCAGCTTTAAGATGGTTCATGTTTCCCTTCCTCCACTAACAGCAAAATATTAATATCTTTCTCAAATGCATAGGTTATTACGCAGCACAGAGGTCATAACTTCACTGAAGTCAGTAAAGCTGCTCTGATTTACATCAGCTGAAGTTGGCCCAAATATTGAGAGTGCAACATTTTCAGGCAAATTAGCCTAAAAACTTTACACCTGAGTTTACGCGTGTCTTTTTCCATTTGGTGTCTCATAGATGGGGGAGCGAAGGACAACCTCTGCATCTCCAGTCCAATAGCTTCATACCACCATCATTCTTTTCATCCCAGCTTGAGAACACACCAAGCAATGAAAAAGGAAAAGGAAAAGGAAAAGGAAAAGGAAAAGGAAAAGGAAAAGAAAAAGAAAAAGAAAAAGAAAAAGAAAAAGAAAAAGAAAAAGAAAAAGAAAAAGAAAAAGAAAAAGAAAAAGAAAAAAATTTACAGTAGGAGAGGAAAGAAAAAATTCATTAATAAAATAGACCTCTGTCTACAGGAATGCTACAGTTCTGTCCAGATACACATCCAGTTATGTGATGGATAACTCACTTTTCTGAGCCTCAGTTGCTTCTTGTGTAATGTGGGGAATGACACTGCTCTTTTTCACCTGGATGTTGTGAGCCTTAAGTCCTAATTTTTGCAAGACTATTGGAGATTAACTGAAATGAGAGAACAAGTCTTATGAGGAGCGGCTGAGGGAACTGGGAGAAAAGGAGGCTGAGGGGAGACCTTATCGCTCTCTACAACTACCTGAAAGGAGGTTGTAGCGAGGTGGGTGTCAGTCTCTTCTCCCAAGTAACAAGCGATAGGACAAGAGGAAACGGCCTCAAGTTTCTCCAGGGGAGGTTTAGATTGGCTATTGGGAAAAATTTCTTCACCAAGAGGGTTGTCAAGCATTGGAACAGGCTGCCCAGGGAAGTGGTTGAGTCACCATCCCTGGAGGTATTTAAGACATGTAGATGTGGCGCTTAGGGACATGGTTTAGTGGCGGACTTGGCAGTGTTACGTTAATGCTTGGACTCGATGATCTTAAAGGTCTTTTCCAACCTAAATGATTCTATGATTCTATGAAAGAGTTGCCTAAATATGCACATTATCCCCATGCTAAGTAACTACCACATCAGTACATGTTGTTTTGAGACTACACAAATCACTCTGCACTTATTTATTCTCTTTATTATTGAGGCCAAATACTCTGTCAGTAAAAACACAGTGCCTACAAGCCTGAAATGTGGACTGATAGAACCCTAAATGTCCAGGAAAAAGCAAAAGGACATTTTGCAGTATCCCTGCTGAGCAAGGTTAATGCTGTCTTCAAAAAGTTACGGGAAGTAATATGAATTTTTTTAGTGGAGTCTCTCATATCTCATTAGTAATATCTTATCCGATTAGCACATTAGCAACATTCCTTTGTATTGCATTAGCATTCATAGCATATCAGAATATATTGTTGCTAATACAATGTTACAGTCGTATCATATTAGTGGCTTTCATATCAGATTACTGAGAGAGGATACTAATAAGACATTCCGATTCAATTAGTAAGGTAACAGAATTCCCTTCTTTCCAAGTCACTTCCAGCTTTGCTCCTAAATATAAGCTGATGATATGCATCAGTGGAGTAATCCTTTTACCATCTCAAAAGAACATCGCCCTTCAGAAATCATGTCTGTAGAAAGAAAGAATTGGAAATTGAACCCAGTGTTCCTATCCTGCTAAACTCTGTGTCGTGGTTTAACCCCAGCCAGCAACTAAGCACCACACAGCTGTTCACCCCTCCCCCCTCCCAGTGGGATGGGGAGGAGGATTGGGAAAAAAAAAAGTAAAACTCGCAGGTTGAGATAAGAGCAGTTTAATAATTAAAGTAAAATAAAATATAATGCTAACTAATAATAATAAAATAATAATAATACTAATTTTAATGAAAAGGAATATAACAAAAAAAAAAGAGAAATAACACCCAAGAAAGACAAGTGATGCACAATGCAATTGCTCACCACCCGCTGACTGATGCCCGAGCAGCAATCCACCCCTCCCAGCCAGCTCCCCCCTGTTTCTATACTGGGCATGACGTTCCATGGTATGGAATATCCCTTTGGCTAGTTCAGGTCAGCTGCCCCGGCCATGCTCCCTCCCAGCTTCTTGCACACCTGCTTGCTGGCAGAGCATGGGAAACTGAAAAGTCCTTAACTTAGGATAAGCGCTACTTAGCAACAACTAAACCATCAGCGTGTTATCAACATTATTCTCACAGTAAATCCAAAACACACTGTACCAGCTACTAAGAAGAAAATTAACTCTATCCAAGCCTAAACCAGGACACTCTGTGATCTTTCCATTTCCAGGGATGCTGAAGGGAAAACTCTCTCATTAGGTGCAGGCCTATTGCCTTAGCTGTCAGATAGTGCTATCTTCTGGAGTGAATATTGTGAAGGGGAAATCAGCACTTTGCAGGATCAAACTTTCAGGTCATGTGTTACAACTAGTATAGAAATGCAGCTTGCTTTATTTTAGATCTCCTTCCCACTTGGAAAATCCTGTTTAGAAAACTTTCACTGAAGAATCCAACAAATCACATTCATCCAAATTTTGAGAATTTGAAAATATTTTGCCTTTATAAGTATGGATAGAGTCTCAGCATTAGTGTGCAATGCACAGCAATTTAGACTCAAACCTGCTCAGAAATGCAGTTTGAAGAGGAGGAATGGACTTCGGTAAAAAACATATACCTAGGATTCAAGTGATGTAGATTGGATTACTTTGTTATTACCTAATGTACCACAGGCATTAATTTACTGTGAGTGAAGAGGGACTTCGGGAACTGTTTTTTCTCTATCTTTCCCCATAAGCTGGCATCACAGTATGTGATCCCAGCTCTACGATACAGTAATGGTTACGTGCCTGTACAGCACTCTTCCCCTTCTTACCATGGCAGTCGCAACTATGTGAGCTTTTGCTGTATCCCACCTATAAATCACAGATACAGATGCTGACTTTCCTCCAGAGGATGCACTCCGATTTCCACAGACTGAGGTCAGGATGATGTATAGAAATAAAAGTATTCCCCGGATGTTTGTTCAACTCCAGAGACATACCGACTGCTTTTGCTAGCTGGAAGTCATGGCCATGTGTTGCATTTTCCTTCCTTTGAAGGCTTTCCATCAACAGCCAAGTCCACGAGCATCATCTGTGATAAGTCTGGCAGTCAATAAGAAAATACTAGAAATGAAATTCATTTTTTATGTCATCTATGAAGTAGATGATGATTTGCAGCATCTCCCTGTCTCAAAGCAGTAATGAAATGTATGAATGAAATGTTAGCTACCTTTATTTCAGTGTAAATATACTGCCTATGCTGATTATTAACCTTATGAAGCGAATTACACAGGCAGCATATACTAGCGAATTGAGTAGTATCTCTGCTTAGGTCTTCCCAAATTAAAGTGATATTCATTAAAAGAGTCTCAGACCCATTCCTGACGTAATGTGGTATCGTCTTTGTTCTAGTGATAAGCTCTTGCCAAAGACATTGTAAGTCATGAGTGGAAGTTAACTGAGTTTTACCTGCTGTGAGCTGGATTCTCTGTGTAATGCAGTCAGGAGCAGCATGTGTATTGGATTTGATTATACAAGGATAATGCATTTGGATTCTAGCTTTTGTTAATACTGGAGGTATTAAATATTAGTTAATATAGACTTGGAAATTTCAAATTAATGTAAAGTTACTATGATTCTTATGAATTATGCTGCTGTAATTACTATTGCTCCTATTATTTTGTCATCCAGCTTCATTATATCTGTGGTTCTTCAGACTGTTCACGTATTCCATACTGGACAATTGGCCAACTTCATGCAAAACAGGCATCTTCCAGGTCCATCTTCTTTCAGCTGACATTTTTAACCATAGTGCTGCAGCAATCTCTTTTTTGCTTCTTTCCTTTTACTTCCCTGATGTCGTGGTTTAACCCCAGCCAGCAACTAAGCACCACGCAGCCGCTTCCCCCTTCCCCCTCCCAGTGGGGTGAGGAGGAGGAAAGAGGGGAAAAAAAAAGTAAAACTCGTGGGCTGAGATAAGAACAATTTAATAACTAAAGTAAAATATAATACTAACAATAGTAATAATGAAATACAATAATAATAATAGTAATGAAAAGGAATATAACAAAAAGGGGGGGGGAGGAAGGGAAAAAACCAACCAAACAACAACAAAAGAAAAAAAAACCACTAGTGATGCACAATGCACAATGCAATTGCTCACCACCCGCTGACCGATGCCCAGTGAGCTCCCGAGCCACGATCCCCCCTCCCAGTTAACTCTCCCCAGTTTATATACTGGGCATGATGTCATATGGTATGGAATAGCTCTTTGGCCAGTTTGGGTCAGCTGTCCTGGCTGTGTCCCCTCCCAGCTTCTTGTGCCCCTCCAGCCTTCTTGCTGGCTGGGCACGAGAAGCTGAGAAATCCTTGACTTAGTATAAACACTACTTAACAACAACTAAAAACATCAGTGTGTTATCAACATTATTTTCCTACTAAATCCAAAACACAGCACTATACCAGCTACTAGGAAGAAAATTAACTCTGTCCTAGCCGAACCCAGGATACCTGAATACTGAATTCTTTTTTGCATAGTGCTTAACTTTTACGGAAATAGTGTATCATAATTTAAAATGTCCAGTTATCCATTGCTTAAGTCAACTCCTTAGAATGTGTTACTAGTCAGGTTAAATTCTCTAAACTTGAAGAATACTCAAAATTTCTTTTTTTTTATTAAATGAATGTTCAATTACTAAAGATACAGCATGGATATCTCAAAAAAAAAGAGTTTGATTTGCCTGTACTCGTCTGATTAGCAGACTCCTGCCCACAGGCAATATACTGCAATATCCTGCATTTTCTTCAGCATTAGGGGAGGACAAAGAGGCACTCAGGTCAGGTCATGGGGCTCAGTTTAGTTGCCCATACTTAGGTGTCCGAAGCCAACCTATCCAAAGATAGCAATGTTGACCTGGAACATGACACCCACACAACACCTAAGCCAAACTGGAGCAACATCCGCAGGAAAAAATTCAAGGGCCTGTCAAATAGATCTGGTTGACTATAAAGGCACCTAAGTCAAGCCTCTGCAGTTTTTCAGCTAAATATCCTAGAGTCTGCATTGACTAGATCTCCATTAACAGCAGATGTCCTCCCAAAGGATGAAATAAAAGATATTTATATATCCATTTCCCTTGGGTGAACGTTATCAATGAGGAATAGGTATCCTTTTTTTTTTTAATCAGAAACTGTAGTAATGGCCATCAACAATTACAGTACACCTGCAAAATATTGTAGAAGATCATAAAGCATCTGTATCATCAAAGTTTTAACCTAAAAATAATGTAAAAGTGATATGACTTTACTGAGTGCTTGAGAACTTGGATATGAAGCCTGACTACTTGTGTGAGTTGCTCAGTGAAGAACAGAAAAATAACATGGTAGTGCAATAAATAAACTCTATACAATACATTTTCAGTTTTGGAAGTGTTAATGTCACAAAACAAGAACTCATGACTGTTTGTCATAAGAGATCACAAAATAATGACAGAGATTGCTTTCTATTTGAATGAATATTCATGACAAAATCCATTATTTGCATATCCCTAGTAATTATATTCTTCTAAAGTTAAATTTCCCCCAAAAGGCTTATTGGAGGGTGGAGGATAATTTCCTTATAGTATAAAATGTTACAGACTTAGGTTAGATAACTGCCCTAATTTTAGCTATCCATTGGTGGCTATAATTCCATGGAGAACTTGGTAATGAGTAAATTTGTTAATTCCTTCTACAAAACAGGCTCCATTTGCATTAAGCACTGAAGTCTGGAATCCTTTGCACTGAAAATATTATATCAATGCCGTTATTAGCTACTAAGAGATGTAACCAACAAAATAAGCTAAAAATAATATTTAGAATATGCTTCAAAAGGCAAAAAGAAAATATTACTGTCTCTGCCATGTGAGATTTGGAACTTTTGGGAAGCAATTCCTTAAAAACACAATACAAAAAAAGAATAGCTGAGGAAAAAAAAACCCAACCAACAGTTATTCTTTTGATTTTGAAAAAAATAACAATATGAAAAAAGATATATACTTTAGTTTCAATTCCCCTGAGAAAACCATTTGTCTTTTATTTTTCATTTCACTTTTAACTGAAGCTCATGCTTAGTAGCAGATGCTGTTTTCAATGTGAGGACAGAAAAAAAGAATTGTGAAAATCCATCTTCGATAAAATAAAATTAAAAATTCATTATTTGCTTGTTTGATGTAACTTCATTACAGCTTTTACTTAGATGTCCACAAAGCTGTTTACAATAATAATATCATGTAAAAATTCATTGGTTATTTTCAGTATTTTTGAATGAAAACAAAACATGAATGCCTGCAATATGTATGTCGGATATACAAGACACCAGTATTTCTCAATTTATATTAATATTAAAACTATGAAAATACTTTGAAAGGGGAAGATGCCAGCAAGAAATCTGTTGTTAGTATCAGAATTTCTTGCTGCAATTTTCAAAAGTTCTTGTTATTAATATCATTATGCTCCATAGGAATCACTAATAAAACTTCTATTTAACTTCAGTATATTTTCTTTTGAAATTATTCTCCTAAATACCATCTTCACATATTCTGTTTTCAGAAACAATGAAGCTTTTGTAAATGCGCTGTACAAACTATTAGCAGACACATCTTGGCCTGGATGGTATGAAATCCGCATTTGGCTCATACAGCTGCTCATTCTGAGGTCACCTCTACCTTCTTTTTGCAAATTATCTGACCTTTATATTACTCTCTTCCCTTGCTCTGTTCTTTGATAGTGAATGCTCAGCTCTGTATTGCCTTTGTGATCTATGCCAAGGAAAAAGTTTGCTCCTGGGCTGTTAGGAACTAGTTTGTGTCTATATTATTCCTAAAGACCAGACCTAAGAATCATCACCAAAGAGAACAATTAGTTTAGTGAGAACTGGAGACACTAAGTATGCAGTAGGGACAATCAAGGAGCAAAATGGGTGGAGAAAAGCAAACTGGTAAAGTGGACACAAGAATTTCTAAGACTTATTTCTTGGGAATCTTGCAAGTCGATGATTTAACATCATGTTTCACTATGTGCTCAAGACTTCTCATCCTCCTGTTTTTAGAAGCAGCATTTGTTTTGCCAGTAAAATCCTTGATACTTTGCCTTTTAAGCTCTGAAACTAAGAAGTTTGACAGTTGTTGTGAATTCATCATGTTATGCCTGATGACAATTCTCCAAAGAAATGCAGTAAAACTAATGCATTCTTAAGGTGAGAAACTTAGTTTTACTTATCTATCTATTTTTTTATTTATTTATAAGTACAGGGTTCTATTATTATTATTATTTTACATTAAGGCTGTCTATTGGTTTTGAAGTAGATTTTCTGTGGTGTTGAAATTATTTGGGATAAAAGAACTCTAAAGCATCTAAGTTATATAAATATGTATGGAGGGATACAAGCTGTTTGTATGCACAATAGGATGGTAATAAAAGCAATCTGTAAGCTTCTTCCAATAGTGATCTCTTATAACCACCCACTGTTTAGTCATTTTGTAATAATGTGATGGATGAAAATGTTTCAAAGCTGAAATACCAAATAGATCTGCTCGAATTGCATCTGCAGATAGCAAAATAATGCTGGAAATATATAGATAATAAAGTGTCCATTCAATATCTCTAACCACTGATACCCTGAAAAAGCAGATTCTATAAGCTAGTATGAGGTTGATGTATCCCACAGCTGGTGATAGCTTTGTTTAATTTAGACTAGAGATCTAGACCTAAGTGGTCCCTTTCCCAGTTACAAGAAAAACTGGGATTTTCTGATACATTCTCCATTGTTAAATCCTGAGCCAGATTCTTTAGCTTTAGCTATAGACGTGGAGATGCAGTGTAAGGAGCATCTGCAAGTTGTGTCAGACTAGATACGGATTTTTTGCAGCTTTGTGTAATCACTTTTCCTGAGAGGTATAAAAGGGTAATGCAGAATGATATCAAGCACTACCATTTTGATTTGGTCATGTGTTCAACCCACCCTGCGTTCACTTTAAAGAGGTATAAATTGCCCCAAAGTCTCCAGCTGAGTGCTGTTAACTCAAGCAGTCTTAACCTGGCATGGTACTTTAAACACCATGGAAAGAAATATAATTAATGTATTAATGTATGAGGCTGGAAAGAGGTAGGTCTTTAGATTTCCAAAGTTACACTTCTGAATTGGGTCTAACAATGGTAATCAAAAATTTTCATTAGGTCTCTTATACTAATTAAAGGAGCTAAAGACACTGAGGAGGATTTACAGGAAGGCATTCTGTTCCCAATGAGCTTTGTAAAACCTAGAAGCCTAAAACGGAATTCCTTCCTCACCTTAGTGTAACTTCTGTGGTGTAAGAATACCAGAATAACATCAGAATAAATCAGATATTTGTAAGAAAAAAATCAGTTCCTGTACGGTCATTTCCGACAGCAGAAAACTCAACATGTTTTTACACAGTAATAGTAATTTTAAAACATGTAAATGGAAAAAAATATATCTTGAAACTGAAAAAAAACCCCAAACAAACAAAAAACCAAAACAAAACCCAAAACCCGCAAAAAAGCTCTGAAAATCAAAACTACAGAAGACTTTAAAAAAGTAGCCGACTTCATTTATATATCCAAAGACTCTGGAGAGGATGTAATGAGTGCTACATCTTTTTAGTGGGCAACTACTGTAACCTGGTAGAATGACCTATAGCTCAGCTCATATACGTTAGTACCAGAAAATGCCTACATTTGCTGTAAATACTTTGGCCCATGGGAGATACAAACTTTTAGACAGTTTAAAGGTATAAAACAAACACTGTTTTAAGTTCTACAGTACACAACCATGGCTAAAATGTAATTAGTAAAAAATGCTAGGCAAGAGCGTTGTGTGACCAGAACTATTCAATCAGAAAGTGCTGATTGAACATATATAATCACAATCAAAGCCTTTATTTAAATAGGGGTTACAGTCCTAATAAAACACAAAGGGAAATAGGGGCAGAGGGCTTCTAGACAGGTAATGAAAGAAAAAATTAAACTCATCCAATTACATCTGGGGAAAAATCCATTACCTATAACAGTGAGAGGACAGCCCCAGGAAAATTCAGATGCAAAACTAATAATGAAGGCACAGTGTCCTTTCAACAGATTCTAAATGAGCTCTAATTTTCTTACATCCACCATTCCCAAACTATATAAATTTCAACTAAGCAGAAAAAAAGTGACATGCTAGCACAATTGTTATTCCAAACAGGCACAGCTGCTTGCTCACCTTAATTAGACCTAATCCCAAAAGGGAACCAATCTTTCCCTATTTTCTTCGATGAGCTCACCTGATTTACCTCAACTTTTCTTTTCTAATAGGTTTTGCCCTAACCTTTCAGCTATTGTCGTTTCAGAAATTCTAATGGGAACTGAAGAGCTGCAGCTCCCTTGTGCCAAACTGTTTTATCCTTTTTTTTTTTTTAAAGTGAGTTTTTCCCAAATGTCAAAATCTCGCTGAGGTGAAGAGGCATTTGGAGACGTGATGGGATGGGGGGGGAGAAGCTGAGAACAAAGAGGGGGAAAAAGCTGGACGTGGTGTGTGATTTTTTAAATCTTATTTTATAAGATTCTGGGTCATATCAAGAGCTTGCCTCCAACAAAACTTCTAGGAAAGTGTGGACTGCAGAAAAGACTAAGGCTAGCAGGATCTGAACCCTGGGTGCTGTGGCAATGCACAATTTCTCAGTGTCTGTGTCAGTGACAGTTGTGGGAAGGGTTTCAATACCCACAGAAGTAAGTATAATATAGGGATCTGCTTATCTCTTATTTTTGTGGACCTCTACAGCAAGTTAAGTAATTATATCCGAAGAATAAAACTTTCTCATTAATGCTCTAGATGAGAAAGAGGATCCAGAGGAGTAGAGCAAGGTCCTGAACCCTGTCTTTCATCTTTGTGTTCACTTTCCTAGCTTCATCCATTCCCGAGATTTCCATCAAAAGTGGCAACAAAGACACACTCATTTTTCACAAGAGATGTCAGAGTTTGTATTGTGGAGACATTCACAAAGAATTGTACTACAAAGACTTTTTAGAACCACAACACAATTTAGAGAAAAAAGTTTCCTTGTAACACATATCAGTCTGTTACGATTACCATCAGGATAGTTTTCAACTCAGTGTGTTTTGCTGTTTCAAAGGAAAGCTGCACTAGTGGATATGAATCCACTTGTAAATATAGCCTCTTCTCTGGCTATCAAAATGCACTCTTAAAATCTATTTTAAAAAACATCTGCACATTTTACTCCTGCTCACAATTTTTCCCCCCCTCTGAGTTTAAACTTAAATTGGCTTTGTCTAATTTTGGGCATGTGAGGTCAGCTCATTTGGAACTGATGAAGCTAGTCATGAATAAGAAATTAAAGGACCTAAAAGTATTTCCAGGAGCCAGGTCTATGTATATACACAGTGTCACCTTTGCCAAGATATCACTTCAGTTTTCCTGAATTCCCATTGACTCATAGCCATTTGATTTCAGAGCAACTGCTTTGACTTAAAACAGGTATTGCAATTGAGAGATGAGAAAAATAATAGCATCTGAATAGCCTCTCCTTCACCTTTGAATTTATATATAAGCAAACAAATACACCTGCCTGTTCAATATACCTTCTAAAATATACTTTACCTGTTCAATGTACCTACAAGTTCATTACAAATGAAAAAATCTTGAAGTTTCATTTTAAAAGATTTTTATTACATAGCTTGCAGAGCTTTTGCACAAATAGTTCAGAGTAATGAACTTGAACAACACTGAAAACTTTTTTGAACGTAAAAATGCCTTATTTTGGGGGGTTTTATATACCAAGTGCTTTTCTAGATACACATTTTTCTTTCTGAGTGATAAAGTATAAAGGGGAAAGAAGTAAGTGAAGAATAAAAAGGAAGAGAAAAGAAAGGAAGAGAAAAGAAGGGAGGGGAAGAACATGTTTATTTGCATTTAATAATTCTAACAATTAGGAAATGGTAGAAATGGAAACACTTTTATTATTACAGAAAACAAACAATTTTGTGACTACTATGCTCTCAGATTATACTAGTATCTGTACAAAGTCCATCCTTAAGGACTGAAACAGTTCCCACGATCAATCTCCAATGTTCCTCAAAAACTCTGAAAGAAGAAAGCTATCTACTGTTATGTCTGTAGACAGAGAGGATCTTCAGTGCTCAATGTATAGGTAAAAATTCAGTATATTGCTTTCCTTTTCTTGTCACATATCTATAATTTCAAATCTGTATCTTATCTCCCAAACTTTTGGTTTTTATCATTTTCAAAAATTATGTCAGAAAACCAAAATGCCCAAGAGAAACAAGGACTTTTTTTTTCTTCTTTCTTTTTTTTTTCCTTTTTTCCCCCTGAGATATCAGATATATCTGACCTGTTACGTCTCTTCCTGACTATTCCCAAGGGGACATTAAGACTGCAATCTTTGTGAGAAAGTGGCGAAAGGAAACACTCCAGAAGAGAGTCAGCAAAAGCAACAAGAATTCACTTGTGCATTACAACTTTAGTGAAGTACTGACTCTGCGAATGGCAAATTTGTACCTGCAAAAACATTGCACAGACTTCACATTGTGTTCTTTGATGGTCCAGGCACTTAAATTGACTGCTGTGGTATGGCCTGGTTCCTTCACTTCTTTAAATCCTCTTGTCAGTGCAGAAGCAGACCTTAAGAACTCTCTGCAGGAGAGGACGTGAAGTCCAGCCTTTAAAAATATCTGAGGAGTAGAGTAGTATAAATAGCCACTGACTTGTATGGGAAAAAATCCTTCTTGATAATAAAAGGCTGAGATAAGAGGTTATTCTCTACAGCCTAATGACTGATACAAGGGGAATATTATCATTGCTGTAATTAATTATTCATTTACCACATGGAAAACTGAAAACAAGGGACAGGAATAGCAAGCGGGATCCACAAGTGGAATCACAAACAATGATTCCCAGGACTTAATTCCGGAACTGAAATCACTACACCCACTTCATCACAGTGCACCAGCATGGTACCATGACCAGTTAATCAGAAGGTGCTCAGCTGTGCAGCCATTACACCTTTGGTGGTCTGAAATTGTATCTCTGCTCCACTTTGCACGGCATTGTGGACATACCTGCTCACTCCCTTCTCTCCTGGGGAACACAATGCTACCCCAGAGCTGTCCAGTGGCACACATTATCCCAGGCAGGCCTGCAGTGAGATGAAGCAAAAACTTTTCATTTCTTTTTTTTTTTTTCATTAGGAGCACTTTGCACACAGCTGTGCTTTCCATCTCCCCAGTACAGGTGGTTGTCCAAGAGACAGGAAAGGTGGTGGTGATTAATTGGGATGAATTAGAAAGTGTGGGACCTGGACATGATGTAAATGGTATAGAATAAGGGGTGGATATTGTCCTGGTTTCGGCTGGGATAGAGTTAATTTTCTTCCTAGTAACAGGCACAGTGCTATGGTTTGGATTTACTGTGAGAATAATGTTGATAACACGCTGATGGTTTAGTTGTTGCTAAGTAGTGCTTATCCTAAGCCAAGGACTTTTCAGTTTCCCATGCTCTGCCAGCAAGCAGGTGTGCAAGAAGCTGGGAGGGAGCATGGCCAGGGCAGCTGACCTGAACTAGCCAAAGGGGTATTCCATACCATGGAACATCATGCTCAGTATATAAACTGGGAGGAGTTGGCCGGCAGAGGCTGATTACTGCTCGGGGACTGGCTGGGCATCGGTCAGTGGGTGGTGAGCATTGTGCATCACTTGTCTTTCTTGGGTTTTATTTCTCTCTCTTTTTGTTATCTTCTTTTTCATTACAATTATTATTATTATAATTATTATCATTATATTTTATTTTATTTCAATTATTAAACTGCTCTTGTCTCAACCCACGAGTTTTACTTTTTCCTGATTCTCCTCCCCATCCCACTGGGGTGGGGGAGGAGAGAGTGAGCTGCTGCGTGGTGCTTAGTTGCCGGCTGGGGTTAAACCATGACAGTGGTTCTGGCAGACCAGCAAGCATATTTAGGTTTTGTAAATTTAGTTTTCTATTCCCCAGTCCTCATTTAGATGGGGCTTCCACAAGACAGAGAGGTAGAGTCAAGCACCTGAGAATGAAATGCCAGAGAGTGAGACTCAATATGAATTTCTGCTATCAGTGTTAGGACACTTAGTTGGAAGAAGGGTAAACTTGAGCTCTAGGCAATGTATGACTTCTACATGAAATAATATTTACAAGAGGGAAGAGAAGCCAAGAAAGTGCCATACTCACTGAGCAACGAATTGCAGTTTTAGGTTTTGGAGCTTTTGTGACTCTCCCTCTTTCTCTGTTGTCAGTCCAACAAATTTAAATTCTTTTATGTTCAGAAGAATAAGAACCATGCTCTCCCCTTATTAAATGGCCATCACCATCGTGATTAAAGTCCTTTATTTAGGGGTGAGAAATGTGGACTTGAATCCACTCCAAACGAGGAAGGAACTAAACACAGGTCCCCTGGGAGCTATTAAAGAATAAATAAATATCCATCTTCTCTGCCCAGGATCTGTCCAGTCTAACTTTGAGAAGAGACATTTTGAGAAGTTTTAATGTGTGAAAATCACACTGCTGGCCACTGCCTCCACTCCCCACAACCAAACATGCATCTCCATCCATGTGCCCTGTGCTACATCACAGACTGCAAGAGAAAAAGCTGTAATGATGGGAACATAGTGATGCCTGTTTGGGTTTTAGCTGAAATGGATGCCATCTGTCTGGGGCTTCAGTGCAGGGTTCCTGGAGATGACAGTGAACACCTGAATAAAATACCTATTGATTTAACACAGCAATTTCCTACCTAACAGAAAAAATTAGGACACCTTCTTCATGTAGGAAAGTATTTAAGCACAAGCTTCATTTTAATTTAATTTTAAGCATGTTTAATACGTTCCTGAATCAGGGCCACTTAGGTAATTGTGTGGCATAATTGCAACAGCCTACTTTAAAAGCTCTGTGTAGCACCACAGAAATGTAATTCCCAGTGTCTGTTTAAGGAGGTGATCTATAGCTTAATGTTAGTATAATCATCACTTGATGCAGCAGTTGTTAAGATTGTAACATGTCTACTGAACAGTGTTTAAAAAAAAAAAAAGAGAAATAAATACATAAAATAGCATAGTCTAAATTTCTCTTAAATTACCACTCCCCCCCTCTATGCATAATGCATCAAATGTATTTAGCACCAGTGAACCAGATAACACTTTTTTAGATGACTCACTATCTTCATGTTGGAGTCACATTCCCTTGTGGAGAATAAAATGTGTTACCCTTGGGAACAAAGAGATCTGAAGAAAAAAAATCTGAGGGAATAGCTTCACATCCATTATTTGAGATGGTTCTTGTATTGTGTTTGCAAGGCAAGGTTTTGGTAGTGGGGAGGCTACAGGGGTGGCTTCTGTGAGAAGCTGCTAGAAGCTTCCCCCAAGTCCAATAGAGCCAATGCCCGCCGGCTCCAAGACCGACCTGCCGCTGGCCAAGGCTGAGCCCGTCAGTGACAGTGGGAGCCCCTCTGGGATAGCATATTTAAGAAGGGGGAAAAAAACCCAAAAATTGTGCAACAGCAGCTGGCTGAGAGGAGTGAGAAGATGTGAGAGAAAGAACTCTGCAGACACCAAGGTCAGTGAAGAAGGAGGGGGAGGAGGTGCTCCAGGCACCCAACCAGAGATTCCCCTGCAGCCCATGGTGAATGAAGACCATGGTGAGGCAGGCTGTCCCCCTGCAGCCCATGGAGGTCCATGGTGGAGCAGATATCCACTTGCAGCCCATGGAGGACCCCATGCCGGAGCAGGTGGATGCTGTGGCAGGTGCACCTGCCCCAATAAAGGCTGAAACTTCTCGATCACTGAGAGGAAAGTGTTAAACTAGAAGCCACGGTTTGGGGGTCGAGCCGGCCAGCTGTGGGGTGACTGAAGGCACGTACACAGAGTGCCCCAAGTCACGTACCCCAGCTACTCGAGCCTGTCAAAACCACCTCAACCAGTGAAACCCCTCAGTTAAAAGTTTCCAGACCACTGACCATATGTGACCATGAGCCCCAATCCAACCTATGGTATAAATGGAGCCCCGCCAGAGGGCAAATTGAGCCAGTCCTCCTCGAAGCAGCGGGTCTGCAGTTGGGGACTCTCCCTGTGGATTGGAACGCCACCCACAGAAACTCCTGCAGGTTGAGTGCCTTGCCTTATCTGTGAGTGACTGCACATTTTGAGTCATCATTCTAAGCTTAGATTTGGTTATAGTTCGTGTACTGATAGTTCCCAACAGACAACCTGAACCTGTAAATAAGTTGCGTTTGTCACAGTGTCATGACCTAATATTCCTGTTTAATCTGGCTGTTGTATCTCAATACAACATAACAATCCTGTTCAATTTGACTGTTACATTCTGGTATCATTAAAGAAAATTAACTTTTAAAATATATCGCTATCTGTCTAGTGTTTCTGCGACAGATGTCTGAAGGAGATTGCGACCCCGTGGGAAGCCCACGCTGGAGCAGCCTCCTGACAGGACCTGTGGACCCATGGAGAGAGGAGGCCACGCTGGAGCAGGTTTGCTGGCAGGACTTGTGACCCCGCGGGGGACCCACGCTGGAGCAGTCTGTTCCTGAAGGACTGCACCCCATGGAAGGGATCCACGCTGGAGCAGTTCGTGAAGAACTGTAGCCCGTGGGAAGGACTCACATTGGAGAAGTTCATGGAAGACTGTCTCCCGTGGGAGGGACCCCACACTGGAGCAGGGGAAGAGTGCGAGGAGTCCTCCCCCTGTGGAGGAAGGAGCAGCAGAAACAACATGTGATGAACTGTCTGCAACCCCCGTTCCCTGTCCCCCTGCACTGCTGGCAGAGAGGAGGTAGAGAAAATGGGGAGTGAAGCTGAGCCCGGGAAGAAGGGAGGGGTGGGGGGAAGGTGTTTTTTAAGATTTGTTTTTATTTCTCATTATCCTGCTCTGATTTGACTAGTAATAAATTAAACTAATTTCCCGAAGTCAAGTCTGTTTTGCCCGTGACAGTAATTGGTGAGTGATCTCCCTGTCCTTATCTCGACCCATGAGCCTTTCATTATATTTTCTCTCCCCTGTCCAGTTGAGGAGGGGGAGTGATAGAGCGGCTTTGGTGGGCACCTGGCGTCCAGCCAGGGTCAATGCACCACCGTTCTGTAAAATTCAAATAGCTTGTCACAAAGACATAGATTATTGTTGTTATTGTTATTATTATTGTTTATGAAAATGGCCTCTAGCCAGCTTAACAAACCATCTTGCAGCTTTCATTACTTATAACATTTTGCACTGTAAATTTCTTTTTGTTTCTAAAATATGTATGTTTTGAGGCCTTATAATTAACCTTATTCCATCATTTATATTTTGATGCATTCATGTGCAACTGAAATTAAAAAAAAACATATTGATGCAACTAATTAAATAAAAGTAAAATCGTATAAAGTTTCATTATAACTGTAATTGATTTGTCAACTGAGTAATATTGCTAGATATATTACTCTGTTGACAAATTAAGTTAAAATGATAATGACACTTAGCCTGATCCTTATTTTTTATTGCATTCCTTCCAGATAATTTCTCATTTCTTACAAAAAAAGAACTCAACTTTTCTTTTTGGTGCCTCATAAGTCTGCGGATTAAAATTAATATATTAAAGTCCTTCACCATTTCTGTTTCTTTTAATTGAAGTAGAATAATTTACAGTACTTAATTGGCTTTTGCCAAAGTTAATTTGATAGTGGTGATAGAATGCAGTCAAAATACATCTACTGTCCGTAGGTGCAATAATATTTAGATGAGTAGGTAATTAAACCACCTAGAATCTAGAGGCCTTCACACTCTCCTTCATCAACAAGGAACTTGTCTTGGAGAACGAATGCCCCTGGCTTGGGACTAATTCTGTATAAGACAATATATATTCCTTCAAGAAGAAGGGTACAGCTTTAGGGAGGCAAGAAAGAGTCACCCAAGGACTCCTATGACCTGTGAAGATAAGTGGTGAATGATGAGTGAGCAAGAGGTAAAAGAGGAACAATTATTCAGAGTTTCTCATAATACAGGAACTTGAGGGCCAAACAAAAGAAATAGTAGTGTTCAAAACCTGAAAGGATGCCATGATGGGTTGACCTTGGCTGGCCACTGGATGCCCACCAAGCCACTCTCTCACAAATGCTGTTCAGCAGAACAAGGGGAGAAAACAAGATTAAAAACTCCTGGGTTGAGATAAAAGCAGTTTAATGAAAGAAAGCAAAGGCCCCATGTGGAAAGAAAGAAAAAAAAAAAGATTTATTGTCTACTTACCGTCAGCAGGTGATGTCCAGTCACTTCCTGGGAAGTAAGGCCTCAGTATGTGTAGTGGTTGCTTTGGAAGACAAACGCCTTAATAATGAATGCTTCTCCCACTCCCCCCCATCCCATCCTCCTCCTTTCTCTTAGCTTTTATTGATAAGCACAACATTATATGGTAGGGAATATCCCTTCGGTCAGTTTGGGTCAGCTGTCCTGGCTATGTCCCCTCCCAACCTCTTGCCCATCCCCAGCCTACTGGCCTTTGGCGGGGCAGGGGTTGGAGGGACAATCTTGACGTTGTACAGACACAATTTAAACGTTATGATGTGAACAGTGCTATAGGCTTCAGCCACTTTGCCTCGTTCAGTTGCAGTTCATTGCAATCATAATTAAAGATTAAGCATAGATTTTATTTTATAATATCTTAAGTGAAACATTTCTCCTTTTTTTTTTCTTTTTATGTAAAGAAAAATATTTCTAAATTTGTATATCCTTCTAAATATAAATTGTTCCAAAACATAAGGCATTTTGAAAATGTTCAAGCAAGACATTTTTATTTGGAAGTGGGGATGTCTTTCACTTTCTCTTTTTTTCTTTTTCTCTGTCCAAAATGAAAACATTTGAAAAATCAGTCAAAGTTCTCCAAATGGCTTTATTTTGCATCTACACTGAAAAGAACAGTGGGTGAAAAATACTATCTAGGTCCCAAAGATACCAAAGTCCAAGGTCATACATCTCCTGATTTTTCAAAATCCACAGCTATAAACAAACTTTATTGTTCTGAAGCCAAGAAGCGTACCTCAGCGTAGAGAAATGTGTAGAATGCAATGCAATTGTACAATACAGTTGTTGGCAGTTCACAGACAACACAGGCATGTTATAGCCCCCAGCTATTTAGTACTGGCTCCAAAGCACAGAACTGCTCATGTGTTTAATTCTGGAGACCATCTCAATTGAAGCACCAGTGTGCTGGCCATGATGGTAACCATTACCCTTACATTCAAGCATCATGCCCTGAGGGCTGAAAGTTTTAGCCAAACCATGAATAAGGTCTTCTGTAGCAATGCAATGTTTCTCTGTTAAAATCTCTTTTAATCTAAGACAGGTACAGTTTATTGAACACTCAAATCCTTAAAATCATCCTCTAGATAAAGGACAGGGAGATAAGATAACACCATACTGCTCATTCGTTTGCAATCCACACAGTGTTAATCTACTAGCAGTGCTCGTGGGCACACCATCTATTGAAATTGAGCTCAAGTCCTTCAAAATTAAAAACATGTGTTTTTATTGTTTCAGCCAAAATGCCACTGTCAGCAGATGAAGGTCAGCGGTCAGGTTGTGATCTTTTTAAAGCATTCCAACAACTAGAGAAATTTTTAGCTGGTGTTTTTACACACTTACGAGACAAGGAAATTCAGAATTTTGTGCTATGTTGTTTTTTTCCACAGATCATGTTATCTACATATCGTTCCCAAGACACCTGGGTCTTCAAGCTCTCCAGGGACCTCCACATGTTAATGGCACTTCATGGTGCAGCTAGTCACAGGTAACTGCTCCAGGCTCTGTTTTCAGACTCACTCTTGCAGAGACTAGACTAGCGCACTCTTGTCCAGCTGAGGGCAAGTGCAGAATACCATCAGGTATTCTTGTGAAGCCGTAGCCAAATAACACTTTCTAAGTACCTGAATCTAGAGACCACATGGTATGACTGCCTTCCTGTTCATTTAATCAGTTCTTTGTACACCACATCATGGATCCTCCTGTTAAATATCATTCTTATACTGTATACCTACCCATTGTTTGCTTTTTAATGGGTTATTTACTGTGTTCATACATTAAAGAGGACTCAAGCCCCGGTTGTTACCAATATGACATTTTCAGTTCAAGATGCATATTTTTAAGTACTGTATTTATATACTTCCAGGACTACACAGTGTTCAATGTACAATATCATAGATGACATTCATAGACCTTTTTTATTCTTTTGATGGACTGCAAACATTCTGTTCATTAGTCTATTATCTAGCTGCATATCAGTCATACTTCTAATCTTTATGTTACTTCTGTTGCACAGAAACCATAAGGATTTGCATTTCTCAGGTTTGCATAGCATTGCTTTAACATACACACAGCACTTAAATCAGTTTGCAGTGATACGTCTCTTCTTGCCACACACAAGATACAGAAAATGCATTTGATTCAACAATAAATTACTACATCTTATTCTTTTTCCAAGGGATGTTAAAAGGAGTAGAATATAAATGGTTCAGCTTTTCAACATGGTAGTACAAGTATTTCACCTTTTTTAGTGCAAACCACCAACTTGTCCAAGTGCTCTCTGTCCTATTTGATGCTAAAACTGAGGTACAGCATAGATAAAACACTATTATATTTACCACAGAGATTGTGGGACAGACTCTCACATGAACCACATTAGTGATGAAAACAAACAAATACAATTTAATTACCTGCAATCAATAGAACAAATTCTATATGCTGAATGCAAGCTGTGAAAAATAGCAAATTAAAGCTCTGTCACAGCCTGCAAGCATAAGAGCACAAAGATTCCATAAGTAAAATATGATTGCAAAGCAAACAAAGTAACTGCAAAAACCAACCAGATCAGCTCTTCCTTTAGGAGCAATTTTTTTCTAAATTACCTAAGTAACACAGCCTCATACGTCCTATTTTCATAAATCATATAAGCATTTAGGATCCCAGTGGGATGTAGACTCCAAAGTAACTATGTGATTTATGTGTGTATACAGAAGTCACATAGGTGCTTTAGAGAATGATACTTCTAGATTTTTCTCATTTTCAACTTAAAAAGACGAGGAAGTGCCTCATATTGTTGCAGGATTTTTCAGTACCCAAATAATACTTTGGGATTCTCTGCTATGGGTGTCCTTTGATAAGTCATCTTGTCACTTGGTTAAGAAAAATTTTAAGCCAAAAAGACCACCTAACCTGTCTTGGAAAAAACAAAAACAAACAAAAAAACCATAGATCATCTTGTGCAGGGCTGTCACTATGATTTTTATACACAATCAATTCACAAGGAGGCTAGACTTTGTACTGTTCTTTATTTCATTGATTTGGGTTTTTTGGGGTTTTTTTTGTCTGCCTTTGTGCATATATGTATTCATGCTTTTTATTTTAATTTTAAATCTTTGAACTAATTTCATGGACCATCTTTTAATTGCTTGTAGGCAATCAAAGAAAGAGGGGCTACAAACTGAGAAATGGTGTTAAGAAACATTCTTCTGTGATTTTTTTCTTTTTAAATAGAATTAATAGCATATATTTGCCTTTCAGAAATGTCAGGAATGTAAAGACTATGGTATAAGAAAACTAATTGTTCTAGTAATAGATTATATAAGTGCAGTGACATTGGCTTTTTTTATTAAAAAAAATAGCATTACTTTTACTGTCTGTGGAGTAGCTGTGGTAGCCATTCACAGGTTTATAAATGGAGAATAAAAGTCTGAGATTTAGGTACATTTGGTTTTATTTGTTCCTACTCTCCCCACCAGAGCAAGCATCCAGCCAGGTTCCAGCCTGAGAGATGCTATTGTGTTGCTATATTTACAAAAGGAATTAGGAGGGGTGAAAACAAGTAACAAAAGTGTAAGCAGGTGCAAGATATGTTATTTCTATTTTAAAATATATCTTCTAGCAGTGTGGTATAGCAAGCACCATCTTAAACTTCCACGATCAGATGCTGAGTCCCATCCCTTTGCTGTAGATCTGGAATAGATACTTGATGGCTACAATTTTTTCTTGTTTTACACCACTATGCCTGAGGTTAAAACCTGGACCCCTGACATTCACCAAACCCCCTCTAGCCCAAATGTAATTTGCACCACCAGTGAATACATTTTTCAGCCTCAGACCTTGAGTCTCCTTCCCTAAAAAGTCAACAACACAATGCCAGAAAGTGTCAGTGTTAGAAAAGGTATTTTGCTGTATAATAGGGAACATAATTTCCTCCTCCAACAGATTTCCAATCTAAATAGTCTCTTATTTAGAATCCTGCGTGCAGTGGTAAGTGACGTTTTGGTACCCAGCTAGAAAAGAGCAATAACATTCAAATGAAAATTGGAAGCTGAAGATCTAATCATTAACAACAGATGGTTCAACTTGAATCTGATAAACAAGTTGTTGGTCCCCGCCACCCCTCCCTTCTCCCTGCCCGTTTCTTTTCCTTTTACTTGCATATGTTTGTGTGTATGCAAGTTGTTTTACCACAGTCAAATCAACAGGAGAAAGAGGGCTTCCAAAACCAAAAGGTAAACCTCATGGTAAATCTGGAACACATTCAAATGGAAGTGGAAATCACTTGAGCATCTGATGCTGAGGTGTTTGGGATTTAATTCAGGCAGTTCAGTTAGCACAGTGGCAGTTTTCTTAGACTCTGGATTGCCTCCCGCATTGGTCCATGTCCCAGTATTCTCAGTGTACAACCTGCTCCACTGAAAAATCCAAATATGAGAGACTCTGCTCCATTCTTGGATGCTTATGTGCAGAACACAGTGAAAGGCAGTTGGAGACCTACAAGCACATCTGATCACAGAACTTGGCCCATCATGGCTGGATTTCATCCCAGTTTTACAATAGCTCCTTCTTTCTTTTGCTCTATTCACCGAAAAGAGAGTCTTTGCCTTTGTGCACAATCACATGTTCAACACAAAGGGGAACATGGAACACAAAACTGGAATATTATCAAAAGCAATAAGTGAAGAAAGCACATGGATAAAATACGGAGGTAAGCAATTGCCCCATTTAACATCCTTCTTAGTACTTGTCATTGCATAAGTTCAAAAGCTGCATAAAGGCTTTTTGGTCAGATAAACATTGTTATTTTGCTCTGTATGGAAGCAGTTTACTCAAGCTGAAGCTTAGTCAAAAATAATTTTATTTTGAATACTCCTTTAGAACCCCGGTGGCACAAATGTCAAAATGCTACAAGTTTAAGGGATAAGTAGCACAGAAGAGCACTGAGCGAATTACATGGTCCCACGTCTCCGGTATTACAGACCTGGAACCACACTGTTGAATGCATTGGATGGGATATATCCAGACTGTGACTCAAAGGGGACCGCAGCAGCTCCACTGAGTTTCTCCATATTACCCAAACTAACTTTTGAATGAGACTCAGCAGTACAATAGGAAGAGCAGTGAGCTTAAATCACTAAGAGCTGAGGCTGGGGACTTGCGGGTCTGTAAATTCTGGGTCACAGAGAGGCCATAGTATCCATCAGTTAGGGATTGTAACAGCACTCATATTCCATCTTACCAAAGGTCCACCTGCCCCATTATCATGAGCAACCATGTAGTCTCACAAACAGTCATCCTGGTACAACTCAGGGAAAGGGGGGGAAAGTGGGAGTTGCTTAAAGTAATACTGTCACCAAGAACTAAGCCTCAGAATACAGCCCTGTCTGAGATGAACTCCATACAAGGAATACGTATGTACAGCTTCTGGCAATTATCAATTAAAAGAGTTTCTAGAGCATTAGCACAGTGTTGTGAGGAGAAATGTGGTGAAAAGGTCTGAGGTCCTTAAACACCATGGCATTGAAGAACATTGGGTTTCAGAGATTGACAGTAGCTTTCTTTTGTTTCTAGACCAGGAAATAATTTCTTCAGAAGAAATGATGTAATAAATACAGTTTTCCTTCCCATAGAATGGCCCCACATTCTTTTGAACATGGAAGGAATAATCACACCAAATCAAATGAGTTTTGAGATTTGATCCAAAATATTTATGTTCCAAGCAATGAATTATTTTCAGTGGTTGCCAACCCATGACAGATTCAATCTACATCTGTAAACACCAGAACATTTTACATTCTGATACAATTTTCCTGAATTTACCATAGAGACAAGATTTTTGTGCGTGCGCATGTTAATCCCAGTGTAAAATATCCCCAAATCAATCGATCAATCGATTAACAAATTAAGTGCTAAATAATGGATAGGATTGTGAACATTTCCTGACAAGATGCTGAGAATAAAGTATGTGTCTACAATTCTTTTGTCAAACAGTCAGCCAACAAAGCATTGCAGTGTTTTCTTTAGGAGTTTACATAAATGCCTGGAAAACAAATGGAAAAGTGTGTTCAAACAATATTTTATCATTCATATAAGCCAAGCAGAAATGGTCATTACACTGAAAAATGAATAAAATTCTTTTTCTTTCAAATTAAATTTTAATGTAGCAGAACTTTACATGATCCCAGGAACATAAATAAATACAAGGCGACAACTAAATATTTTCCACAGCTAATTATGCCATTAATACTGAACATAGTGTAAAGTACTCATGAAATAATGTTGCTAAATACTAAAAAAAGGAAGGCAAAGCAAGAGTTGTGAAAACACTGAAGATTTCATATAGTGAAGTTTGTCTTATGCAAGAGCTGTATAGTATTTATTTTAATTCCTAATTATTATTTTCTTTTGTGTTGGCATAATAATACAACTAATTTGTGGGCTGTCTGTTACCATAGTTTTGAATCCTTTTATATATATTAAATAATTGAGGCTTAGTCATTTAAAGTTGTTTTCAGGTCAAAGTGTCAATCTATATGTTTGCACATCACTAAGTGCCTTACGGTGAATGAAAGCTAACAAAAAGGTTTGTTTTCTCCTTATAATAATGCTATGAAAAGGGGACTATATCACACTCATTTTGCAAAAGCAAAGTGAGGCATGAGATAGTAAACTGTCACACTAGTCTGCGGATGTTTGTGTGGTTAAATCAGAACTTGAACTCTGCTCTCCCATGGGCCAAGCTAACAGCTTATTTTCCCCTGACTGTTTTCCCCACTTCATTTATAAGCAAATGTACCATATATCTACAGCACATGCACATGCCACTCAGCCTTGCTGTGATCAACATGTTATGAAACAACAGTCTAGTTTGGAGTGTTTAGGGCTGTTAGGATAATGATTTTGCATGGCTGCTCTGCTTCCCAGTGGAGTTGTGTTTTCCTAGATTTGCTTTAATGCAAGTGCTTTTTGCAAACAGAGGAGACACTGGAGAGGTTTGCAAAAATGTAAGCCCTTTACCAGTTCATTGGGAACCAAAGAAGGATCCCTTGCTAACCAGACTGGCTGTAACTGTTCAGCTGAACAATCTAGTCACTCCTATGATCACTTTTAATATTTCATGGCTGGTCATGTATGGCATGCCTCATCACACCATCTCCGGAGGCAGTGCATTGGGAAATTTGAAAAGGTGCCACTCTGCTGGAAGGATACTGTTGCTGATTTAATGGTGATGCTATGTTTCTAGGTTCTTATTTCACATCTCAAGATTATTAAATTACTGGCTACAATTGAAACTTAAAACAAAAGAAAATAAAAATATGTATAAGCTTGTGCCATACAAGGCTGAAAGGGCCACTGTACTTTGTGACTGACCTGTGATCACATATCTACAAATGTGGAACAAAAAATCATTAAATGAAAGAGAAAGTAGGTTGCTATTCCCCCACATTCATGTACATAATTCCACTTGATCAGTGGCCAGACTGAACTCTTGCTGCATTCACCAGGGACTCTCCCACACAATTTAAGACCAAAATATCTTCACTGTTTCACTCAACTTTAAAAAAAAATCACAAAATAGAGAGACTATCCCACCAGTCTATGGCAGAGGGAGTTCCACCTCTGTTTAAATGAGCGGAGATGGGAGTTAACAACCCCAGTGCACTGACCTATGGCCAGAAAGCCAAGGGAGCAGAGAAAGAACAAAAGATGAGTGTGGATATCTGCTAGCTCTGAGTTTCTACCAGACCTCTGGGACACTTCTGAGAAGCTTTGAAAGCAAATTGAAAGAAAAGGTGCCTGGCACCCATCAGGACATCAAGGAAAATTACTTTACGTTACAATTTTGATAAAATCAGTGTGTTCCTATTGGAAATTCTGTATCTATATTTGACTCTGGTTTTGTGCAAAATTTAAACCCAGATTAGCAGAAGTCAGTAAACCTGGTGACAGAAGCAGGTACCTATTGAAGTTGATGGCTCTTGGTTTAGGAGTATATTATTAGTGATTTAACAGCTCTCACCACTTTCCATGCTTTCTCTGTACTCTTTAAATGGTGTGGGAATGAAGGAGGAAAAAACAGCCCAGGAGAGAAAGAAACATTTTGTTTTAGCCTTCGACAGCGAAAGCAATGATTTGTAGCCATGGGCTCAAAAGCACACAGATAATAGCTCAGCCATTTAGACTAATCTAAAGTTAGACATTTCATACAAAATGTCCCACCCCTTTGTAATTGATGTTCCTGAATTTCAAATTCTTTCCTTTATTGAATAATGAAAAATCTGGTCTTCAGCTAACCTTGGTAAAAAATTTCTTTTTGAAAGCAATAAATACCTAGTTAAGTTCTAAAATGTTAATAGCTGTGCAAATAGTTACTGCTGTCTAAATGAGTGACCATTTAATGAATCACTTCCACCAAAAAGGTCAGTGTAGCAAGTCCCATGTGCATCATGTTATTACAACTTACTAGCGAATGACCACATTAATATTAACTGACAGATTGCAGACCTTTATGTTTATGTACAGTGGGTTTCTGGAAAGTGCACTTCTGGGAGGTGTTAGAAAACTTTCTGCCAGCGTATCATCCTGTAAATCGTGCCATTTTCAGGTCATTACTTGTTCAACGTGTGGACATCTAGTTATGGAGCTTTCTGAATGAGAAGTACGTTAATGAATAAAGCACACTTGACCTCTCACCTTCAAAATCTTGGCTCAAAACAAGCTAGTAGGGCTTTAGCCTGAAGTTAGAGGGCTTTAAACATAGCTAGAGGGCTTTAAACTGAAGTTGCTGGGGGAGGGGAACCTCAATCCATCCCACTCCTACCAGTTTGATGCCAGTGCCAGCAATAGGTGCCCAGAGCCTGGAGAGGGATCACAGGTCAGCAGGAGAGCACCTGAAGAGCAGCACAAAGGTATTCCAGCCACGCCAGCCAGTAAGTCAGCTTCCTTGGGTGCCCAACTTAAATGCCTCTATGCAAACGCATGTAGCATGGGGAATAAACAAGAGGAGTTGGAGACATATGTGTGCCTGCAGGGCTGTGATCTTATTGGCATCATGGAGACGTGGTGGGATGGCTGCTATGACTGGAGGGTTGGAATGGAAGGATACAGGCTTTTTAGGAAGGACAGGCAGAGAGGACGAGGAGGGGGTGTTGCCCTCTGTGTGAATGACCAACTGGAGTGCATGGAGCTCTGCCTGGGGATGGATGAGGAGCCAACCGAGAGCCTATGGGTCAGGATTAAAGGGAGGGCAGGGACAGGTGACATTATAGTGGGGGTCTGCTACAGGCCACCTGACCAGGAAGACCGAGCGGATGAGGTTCTCCATAGACAGATAGGAGCAGCCTCACGTTCACAAGCCCTGGTCCTCATGGGGGACTTCAACCACCTTGATATCTGTTGGAGGGACAACACAGCAGAGCATAAGCAATCCAGGGGTTCCTGGAATGTGTTGATGACAATTTCCTTCTCCAAGTGCTAGAGGAGCCAATGAGGAGAGGTGCTATGCTGGACCTTGTTCTCAGCAAGAAGGAGGGGCTGGTGGGGAATATGAAGCTCAAGGGCAGCCTTGGCTGCAGTGACCATGAACTGGTGGAGTTCAAGATCCTTAGGGCAGCGAGGAGGGCACACAGCAAGCTGGCTACCCTGGACTTCAGGAGAGCAGACTTTGGCCTCTTCAGGGATGTGCTTGGTAGAGTACCATGGGATACAGCCCTGGAGGGAAGCAGGGCCCAAGAAAGCTGCTTAATAGTCAAGGATCACCTCCTCCAAGCTCAGGAGCAATGCATCCCAACAAAGAGGAAGTCAGGCAAAACCACCAGGAGGCCTGCATGGATGAACAAGGAGCTCCTGGACAAACTCAAACACAAAAAGGAAGCCTACAGAGGGTGGAAGCAAGGACAGGTAGCCTGGGAGGAATACAGAGAAGTTGTCCGAGCAGCCAGGGATCAGGTTAGGAAAGCCAAAGCCCTGATAGTATTAAATCTGGCCAGGGACGTCAAGGCAACAGGAAAAGCTTCTATAGGTATGTCGGTGATAAAAGGAAGACTAGGGAAAATGTGGGCCCTCCCTGGAAGGAAACGGGAGACCTGGTTACCTGGGTTATGAAGAAGGCTGAATTATTCAATGACTTTTTTGCCTCAGTCTTCACTGGCAAGTGCTCCAGCCACACCGCCCAAGTCACAGAAGGCAAAGGCAGGGACAGGGAGAATGAAGAACTGCCCACTGTAGGAGAAGATCAGATTTGAGACCATCTAAGGAACCTGAAGGTGCACAAGTCCATGGGACCTGATGAGATGCATCCACAGGTCCTGAGGGAACTGGTGGATGAAGTGGCTAAGCCACTATCCATCATATTTGAGAAGTCGTGGCAGTCCGGGGAAGTTCCCACTGATTGGAAAAGAGGAAACATAACCCCCATTTTTAAAAAGGGAAGAAAGGAAGACCCAGGGAACTACAGGCCAGTCAGTCTGACCTCTGTGCCCGGCAAGATCATGGAGCAGATCCTCCTGGAAACTCTGCTAGGGCACATGGAAAATAAGGAGGCGTCCAGACGTCCCTGCCCATGGCATGTGGGTTTGAACCAAATGATCTTTAAGGTCCCTTCCAAACTAAACCATTCTATGATTCTATGATAGTATTCTTAATTCTTGTCATTTCACGGGTCTGGGACATGTCACAGATAGGTGTTCCTTTCAGGCAACCCCATGATAGCTCTGAAATAGATAATGGTGTGCACTAAGGTCAGAAACCATTTAAGATAGAAGCAACAGCAAACTTTCATGCCATGATGATGCTAATGCTTGTATTCTCTGTGTAAGGGTGATTGCTTTAAGGTGAATTTCTGAATTAAACATAATGTATCAAGTTTGTACCAGGGATCTGTCATGTCGCCATGGCACAGAATTCCCACACTGAGGGTAGACATTTCCTCATGTTCACCTTCTGAAATGACACTGTGAGCTACATTTCCAAGTCAGCTATGGAATATTGAGCCCTTATTTATATGGAGCCACTTACACAAAAGCCTCATCTATCCTAATAAGGACAGGATTAAGGATGTACCTAAGCAAGGGCCAGGGCACAGGCTTGAACTCTGTCCTGCAGAAGAGGAGGCAGGAAGGTCCTTGACTTTGTAGACTGTAGGAGTCTGAGCACTGCTCCTGCTCCTATCCTATCATGTAGCCGTGAGCATGCCGCAGCAACACTGCTCACCAGAAAGAAGGGGTGAGGATGAATTCAGCTCATTCCACATGGGAAGGTTCTTCCTCACCCAAGATCTCTTCACCTGACCTCTCCTTCAATCTTTTCATTTTGTCTGCTTCCACCAGCCTACTTAGAGCTCCTGTCCTTCAGACCTGTAAAACACCCAAGTTCAGGACAGGAAAATCAGGCACACGTACACCCTGGGTCAATGCTCTCGTAGACCTTTGAGAAAGGTAATTCACTGCTGATCACTGATAAGCCATTTTTACCTACTCAGAAATTTACTGAATATCACATAGATGCTGGAAAAGTGATTAGGAAGTTAAGCCCTTGTAGTCTTTTAAAGAAAAGACCACCAACCCCCCCACACCTTTTCAGAGAGTGTAGAGAGGAAAAATGCTATTAAAAAAATCCCTACTTGCTAGTGTCCTTTTAAATTATGTAAAACCAATTTCTTGTAATATTGTCACTGAACAAATAATCAGTTGGTTGAGGAAGATTTGTGGCTGCAATTATTTATTCATTTTAATGTTTGTTATTAAGCCTTCCTCTTGCTGTTTGCACCCATTATACGATGAAAGATCAATACGAAGAAGATGAGGAAGTGCAGAAATGACAGTTAATTATTGGGGAGTAAGGAGGAGGAGAGCAGCCCTGGTACAAATGGCTGTGAGACCCATGGCCAGTGCTCTACTCTTTCGCTGCTATTAACCTTTGTTTTACAGTGTCTTTTGCTGCTATTAACCTTTGTTTTACAGTGTGGGGGTTTTTTTGTTGCTCTTGTTTTTTTAAATCAGGACAGTGGAGTGAACGCTTAAGACAAGTTTTATCATGCTTTTCTAATCTGCTCCATAGCTGGGATTGAATTAGGAGAAGCAGTGGTGCCAAGTGGATAGAACGAGCCTGCAGTTGAGAAACGATTTTTTTTTTTTTCCCCAGTTTAGCAAGTGACTTACTATGTAACTTGTTTCACATCTTTCTTCTTTTATTTGTACAGGTGTAAAACTGCAAGACTCACTCTTATCTTCTTCTTTAGTGTTTTGTAATCTAAAAATGAAAAGTAATGTATCTTTACTATAATCACGGGTACGTATTTACATCTACATATCTCTGTGCTCATTTATGTATATATATGCATATAGAAATACATATATAAAATTATCATTATTTTATAGCTTAGATTAAATTGTGTCATTACTACCCAGGATTAACAGACATAAAAATCTTGGAGATGCATCGCCGTTATTTGCATTTATGCAGCTGTGGAGAGGTAAAATACATTTCAACTGTTGCTTCCAGTATAGCATGATATCTGTTAAATGTGATTTTTCTCCAGCAAAATTTTTGTTTGTTAGCTAACACAATAGGTGGTACTTGGTAGCTAATCTGGGGTAATATCACCTGGTATTGGGATCCCCACTTTGATTTTTTAATTGGGATTGCAGTGAGTGTATTTCATGTGTAATACCAAAATGGTGTGTCACCGGCTGCAATGCAATAGACGGCTCCAACAAGTCTTAAATGGACAACACAAGTATTCAGCTGTGAGCACTCATGTATCATAACAAATCTGGTGAGTGCAAGGGCTACCCAGGTAGGAGGAAGCCTGAAAGTAGGTTTATGTTCAAGATTTTATATAGATCTCAAGGGTCTATGTCTAAATGCTTGCAAAATCCATGATATAGCTTCAGGCCAGCCCTGAAACTTGCCTTTAGTGAAAATCTCCCACACCCTAGATATTGGTACATACAGATGACAGGTAACTATGGTAAATATCTGTAAGAGTCACTTTCTATTAATGCAGGGCCTGCAACTCTTTTAAAATGACAAAAATAATAATGCCTCTGAAATCATCCTCTCTCATGCTGCATGCCTGAAAAACTTTTGCCAGAGCACCTTCTTTTCTAACTGCTTTTCATCTGGCTTCCTGCCATGGTTGAGGAAAAAAATAGTTCATATAATGACACATTTTCACTGCCTGTTTTTTTTTTTTTTTTAGACTTCACAAAGAATGTTTAATAATAAGAAAAAAAAAATCCTTAATTGCAGTATACCCATATAAGTTTTCCTGCTCATCCGGATTCTGATCTGAAGAAAGATATTCCCTTCAGTATCACTTACCTCAGCCATTCACTTCCTTGAGTTACTAACTTATAGGAATGCTGAATTTCACAATGAGAAGAAAGCCACTTTTAATAATATCAATTACTTTATGGTATCATTTGCACTGTGTTCAGCATGATATTTTTGCTGCCTCTGACAACAGTTAGTGAGACTGAAAGTGCCTACAAATGCATATCTGGAGCAGCAGTTTTCTGTCTAGTGCGTACAATTGTGTACCATAGAGCAAGGCAGCAATTTATGCCTATAGCTATACACCTAATACTTAGCTATATAGCTACTGTTTCATTCTTGTAAGCTATCCTATTTGACTTACATAGGTAAATCTGATACATCAGTGTTTGCAATATTAAGGCTTTAACAACAGTAGCAGAAACCCTGAATATTTTCAGAATAGATAAATCCATCTCATTTTCTTTACTAAATGCTGTCTGGCAAGCAGAGTTATAGAATTTAACAGCATAAGCTACGAAGTGGTTGGAAACAAATCTGAAGCTCTGGAGATCACTCACAGAATTAAGTACATTTCAACATGTAGGTAGTTGTCAGAAGTGGCCCATAAATCTCATTCAAGTAGAAATATTGCATGATTATTTTTTCCTTGCATACATATTTGAATAAAATAGAAAAGAAATCTGCCTTTTAAAAAGTTTATGTTAAATTTTAGGTTTTTTCTTACTTCACAGAATTGAGTTCCTGTTACAAAAACAGGCGTCAGAAGAAATACATTTCTTGACAAAGTTAAGAGCTACAGAGAAGAGAAAGGTACTGTTCTTCATTTTACTGTGCACTTTTCCTTGAAGCTTACTGACTGCTTAAATCATCTCAGCTACACAGAAACCTTTAGCAATAAAATAAAAACTGTATTAAGCACTAAATTTTATACATATCTGGTATTTCTCATTGAAGGAGAGTTTATGGAAGTTGTCAACTTCTGAGTCCAACTTATATGAAGGCAATCATAATACGAGGGCATATGAATTGATCTAGTCAGAAATGGTGCAAATAAAATTAACAAAGTTATTATTTTTTTTTTTCCCAGCTGAAGCTCCATTTGCTGTTTTCCATACTCTTGGCAAGGGATGAATAGAAAGCTTAATACAGAAGTTTAGTCTCTCTATTAAGTAGAAACTTCCTGCTGGGATTTGAGGAAAAGGCTGGCATAGAAATAGGTAACCATTTAGCTTCTGGGCTACTTGGCCTCTGCAGCTCAAGAGAAGCACAGGGCCAGAGGTTATGTATTATTCATTTTTCAATTGGACTCAGTGGAGAAATTTGAGAGTTTGCTACATAAATATGTTAAATTTAAGTACATCATGCATTTCCATAAAATTCACTGAGGCCCAGATTCATCATTTCCTCCCAGTTCAACAAACCACTTTAAAATATGCTTAAATTGACTTCAATGGAGCTGTGAGCACTTACTGAAGGTTCAGTGTGTCCTTAACTGATTTGGAGAATGAGGACCATCTGCACATGTGTAAGTGCTTTGCTGAACGTGCCTAAGTATCCAATCCACTGCCCCATGAAATCCATGAGATTTCTCCATTGATGTCATTGGGGTCTGGATTTGGTCTTAACAGTTGGATATTACCAGTTCATTATCAGCTCAGAGCTCTCTTGTTGCTTCCTTGAAAGGAGATGACATTCAGCTTTTCATGGCAATGCCCTATGCTTTGCATTAGAAAGCCCTAGATAGCTTTCTAAGATTTCTTACTTAATGGTGTCTGTGGGGCTTGTTGTGATTATGATTTTAAAATGCACTGCTCAAAAGTGTCAACTAACACAACCGGAATAATAATTCCTGTTGAAACATATTGAAACATATGTGCTGTCTGTACAATAGCCTATAGTAACAGAACGTCATAGAACAGTGTTATATACGTCGGGCTTTTATGCAAGGTAGGGAACTTCATGCTACCCATTGCACGCTCAGTGATGCATTTCCAACAAAAGGGACTTGTCATAGAGTTATTTATTACCAGGATGATTGCAGATATTAGAGTCTAAATTTAAGAACATGACGAACAAACCAGATTCTCTGTCAGACCCTCTCTTTCTACAGTCAGAGGAGATGAAAGCAGTCTATGCTTTAGTAAGTTCCCTGACCCATATGTTAAAGTTACATGGGGGACTATTGAATTATGTTCTATAATCCTGATTTGAAGGCAATTTCATTCTTACTTATCTCAGCACCTTCTACTTTTAATGACCTCTTCTGTTTTCCCACTTATTGATAGGACTGTTTATACTACCCATGAGATGAGCAGATATTTAAATTCTCTCTGAGACACATCGTTTTCTACAACATCCTGAAGTAAATTATCCACAGGACCAATTCTTTCCTTCTCAAAGCCTCAGAGAGAAACTTCAAAAAAATCCTGTTGTTTTATTATGCCACACTGATGTGGTAGTTATTAATAAATCTCTAAATCATTCTTCATAATTTATCTGGAAAGGGCACCAACTCAGACTCTGTTGAAAAAGTTAGGAGTGTGGGATATCAACAAAGCGTTTGCTAAATGAAAGGACAACCGGGTAACTGACTGTTAAGAAATAAAAGAAAATAAACTGAGCCCATTTAAACAAAATGTATCTTAATTCAGCTAGAAGAAGAGAAACTTTTCAGATTTTGCAGAAATGCATATTCAAGCCACAGCTACAGAAAGAGAAAAGCAGAATCTGAAGGACTGGCATCATGCCAGTCACAAAAATAACAAGCAAAGAAAGACCACTCAGTGCTCCCATGCAGTACTGCCCTACAAAGGGGCAAGGCTATTTTACAGAAAGAGGGCAGGCTCTGCATTGGCAAGGCCAGTCGTGGAATATTATACAGAATCGTAGTATTCACTTTGTGCACTTAGTCTTAAGTGTAGAGAAGACTCACAAAAAATGATCTAAGGATTGGAAGAAATGGCTTAAAATACAAAAAGTAAATATAAAGAAGAGAAAATACTGCAAATTTGGAAGTTTGTTTCATTGGACAGAGAAAGGTAACAGTTGGACTCTAAAGTCAAATAAATTCAAATGAGAAATCAGGATCACATTTTTAACAAGCCTAGACAAACAAATTTTGGAACAAACTGTCAAAGGAGATGGTAGTGTTTCTTGGTGGGTTTAATTCAGTACTGCAGACTTTTCTAGACAATGTTTGGTGTAATGTAGGCTGCTCTACTAAACATAGGAACAACTAGATAAAAGACAAGGAACTTACTAATGCAGGATATGGGACTAGAAAATTGAATTATTCCATTGGGATCAAATTTTTATATGATTTTATGGCTATCATGATCACAGGTTTTCAGAACATTCTTTATAATGAGAAACTAGAGAGGTTCAGTCTATTTACTTTATCAAAGAAAAAGTAAAGAGTTGACTGGATTGCAGTCTATAAGTAAAAGAGTAAAAAAAAATAAAAATCCATGATTAGGTTGTCAGAAGCTGAAGCTTCAAAGTCTAGGATGTGAACACCGATGGAAGGACAGAAAGTGAGTTAAGCATGACTGTTCAAACGTCTGGTTGACCATCATGCTAGAGTCTGCATTGCTTGAACTTTTTATGCAAAGACTTTAACGTCCTTCTCAAAGCTGTAATACAAAAATTGCCTTAACCCATGGCTCACAAGGGATCAGATGACGTTGTTGGAAGCATCCCTTTTGACATTAAAGTCAGAGAATTTTAAATATCTACACCTCTCTAAAAACGGCACAAACAAAATGAAGCACAATCGCAGCCTGCTTTAACAATAGGTGTTATTATCAAAGAGGTTTATGAAGTAGCAACCTTCTGTCACAGTGAGTAATACATTGATATATATTTCCATGTTTAATCTAAAATGGCTGTTTTACACCATTTTTACCATGATACATTAGAATACAATTAAAGAGCTATTAGCACAGTTCAGCAGGAGAAGAATCGCAATACCACACTACTATCTTTGCTCTTCTATATCAGTAAGCTTTTCTAGCCTTTGAGACTGGTTTCTATTTTTAATCTATTGCTGCAATAAAGAAATGATAGTCACTTGTGTTATGTTATTAACTTTACCCCAAAGGGTTCTTGTTCATTTCCAGATAAAAATCATTTCCTGTTGTTGATTATTTGAATATACACATAAAGTAGGATAATGATAAGCTCCTGTGCCACATGGAAATATGGCAGGATCATTCCTGGGGTTTATGCTGTAATCATTTCAAGTGCTTAGAGCAATGATGTAAATATCAGATGGCATAAACTGAACAGGTTTTTCAAACCTACTTCATTGTCAGCACCCCAAATGCATGTTTCAGAGCAGCATCTTGGTTTACAAGCTCTGAATTCCCCTTTGGATTATGGTACAATATCTGTTGTCTTCAGGAGCTATGCTGGAATTTAAGCCAGATTTATCCAAGGCAAGTTATTTGGGTTAATTGCAGCACACCCACCTGTGATGATTAAACTCAAATATAATCCAGCTTCAACTCAATATTTCTTACCTTAGAAAACAAAAGGCTCAGTCCAGAGACAACCAGAAAGCTTATGAGTTTATTAATACAAGCTCCCAGATTAGATGACTGAAGTTTAGCAGAAAGAATACTGTTCCCTTTTTCCCACCAACTCAAGTCAATTCTAATCTTCTGTGACAAACAGAAGCGTTCACTTTTTCTAGATTTTAATGGGTGTGTGAAAAAAAAATCAGGGCAAAGTAACCAATCTCTATGGTTCCTGTTCATTCTAACCAGTGCACATTCTTAGTTTGGGACCAACGGTAAAATTTCCCATCCCCTACTAGTCAACGGTCAAGAATAGTAAGTAAATTATTTAACACAGATATAACCAGATTTTTCTCTGCTTGTTGGCCTATTTTACATTGTTAGTTTTCTCTTCCCATTAGCAATGTGGAACTGAGGAACACTAATGTAAAGCTGTTTCTCCATCAATCCACAGCACTGTTACTTTTAATACAATTTCCCTAATACTCATGTACTAAGAGACATAATTTCTTTTCACAGGTTAGTGTCAATTAGTTTAATGCATTCTAGTTGCCTTGATTTTTCTTTGTCATTTGTGACATCACTTATACTTTTCTCAGATATTTTGATATTTGGAAATATCAAGGAAAAATTTTAAAAGTTTAGATTTAGATGTTAGTTCCTATAGAACTCAAAAAAATAAATAAATCTGATTACTCTAAACTTCATTCACTTAAAAAAAAAAAAAAGAAAGAAAGAAAGAAAAAAGGAAAGGAAAACCGAAACTCAGTTCACATTCACACCACATGTACTTGGAAAATTAGATCCTATACTGGGAGCCAACTTTCATGATTATGATATCTTTTATGTTCTTGGCCTTCTGATACCAGAATCTTTCTCACTCTAAACAAACATGAAGGGGGGAGAAAGAGGAAGGTAGATAAGTTCAAGTAAGATTACCAGAGACTTCCAGCACAGCTTTGAAAAACTGACTTTGTTGATTTAAACACAGTACAATAAATCAGATTCCATGACCCTCTTGGGGTCAACTTCTACCCTTGGAGAAAGTGAGATAAAGTAAAAAACTTGAAGATAAAAACAGTTATTGAAAGCACTTTTCCCTCCCAAACTCTCTTGAGAACATTTGAGCTTGTAGGCCATTTTGAGGCTTGCTTTGTATGCATTTTAAAAGGTGGGGTTTTTTTTTCTTTTTTTCCCCACATTTCTCCACTATAAGCTACCTATTCACTGACTACCTACCTCCTTTCTTTTTCACTTGCTTCTTGATATTTGAAAGAACTCGGCCATGGAACACTCAGAGACCTTCCTCTGTTCTCATGTTTATTTTCTGCATATGTATTCACAAATATGTACATGTGTGTATATAATTACAGACAATAAAAATATACATTTAGCAAAAAGCTGCTCCAAGAAAGACAGACTCAGAAAACATTACAATTCCCACAGGAGTTTTTAAATATTCATTCAGCAATTCATCACCTTCCACTTGTTCTTTATGGCCAACCCCATAATCAGGGAATCGATGTTCCAGAAGAACCCAGGACAGTCCCAGGATATAACTTTACTGATCTTCCTTCCTCTAGAAGGCAGTGCTAACTCTGTATTAGCTGTCTAAATATCCTGTCTGGTAGATAACATCAATTCTTATTAAAGAAGGTCTCCACTTGATGTTTCCCTGATGACTTCCCCATCAGACTGCCTCCTCGCTCCCGAGGCAGATGATATACGGGGTTACAGCTGGACTAAGCACAGAGTGATATTACACTTGTGCACACACCACACCACTTGCTCTAGCACGCAGCACGCAGCTAGACTTGGCAGGATCTAGCAGTTAAATAATGTGGCCATGAAGCGAATGCTGCTTCAAGCCCAGTTCAGTTCCACTCTTGAGCAGTAATGTTAGATGCAGCTTATATATCCAAAATGACATACATAATGAAACCGGCCATATTTCTGAAGTGTTCTGAGGTCTAAAGAAGAATGTTAATATATAACATTACGCAGCATGCCATTGCCATTAGAAACTAGAAATATTCTAAACATTTGTACAAATTTCAATTAATGTAAGATCTTCACATGCGATCAAAGCAAAGAAACAAAACCCTGACACAAAAATAGTAATGATTCAGAGATAACTCAGTGCACAGCTCAAATATGTGTATATCCGTGCTCCTAAACTGCCTAGTTGTCCTCTTATATTTATTATAGAAATTAAAATGCTACTACTGTTACAGTTCATCACTTCCAAATCTAGGCAAAGACAGGATGTAAAAAAATCAAATATCTCTTAAGAAAAAAAGGTCCTTTGAATACTGCCCAAATTAGGGCATTTACAAATCTTGCAAGAACTTTAACTTGCAGAGTAAAGTGATTCTGGCAAACTTTAAGGAACTAACACATTCAGAATCACTAAACTTGAAACCTTTGGTGAACTAGGTCTGACACAATCATGAGACGCAACTGAACAAAGTTTCACTGTTCTTAGTTGTCAAACTCCAACCAGATCAACCAATTTCTGTATTGGCTCTAAGATTTTAAGAGTAGGAAAAGTAGGCAGGTGGCTTAAAATCATCCAAGTTAGGCAGAACTCAGAGCTCTGAATCGAGGTTGAACTAATCATTACAAGATGAATTCGTTGGAATGCAGTTAGATATACGATTTATACAGCATTTTTTTGTAGCTACGTGGTCTGTTTGAACCACAGTACTATGGACAAAAGATCTCATCATGTCTACATTTGCATTGATCTACAGAACCCATTGGAGCTTAAATAGTTAAACCGTATTTGAGGACTCAGCTCCCTATATCCATAAGCCAAGGTGTAATTCAATACACTTTCACAAATGGACTAAATCTTAGTTCTCTCCTCCCTTCCATTTCTGCCTTTCCAATACTCATGTTGCCATAAAGCTAAGCTACCAGACATCAGATAGCAATGAAATTTTTTTTGGAAAATCTGTACAAAATCCTTATGTATGCTTATGTCCTCGTGAATCTTTATGTATACATGTATATACATATACATGCACATGTCACATATACATGAAGTATATTTATAATATATGCAGTTAACATATAGTTAATATATACACAATATATATTTATATATTTTATACAGAGATTTCATAAATATAAGATAAATGTATACATATAACAAAGTGTGTTTGTGTGTGTGTGTGTTTATGTGCATGCTTATATTTTAATATCATGAATTTTAAAGAAAGGGAAGGGGATGAGAACAGGAACAGGAACAAGAACACCCAAATGTTTGGGAAAGTTCTGGGACGCGAGAAGCTCAGCTAAAATGCTTTTGCGACCTTATGTGTGTTGGGTGCAACCGATGCTCTCTGTAATATCCAGATAGATGTATCTTGTTAACTGCCTCGTCCTGTGGTGTCATCATTACTGTAATTAATGAATTACCATAGCAAACTGCAGTGACTATAAAGTTTTAGAGAATAAGCAGCCGTTACCTGTGACAAGATGGGTTGGTGGACACCAATGGCATATATTTCATATTGGACTGGTTAGGGACGATGACACCAGCAGTGTCCTTCACTTAAAAAGGAAAAAGAAATCAACTTAGAACGTTCCTAAATGAAAAACTTTGCCCTTTTGCTGCCTTTCCTAATAGAAAACAAGTTAAAATGTACCATTGGGCAGGTTAATTGACTTACAAGTATGTCTTTTTAATAAGTGTCATAAAGTATGTCATGCAGCCGAAACTTGCTTTCAGTGCATTTTTTAAACTGTTGTCAACCAGATTAAAGTTTATTGTTCGCATGTAAGTTTCCGTTTTCAAGCAGTAATGAAAGACATTAAATTGATTTGCCATGCGTAGATATGAAGTGGGTTATGTCCTTTGCTCTTTGTCAATGTGCCTTTCCCAGATGCTTTCTTTCTTTGCTGTTTGTCTAAGCAATGAATGTTCATGAAATGTTCTCCCTTCCCCATGGCCCGAGATGCAACTCTTCATTTCTTTGGTGTCTCTTTTAAGTTAAAGGTTAGCGCATATAGGGACCTGATTCACCACAGCTTGACTTCAATCTTACCTTTTTATAAGTCTTTGGAGTTTTGATGGACAAGTGATTGAAGAAATCTTAAAGTGAATCAGACTTTAATAGTGTGCTGTTCAGGGCATTGAGTGCCTTTCTTTGTACAGCACCAGCATGGTAGGACCCTGTTACTGAAATTAGCATCCGGCATAACTCAAGACTGTAACAATTCTGAAATAATCCCAACATTTGGCTACTTAAAACACAGTATGTCAATTGAGATTGTGTCTCATCTTGGCAGAATGAAAGGACAACTGAAATTGAAAAAAAAAAAAAAAAAAGGTTTTTCCAATGAGGAAAGGTGAATTTTAAGGGAAGGGACTGGCTTTCAACAGTAACAGAGAGAAGAACATTGCAAACCATGTCAGACATGGAGAAAATTACTGGAGCAGGAGGGATTTAAAAATGCTCTGGTAAAGAGTAGGATTACATCTAGTAGTACCCTGTTTCTTTGAGTTTTTTTTTTAAATTATACACCTCACACTCAAAAAAAATTCATGCATGGAAAAACAAACAGGCAAACAAACAATAAAAAACATGAAAACACACTTCCAGGTCTGTGTCTGCTGTAGAAAGTCACAAGTGCTGCCAGTCCAAAATCTCTGTGTGCTGGTACTAAAAACCATTTTTAATTTATATTTTTATTTTTAATCATTTTTCATTTTTCAACAGAACAGAAAAATCTTCATTGGTTTGTGTTTTTTTTTTTCCCAGGGACACAAAAAAGACAAACTCTCAGGTCCAGAAAGCAGCACAATTCAGGTGAAGAAATTTATTAACCTGTCATAAACTTCCATCTCAATCAGGAAATCAGAGACTCCTTTGATGCAAAATTACATTTCAGTTACCCAGGTACTTCTGAAGTTATTGAGCTGATAGCCATAAAGACTTCAGAGTTTTTGTTAAATGCATATTTTTACAAGCTATTTACAGTAAATTCATCAAAGCTACATGTTAAGGATGCTAAAATGGATCCTGTAGCTCAAAGAAGTCTTCTTATTGACTTAGTAAGTTGAGACAGCACTGGGGTTTTAAGGACGTATGAGTAGATCTCATGTACAAACAGATATGGAGTGGTACTTGTGGTGACATCATGGGATAGAGTTGTTTTATCCTAGAGGTTTACTTTTCTTCTGACTAATATAAGTAAATTCTATTATTGGCAAATTATATAAATTAACCCATTTTCTCTACTTGTGGAGGAAAGAACAAGGTCTTAAGTAAACTGCAGCACATTTAGCAGAATGATTTCACCACTACCATCCGTAACTACAGAAATTCGAAGTCCTGCCTCAACCCTCAGTGAGGTTCTTTGACTTCGGTGGGCATCCGTGGCTCCTTCCCCAATTTCAGCCTTAGCAGTGAATCAAAAAGCTCTGGACATTTTTTCTCGAAGCAAGCTCGTCTGAGTTTCTTCCTTCCTCAGTGTCCTCCAAGCCAGTCTGGGTAGTTATTGATAAGAATTTCAGATGAACACTCTCTATGCGTACATTTCCTGTGCTTTTTTTTAACATAAGTCCTTGCTGATTCACACCCCATCGCCATCCTGACCGCAGCCCACTCACACCCAGAAACCACCAAGATATATGCACTTACTTGGCTTCCATTTTCCAAACTAAAGACATCATGATCTGGACACAGTAAACAAAGCCAACTGGAAGCTTCATGAATAATTTAATCACTCACTGAGGATTGGCCAGGCAGGCAAGATGAAGCCGCTTCCCTCAAATTAATAAAGGCTTTTATGGAACCATAAAAAGAGCAATAATTCAATCATTTTTTTAAAGGGCACTGAATATAATGCTTATTAAATGCTGGGTACAGCTGAGGTGTGCACTGGGATGAAATAGAAAGCATGCTCAGCAGCAATATGCCAAATGTATGTTTTCCCCTTTTGCTGACAGGCAGATAACCTGACCCAAGCGTTTAACAAGATATACTTACTGATTTTTCCTTCCCCCCCCCCCCCCCCCCCCCCCCCCCCCCCCCCCCCCCCCCCCTTCTTTTTGAACTGATTTGCTAGGTCATGGTACACTGCTAGGAAAAAAAAAAAAAAGAAGAAAAAATAAAACTTTTAAGAAGGGAGTCTATATTTCCCTCTCTTTTTCTTCCTATGACAAAGTGCAATGTTTATTGTTCAAAATAGAGGCAGCAGTGACAGGAGGGTACCAGGGAAAGAAAATATGTGTACTCTTTCCTGCTCTATGGCTGACTCACTGTCTAGTTGTGGAGTTGCACTTTCTGCTCTTAACATTTGCCTCACTCTCCCCACCTTTAAATTAGGGTTAATACTATTTGCTAACCTCAGTATGGCAACACAGTTCACTAATGAGACACAACTCGGCCTCAAGAAGAGTCATGTAACTCTGAATGTTTTGCTTTGATTTCAGCAGTAACTGTATATACATTACCATCTTCTGGAGAACAAGAAATACCAGACACATGAGAGAAAGGCAGCCTGGTGATGAAGGGAATACAAAATGTTAGCATCCCATTACACAGGCATGGGTAAAGCTGATCTTCTCTTCACCTGGAAATATACAAAATTAAATAATAATTAAAAAACCTGTTCTGCAGCAGTTTAGTAGACTTAGTATCTCTTCTTCATAGTCTACCATTCCTCTCACTATGCAATTCTTCTTAAATTGGGTTGCTTTGACCATGATCCACCATCTACTTCTTTCCCCTTGGAACCAATGGGTGGAATTGTACCATCACAGTTAAAAAACCACAAAGCCAAAAACCAAAAGAAATCCAGCTGCACCTGAACTACAATCCCCATGAAGCACCACTACAACATTTAGAAATTAACGTAAAAGGTACTGGATATCCAGTTCTCAATTTTTTCCAGTTGTCGTGGTTTAACCCCAGTCAGCAACTCAGCACCATGCAGCCGCTTCCCCCTTCCCCCTCCCAGTGGGGTGAGGAGGAGGGAAGGAAAAAAAACAAGTAAAACTCGTGGGTTGAGATAAGAACAGTTTAATAACTAAAGTAAAATATAATACTAACAATAGTAATAATGAAATATAATAATAATAATAATAGTAATGAAAAGGAATATAACAAAAAAGGAAGGGGGGGGGGGGAGAAAAAAAAAACAGTGATGCACAATGCAATTGCTCACCACCCGCTGACCGATGCTCAGTTAGTTCCAGAGCCGCGATCCGCGCCTCCCGGCCAACTCCTCCCTGTTTATATACTGGGCATGACGTTCCATGGTATGGAATACCCCTTTGGCTAGTTCAGGTCAGCTGCCCCGGCCATGCTCCCTCCCAGCTTCTTGCACACCTGCTTGCTGGCAGAGCGTGGGAAACTGAAAAGTCCTTGGCTTAAGACAAGCGCTACTTAGCAACAACTAAACCATCAGCGTGTTATCAACAGTATTCTCACACTAAATCCAAAGCACAGCACTGTACCAGCTACTAAGAAGAGAGTTAACTCTGTCCCAGCCGAAACCAGGACACCAGTGGAAAGCATCAGGGCTGTACAAGTGATAGTTCAGACCAATTCAATTAGACCAAACATTACAATTCTCTCTTGAACTGACTGTTAAATCTTCTTGCAGCAGCTACACTCCTGCCTGCCCTTTCTACTGTTTCTGTCTCAAAATGGTCTGTTCATAGCCTGAAAATAGATCCTTCCAAAATGGACAATTAAAACACATATGTATGTGTGTACACACAACTGGACACTGACACAGAATGTTGTCAAAATGTGTATTTTTGGAAAACATGGTTTTGACAGAAACTTTCTCACAAGTCCTACTGCTGACACCAACCTGCTCATGAGTCTGATTTCTTCATGGTGCACCATAACTTTCCATTGTAATTTCTGCTACTTTTCTTATTGATAACTTCTGCAAAGAAAAAAATTCCAAGTGATGAGCCTGAAACATGTTTTGAACTATTCCTTTGCTTCTTCAGGTAATCACTCTGTATAAAGAGTGCAACCTCAGCTGGGCTTTGCCATTCTTTCTAGCTCATATGAAAAACATTTCCTTGAACATTCTCATCTTTAAACATGATCCTGTTGTAATGCAAATTTGTATCCTGGGGCCTAGTGGACAGGCTACTGTACAGGAACATTAAAAAAAAAAAAATCTATTTTTGTCTTGTCTGTAATTTACTGACTGGATTGAGGCAGGCTGTGTCAAATCATGGTACCTTACTTCCTTCATGTTCTCTCCTCTTTTAAGAACTGCTGACAAAAAGAGATATTTATACATCCCAAAAGGTGGGCTAAGGAGAATCTCCATCCTTTATTTGATGCAGGGGGAAACATAGTGACAAAGGATGAGGAAAAGGCTGAGGTACTTAATGCATTCTTTGCCCCAGTCTTTAATAGTAAGACCAGTTGTTCTCAAGGTACACAGCCCCCTGAGCTGGAAGACAGGGGCGGGGAGCAGAATGAAGCCCCCACAATCCAAGGGGAAATGATTAGTGACCTGCTATACCACTTAGACAAGCACAAGTCTATGGGGCCAGATGGAATCCACCCAAGGGTACTGAGGGAGCTGGCAGAAGTGCTCACCAAGCCACTTTCAATCATTTATCAGCAGTCCTGGCTAACCGGGGAGGTCCCAGTTGACTAGAAGTTAACAAATGTGATGCCCATCTACAAGAAGGACTGGAAGGAGCATTCAGGGAATTACAGGCCTCTCAGCCTGACCTCAGTGCCAGGGAGGGTTATGGAGCAGATCATCTGGAGTGCCATCACACGGCACGTACAGGACAACCAGGTGATCAGGTCCAGTCAGCATGGGTTTATGAAAGGCAGGTCCTGCTTGACTAACCAGATCTCCTTTGATGACAAGATGACCCACTTAGTGGATGAGGGAAAGGCTGTGGATGTTGTCTACCTAGGCTTTAGTAAAGCCTTTGACACCATTTCCCACAGCATTCTCCTGGAGAAACTGGCTGCTCATGGCTTGGATGGGTGTACTCTTCATTGAGTAAAAAACTGGCTAGATGGCCAGGTCCAAAGAGTTAAATCCAGTTCATGTCCTCTCACAACTGGTGCTCCCCAGGGCTCAGTATTGGGGCCAGTTCTGTTTAATATCTTTATCAATTATCTGGATGAAGGGATCAAGTGAGTTTGCAGACAACACCAAGTTGGGTGGGAGTGTTGATCTGCTTGAGGGAGGGAAGGCTCTACGAGGGATCTGGACAGGCTGGATCGATGGACCAAGGCCAGTTGTATGAGATTCAACAAGCTTAAGTGCCGGGTCCTGCACTTGGGTCACAACAACCCCATGCAATGCTACAGGCTTGGGGAAGCGTGGCTGCAAAGCTGCCTGGCAGAAAAGGACCTGGGGGTGTTGGTCGACAGCCAGCTGAATACAAGCTGGCAGTTTGCCCAGGTGGCCAAGAAGGCCAATAGCATCCTGGCTTGTATCAGAAAGAGTGTGGCCAGCAGGACTAGGGAGGTGATCATCCCCCTGTGCTCGGCACTGGTGAGGCTGCACCTTGAATACTGTGTTCAGTTTTGGGCCCCTCACTAGAAGAAAGACATGGAGGTGCTGGAGTGTGTCCAAAGAAGGGCAATGAAACTGGTGAAGGGTCTAGAGAACAAGTCTTATGAGGAGCAGCTGAGGGGACTGAGATTGTTTAACCTGGAGAAAAGGAGGCTGAGGGGAGACCTTACAACTCCCTACAACTACCTGAAAGCAGATTGTAGCGAGGTGGGTGTCAGTCTCTTCTCCCAAGTAACAAGCGATAGGACAAGAAGAAATACCTTTAAGTTGCTCCAGGGGAGGTTTAGATTGGATATTAGGAAAAATTTCTTCACCTAAAGGTTTGTTAAACATTGGAACAGGCTGCCCAGGGAAGTGGTGGAGTCACCATCCCTGGAGGTATTTAAAAGATGTGTAGATGTGGCACTTAGGGACATGGTTTAGTGGTGGACTTGACAGTGTTAGGTTAATGGTTGGACTCAATGATCTTAAAGGTCTTTTCCAACCTAAATGATTCTATGATTCTATGATTCTATGTTTATACATAGCCTAAAGACTGAAGCAATTACTGTATTTGCTGCACCTGAATTGATGAGTGTTTTTTAACACCACACACAATGAACATAACAGAGTTGTCCTACTTTGGCTTCTTCTGAATTCCTGTCTCTACTCTCTTTCCATGCACTGCACTGAGAAACTGCTGCTCCGCTCACGGTTTGATCATTCATTTCAGTGGACAAACACACCACGGGAAAGGTCTGGCCAAATAAATTTGTCAGGTGACTATCATTGCTGAAGAGGATCTTTCTATTTGCAATTATTCCATTGAAAATATCCGAGACTATTTTTTGTCATTTGTAAAACTCTTCTTAAACTTTTATTTTTTGTTCGCCAGATAGAGGGATTTAAAAACAATATGAAAACAGCAAATATTTCATTTACTGTTTTATTGCCCTTTTTTTTTTAATTTTACAGTAGGTACTCTTGGTTTTCAATTTATTATGAATTTATTAAGAATTTTATTAGACTAGGTTTCTTTTTTCTTTTTTTTTGCATTTGTTAGAATTTACATTGTAATATACATTAAAAAAAAAATCTTTGAATGGAGGTGAAACCTGCTTTAAAAACAAACTAATAGGATTTTCAAAGACATTTCAGAGACCAGAGACCAGATGGGTCTTAGGTGCCTAGTTGCCTGCTGAGGATTTGAGCTTAAATTCCCAGGTTATGAATGTTCGACCCACCTGATACATAATTTTAATAGGACTTGATCTAATCATCCAAAAGCTACTGAAAGACTGCCACCAACTCCAGTAGGCTTTGAATAAGGTACTGGAATGAGGAGCAGAATGTTTTGTGGTGCTGATGCATTATATAAAATTTAATTCATTATCACAATTACAAAGACTATCCTTTTTCCCAGTTGCCTATTGTGTAAATATCTCAAAACCCTGTGGGGTTGAGATGTCTTGGCCTGTTTCATGTTCAGTGTTCATTTTCACTCCAATTATTTCTTACTTGCTTTATCTACACTTATAATCTGCCCATTCCTCCCACTTAACATATCCTTTGAACTTTTCAAATGCCTTCTGCTTCTCCTTATTATCTTTGCTTAACCACATCCTTGTCTCTGTCATCCTATTTTTGATACTTTTTACAGGGATGAATATAGTTGGTATCCATCCTCTATATCTGCCAATTAGATACAGAACTTCATACTTTTTTTTTTTCTTCATAATGGTAGATTTTCTTCACTGCTGTTGATATCATTTCGCTTCCTGCAAATTATTCCATATATTAGATTCTCCAAAGCAGTCTTAAAAAAGGGGGGGAAAAAGTTACATTAACTTCTGAGATTCTATTTTCACATACACCCAGAGGAATATTTCATATCTGAATATATTATGATCACTAAAGTAGACCTTGGTTGCTCAACTATTTCTGTCATATATGTCATACTCTGGCTTATTATCAGAGACCAAGTCCAGAATAGTTTCTGATGGCACTTGCTGCTAAGTACAGTTGATAAAGGAGGTGTACAGAGCTGATGACCACACCGTTCCTCTCTGACCCTCCAGGTATTGTGCAATCATTAGCAAAAGGGCTGAGATTTATCTTTAATGAATGTTCAGCTGAGGGAATAGGAAGCTGGAGATGGAGAAGGAAAATGAGCAGGCATACGTAATGCAATGATTCATGCTTTACTTTTTCTGTATCATTTTCAGAAATCTAGATGCCATCAGTGAGTTACATAATCCATTGACAACGTTTATTCTTATTTTGGTTATCTCCATAGCAGTAGTCAAGCTGCTTATATCATTTGTCTCTTTAGGTATAGTGTCTTCCCTCTCATATTACTTTAATCAATCATTGTTAGCTTATGTATAGTGCATATCATTGCTACTGTTTTGTGGTGTGTCAGTCATTCGTGCCAAACAGACCAGCTAGCAGCCCCGAAGGACCTCTATAAATGGAAATTCTCCTCTGCAAGCTGTTAAGCTTAAATGAGAGCATGAAAGCCCTTGCATGAACATCATAACCTTCTACAGTGCACAAGGCTTTGCTAACGGTGATGTCAGCACTTCCCAAGCCAAGGCATCACCAGGTGAGGTGATGATCCTGCTCATCGCTCTGCGCCTCTGCTGTATAAAAATCATCAGCAGAGAACCAGAGTGAGGTCCAGATCTGTGGCAAGACCCAGCTGCCTCCCATCTCACTTTAAATGGTTGCCCAAGGCACTTTATTTAACAGTTTATTAGACTTTAATTTAGCATTCATTATCTTTTCTGTCAGAATGACATGAGTTTTCTCCTATATGCGTGTTGCTAATAACATGGTAGGCTCTAACTCTATGTTCAGAGCTGTGTAAGGTGCAGGAAAAAAACCCACTCCTCTGCAATGACAAGTCTGTGTCAGACTGAGAAACAAAAAGGAAATGGAGGCACAGAACTAGGGTTGACTCAAGGTGAAATCCTAGTCCATTGAGTCCTCACAAAACCTCTGTGACCCAAAACTGCACTTGGATTATAGGGCATGGCACCAGAAGAGGAGTGACTGGTTACCAGTACTTTCCTACTATGAGTTACTGTTTTTTTATGTCCTATTTGTTTTGTGAGGCCCTGTTTTGAAGAACTAGTTAAATATTATGTTAATGGCAAGTCTCCGCTGTAACATAACTGAATAGAAACTGTCATCAGATTCTCATCTCATGACTCGTTTGCCCATTTGCTCTTGTGTTAATAGTCTTCAGTGGAAGAGCCATAGACTTTATGTAGATGAATTTTGCACCTTAGAATATACTATTCCAGACTCCCAGTCCTGTGCTCTGATTCCAATATTGGCTCTATCTTCTGGGTACATTGTGGAGTTATAGCATATTTCACCATCTGAGAATCTGGCTCAGCATTTTTATTAAACTCTCTTTGGCAGACTGTGCTGTTACGTCAAACGCTGAACAACAGGGAGGACGTAAATATCCATTTCCACTGTCTCCCATCTCAAAATAATGTTTATATTTATGATGCTGATTCTTCCTAGTTGGTCAGTTATGTGATTCAGCAGCAGTGACGTTCTGCACTTCCACCTGTTTGCATTTACTCTATGGCTGCCTAGGGGACAATGGGGAAAATAACGCTCTCATGAGCCATTCCGTTCACTCTGTGTCAAAAAGTAATTTGAATCAAAGAGTCACTAACTTAATGGATAGTGATGGCTCCATCCAAAAAACAACCAAAGAAACTGATGTAGTCGAAAATGCACATATATAGCTCTTGAATTTGTGAGCATACTCTTGTTTGCCTTGACAGCATTTAAATTACCTTTTGGACAGCTCAACACATTACTTAAGATGTGTCTGCATGTGAATTTTTAGCTGCTAACGGGGGCAATAACAGCCTTCCTGTGAAACTAATTCCTGTGACTTCAAGTTCATCTCACTGGGGTTTTTTTGCTAACTCATGGCACATACCAATCATTGCTTAACCTTTAGTGTTTTAACCCCCATACCTTTTCAGCAATGCAGCATACAAGAGATTACAGCGAGGCAGTGGTTCCCTCAGTACAGTAAAACTGGGGGTGATTAGCAAAGATGCAGCAAAGTGCCTGGGAAGGATACACACTGTTTCAGAGGCTTATCTAAGATATTTAGACATGATTTGATCTCAACTAATTTTAAACACTTAGATGTGTTATCTGAAGTCAGACTGCAGTTGCCTGAGATTTCTGCTATAGTTGTGGACAGAGGCAGGCGACATTCGGAAGGGATTCAGTGCAGTTCCTGAAGATTTTGGAATCAAGACCTTGGTCTTTGGTACGGAACCAAAAAGGTCAATTTAACCCTGCTTTGCAATGAGTTCACTATTCACAACATATTTGTTTAATAGTAACTCCAGAAGACAACGACTGAAATTGATGTTTGTCATCTCAGGGACTTTTCAAACACATAGTCACAGTATTTGTTGTAGAAGCTTATAATGTAAACAGAATTGACAAAGGATGGGTGAGGAAACAGAGCTGAAAGATAAATGTGACTTCCCAAAATCACAATTAAAGTTGTTTGAGAGATGAGTTGTTTATACAAATCTGGGTGTGCATGTGTTTGAATGTGTGTGTATGAATCCCAGCAGAACTGTGATGGATTTCTTAGATAAGGAAACGGTTTGAGAAAATTTTTGTCTTATTTTTTCTAGTTCAAATTAGAAAATAAAAACACGGTTATTTGGTATCGAGGAGCAAAAATCAATATATTAATATTTGTGTATATATATACATAAGTGTGCAAAATATGCCTGACTTACGACTTCCATTAGATGAGTCACCTTACAGACCTAAAAAGCTGCAGTAGCTACAAATACACTGCATATCTTGGAAGACTAATTTTATATTAACCAAGCTTGAAAGAGTGTAAGTTAAATCACACTTAACTAAATTATTCCTCTAGTTTCAACCAGATCTATACTATTTAACTTTCTCTCCAAGCTGTTTGGGTAACAGAAATGTTACCCAATGTACAGTTCATTAGACAAAGAACAGTGGTTCATTTTTGGCCCATTCCATCAAGAAATTAGATTAAACCACTGTACCTGAGACTAAAAACATGGTCCCAACCTGAGAGCAGCTTATTTTTCTTCTAGGCAGTGACATGAGTGATAAGCCATGTTTGGTCCATACTCAAAGACAAACCACTGAGAACTGGCAGGTGCTTATATTGGTCCTGGACTGAGAAAACTGAATGGACAAGGCAATTCTGTCTTCCAGGAACAAAAACCTAATAGCAACAGCACAGTCCTGGGGAGCAATTCCACTTCAAAAAGTAATTTCTGAGTGTCTAGTCACACATAAAAAAATCCAATTCCTTGAACAGTTCCTCTCTCACAATGATCTGTAATATCATAATCTCATAAAACTGAATATAAACAAGGCATACAACAAGTTTTTTTTCTTTTCAAGGGCCAAAGATGTTTGCACGTGAAGGACTTTCAGTCTAATGTGACTTGAGGTCTCTGCACAAATGCCTTACAGAACTTCTAACAACAGATTTTTAGAAAAGTTGCACCAATATTTATTGGTTAATAAAAGGTAACAAACTTCTTTCTTTTTGTAATTGTTGTTTTACTTAACTTTTTTCTTTAATTACCTTCTCTCATCCAGTGAGTTCCTTTACATCCATATACCGTATCAGTATGAACTCTGTATTTATAATGGCATAAACATGCACAGAAACATTCATATACACAGCTCAAATTGTTTTGTTATTTTGCCATTCATTTTTATTTTTGCTGTGGGTGCACTATAAAGTTCTGCTGAAACCAATCAACACAAAATTTTTTAAAAAAATAATGGTTTTCTTCCCCTTCTCAATATTCTCATAATGTTCTACGCATATGAACCACCCTTGGCAAAAAAAAAAAAAAAAAAAAAAAAAATTACCAGCTTACCATGCCTGCAAGCAAATACTGATCGGCTTAACAACAACAGCAAAATACATATAATTAATTATAAGCATCCCTCCATCCCCAAAACAGAAAATCATAATGTATCAGTTTGGGGCATTAATGTATCTGATAGAGCATTTTGAGTTCCCACAACGCTCCATCTGCTGATAAACCTCCACTAGAACCGACTGTGATGCAACATATTTGAACCCCCTAGAGGCAGCTGAGGCCCATTAAGATGCCATTAATGTCCATTTTACATGTCTGAGCTCTTTCTCTGAGTTGGGCTTCCTTTGTAAAATGTGACTGTGGGGCTATTTCCATCCAGATGTCACAGTGCGTATCTGTGTTTGTTTATGGTGTTTAATAATATCTTCTGGCTGGGCACAATAGTCTTAGAATGCAGTGTATTGTTTTCAGGCAAAAGTGGTAGCTGCCATATGAATATGCAATGTTTTAATTTAATGCAGCAAAATTAAAAGAAAAAAAAAGGGGGAAAAAAGTGCCACTCATAGATGAAGAGGATGAAAGAAACCAGTAACAGCATTGATAGGTTTTTAAAATAAGATTTTAATGAGAAAGAATTAGGCCTTGATCCAATATAAATTGGACTATTTACATGCTTAAATTAAGCATGTGTTTAAATTGAGCACAAGCACTTTGCTACCTGGGGATTTGGTGAAGATCCATTATAAGAAATGTCTTGGAAAACATGAGGATGCAGTAGGCTAGTACTCTGAACTAAGATAGGTTGCTACTTACTCTATTTCTGTTTCTTCTGCAGGTCTGCAGGCTTGTCTGATCTGCTTTTCCATGTGTGCTTGCACCCTCTCATTCACATGTGTTGGGCAAAGCATGACCGCTTCTTCTGAACCTGTGGGCCTTGCCTTTTGCTCTCCTGTGGGCAGTCAGGCTGAGAAATGAAGTGCTGGAGGCAATTTGTTTTTCTTGCCAGTGGAAATGTTAGTGGCAGTGACTTCCAACAGCCACATATAATTTATTAGAGGATCTCCAAGGCACCATGTTGCCTTTGACCACAGATAAGGCACCACTCGGCTAAAAGATCAAAATCAGTCATGTTTCTCTTCATTCCCTTTCTATAATAGCGGCTTCAGGATTAGAAGCTGATGAGGCTAGTGTTGAAGCAGACTGAAGTAATGAATCTGTTTTTCTTTTGCTGTATTTTTCAGCCTTTAGGATTCAGGTTTTTCTGCATTTCTCAGTACTTGTGGGAACCAGAAGCTTTATCTTTAACACTATGCAGTAACATAACTGATTCTTGCACCATCACTAGCTTACAAAGCTCTTTAACTGAAGCATAAGGTACTACAAGGCTTATGGCATAATCCTGAAATTTGTCAATACTGCGATATCCTGCTGAAGTCAAGGGGAGCCTTGTCATGGACTTGTCTGAACTCCCAACAACAAAAGGGACTTGGTAGTGCAAGTAAGGTATGAGCAAATTACTCTTTCATGACCCAAAGTAAATTGCCTAGATATGCCATTGATTCTCCTGGCAGTCTTGGAAAAGCAGTATACCTCACCTTGCTGATTAGTAAACTGCAGGTGTCTTTACATACCTAGTTTTGAAAAGGGCTTTGAGAACCATGTTAGAAAAACTGGAGAGCAATCCTTGAGCTCTAGATCTGAAGGAGAATCTATTTTTGCCGGACGTGGCTGTATGACTCGGGGAGGAATAGTTCTGATATTATCTCACGGGAGGCATTACACACAGGCTGATCTCATCACAGCTTCAGGCAAGCCTTGGTGCTCCGGATTTTGCTGTGCATTTTCATTCCCTGTGCCATTCTGACGCAAGCAGAGAAGGATGCACGCAGCAAAAAAAAAAAAATCTTCTCCTTCCTCTTAATGATGCCAAATGTGAATGGTGCAATAAAGTACATGTGTAGCCATATTAGCTTCTTTCCAAAATGAGGTGCACAGAAATCGAGAAGTGCCCATCACACAGTATGAATATGCAAGTAGTCATTACAAGAACCATCCTCCCAAATGTGGCAGCAAAGCTTTGGAGGTCTGACGAAGATGATTTCATGCCATCTGCCACCTGCTTCTGAAGGATAATGGCTGGCTGGTGTGTACGAGGCTTGTTCTAAATGTTATCATACTGTCTTCTTTCTTAAATTATATGGCTAAAATGAGCCTGTCTTTGTTTTATTTCAATTGACACCAGATGCAGGGACTTGGATTCGAGTTTTCTGTTTTGCAAACACAGACTTGGCAAAGAGAAAGGAGGAATGATAGGCAAAGCATCTCAGATAACAGAAGAAACACTTCTGATAAGCCTTCACTTAAATTTCATCTTGGAAAAAAAAAAAGAAAAAAAAAGAAAAAAATGACCTCACACCTGACTGGCATTAAAGGAACAAAGAATCATGTTGTTTCAGGTCTTTTGCTATTTCTGTTGCTACTAATAATATTGATCATTATTATAAAAATCCAGGCCTAAAATACATTTTCTGTGTCAATTTACCATACTAGACAAGATTACAAATAGCGCTATCAGAAATTATTGTAATCTTAACAGTAACAACAATCAACTTACTTAAAGTTGTTTAACTCAACCCTTTAATTCTCTTTTACATTACGCTAGAACAAAAAGGGTGTTTCATTTCACACGAGCTTTTTTATGTATTTATTTTTAACCAATTATCACAGTACAGCATGAGGGATTTGGTAACGTCTGGCTTGCCAAGGAAATCTGAAAGGACAGTTTGATCCTCAGCAAGGTAAGGATTGTTCACCTTCCTTTAACAAACACGCCATGAACACCTCTTCCCCAAATTTCACAATTTTAAATCAACATTAGCCTCTTCATTAACATCTAATCTTGAAGCAACTGTTATAGAAAAGGAACGAAGAGAAACATCTTGCTGAGTGGTGTCCCATCTGTGACAAAGGCAATATTTTGCCTGTAAGACCCTCTGATGTTGTCCGTAGTCTCTGGAAGCCTGAAATAGAGCAATACCGTTGTAAGCTGATCCTTTCTTTCTTTCTTCCCCTTCTTGGGAAAATGATTTTTTTTTCCCCCCAATGAAGTATCTAGAAGATGAGCTTGGATTAGATAACTCATTTTTTCAGACAACTTGAGTAAGGTGAGAAAAAATGCACTATAAAAGGCTTTACCATGCCACAATGCTAGAGGATTATGTGCAGAATGGAACTTTGCTTATCTTTTCTTTAGAGAAAAAAACATTATGTTTTGTATGCAGAGGACGTGGCCTGTTCATAATACAAATGGAACATTGTCTACACTAAAATACACTTGGCAAGCACAGCCACCTTTCTCCTCCTCTCATTCTCTGTCAGGGTGCACTGAGAGTGGGGCTGCCCCGTGAGGGGGAACAAGCTAAGGGTGACCCAGCACGGGCAGTACCCTCACCGACAGGGCAGTCTTGTGGGGTCCTGACATGGCAAGTAGAGATGAGGACTGGTAACACTGTGAAGGGATGAACTGGATCCAGGGTCTATCCACGTGTCCCATCAGGATGAAAAAGAGACGGAGCTGGAGACAAGGCTGTAGACAAACCATGGCATACGTCTGAGGGGTCTATCCAGGAGATGAGCAACCCATAGCGCAGGTCTGAGGTCCACTCAGGAGGCAGAGCTGGAGACCAGCATCCTATGGTGTCGTTGGGGCAAGGACTGGTGTCCAGGACTGAAATGGAACTCCTGCGCCATGGCAGTAGGTGGGTAGGGGTCTTGTGTGAGGTTGGTCAGGGTCGTTCAGGACCATTGGTGCCCTCAGTGTCATGACACTCCCCCCGTAGGACTAATCTTATGTTTGTGCAGCAGGAAACCAAGCTGTTTCCCAAAGGTCACTTGGGCTGCAGCCAGGTGGCAGTGGCACTGCCACCGCGTGTTCTCCGCAGTCTGCCTGGGACAACCCGTGGGAGTGGCCATGGATCCTTTCTCATTTCCAGAGCTAAGTTTCCTTCTCTTGGAAACCAGGATATTGGGTGTGTGCTCAGCCTCTCAGCACCTCTGTTGCCTTAGGGACTTCATGGCCAAGCTGAGGTGAAGACTTCACGTGTTAGAGTGCCCAGCCCATAGAGTGACTACACCATACATAGATTAATTTATTTTTCTACCTCAAACACTCATTTTCTTTCTCTTTCTTCTCCTTAAAGAATAATGAACAAGACTGAGTTGGGGTACCTGATATAAGTTAAACTCCCCTTAAAATCAGTGTAGGGCATTGCAGGGCATCACAGAGATGTCAGTCACAGAATATCTTGTACTACACATTAACATGAGAGGGGGAAAGTATCATGAGAGGAGGAAAGGAAAAAGTAACAATATTTTGCCCTTTTTTTTTCTTCCTAAAGGAACTTAAAAAGGCAAGTAAAGCACTGCAGAAAATAACTGTATAATTCTGTTATATGCACTGTATACAGAGCCTAACCATTAACGTAGCAGAGTTCATGGACTCTAATAAAGAGAAAATTACCCTATATTTCAGCACTGTGTTCGCAGAGTTCCTTCTCATGTTTACAATCAGTGGGTAGCTATTGAACTTGCAAAGCTTTTTTTCCTCTGCCTAGCAGTCTGCCATAGTGAGGCATATTACTATGGGATGTGCAAGTGAATTTAAAGTAAGAAGCATTTCTCTTAAATGCTTGCAATTTTCTGGTTCCTCGGCCCCTAGCAAATGTCTCATTGTGTTCGACTAGTATTTACACATTTTTCCATACAGCTGTTTTTGTATTATTTTTATTATTTTTGATTTCCGAGGTTAGATTTTTCCAGAGCGGCTTTAACTGTAGAAATAGGTTATCCAGATGTATACAAATGAGCTTCTCCATAAGTTCAAAGTCACTCGTAAATAATGGAGATCTGGAGTTTTCCCCCCAGCTGCTGCTAAAGCCTTACAAATCTCATAAGCTCAAGATAGATCCCTGGTCTAAACATCACGTAAAAGTCCCATCTTTTCAGGGGAATAGAAGTTCATTTGCTCACTCACCCAAAGTAAAAATTGTGAGGGAAATGTCCAGCCTTCCTCTGGAATAGGAGGTAGCAAGGATATTAAATTTATATACTGTGAGCTAAATAATTATATATATCTCTCTATATATACATTCACGCACATATGTTTCTCCTGTTGCTACTTCTACAACAATAGAATGGCTACCTAGATATAATTAAGGTCACAGGCTTAAGTACCAGCTGAGGAACTGCAAAGTGCAAAATAACAACATGCAATAAGTTAGTCGGAAGGGTGGAGGAGAATGAAAGAGGGGAAAAGGTGGCCTTTAAGACACAGAGGCAGAGAGAGACAGGACTTTTAATTAGTATATGCTGCCTTCTCTAATATTTTTATTTTCAAAACTTGCACAGAACAGAAGGGTGCCTTAATGGGATGGGGAACTAATCATAAAACAAAAAAAAAACCCAAACCCAAACCCAAAACCCAACCATGAAGCACAATTAATTTTATCTCTTTGAGGAGGAAAAATGCAATTCTGTGGGAGGGCATTTGAAAAGTGTCCCATGGACACCCCCACACTAGACACATCATATAAACCAAAGGAACGGTATGTGAAGGTAAACCTTTAGTCACGGTTTGTTTTAAAGCATAACACAGCCCAGTTCAACTGCAGTCTGAAATTTGCTTAATGGTTTATGTGTCTCATTCTCATCCCTTATTAATGTTCATTTCCACATTCAGAAACTCCTGCCTTCTTCCCCTCCTCCCTCTCCCCTCCCCTCCCAATAAGGTTATTGGGACAATTCACAGCTCTCACTTTTTCTATGTTAAAGTCTCTTTCCTAAAGGCCCACACTTGCTTAGTGGATATGTACTTTAATTAAAAGCAATATATCTTTCTTTTTTTCTTTCTTTCTAATCTCTATCTATAGGCTTGTCCTTGGAGTTTTCATTCTTCAGGGCAAGGTGAACGGAATTCGCTTGTTTGCCTGGGATATACCTAGTAAACTTGAGACACTAAATATAACAAAAATCGGGATTTTTTTTTAATTATTATTATTTTTTTAGTGTAAGCCTTAAAAGGCGACACTCACCAGGAGGAGGAACAAAGGGGTAAGAATTCTTTAAAAATTGTCCCCAAGACTGCTTAATTTTTACCTTAAAAAATAACAGGTCAGTCCTCCTAAAATTAAATACTGCTTTGGTGAAGTCAATGGCAAAGTTGCTATTGGCTTCAAAGGAATCAAGGTTTCACCTCTTGTCTTAAAAAGTAAGCTTCTCTGCTACTGTAAATCAGTGTCACTCCCCTGACTTGAAATCAATAGCACTCTTCTAATTCATACTGCCTCCATATGCCTCTGTATTCACACTGCCTGCTATATGAATCAGGACACTTTCCCGCAACTTTTCGCTGGGGCAGTTAAGTCCTTCTGAGTGGGAGCACTCCGGATGATAAGGAAGCGCTTCACAACACACCAACTCATTCCTTGCCCCAACACCAGTGGCATGGTTCTCAGGAAAGACAAATATATCATTTTCCAGATGGAGAAGCTTGCTCTTTGGTCTTCCGATTTTGCTGGAGGGAAGGACATTGCTGGGAAAGAGGAGGGAATCAGGGTGGGGAGGTAGGGGAGAGGAGATAGACCATCAGGATGAATTAGGGCTTCAGGAGCTAAATTATGAGATATCTGAAGGTATACACTGACAGCATTCAACAGCAAAGACCCTAAGAAAAACCAGAAGAGGCAAGAACACCACGAGATTGCTGGAAATACCTTTTCTTCATGTTGTACAGGAAAGGTCTAGGGCATGCAGCCATTTTCTTAGTACAGGAGATGGTTTATTTCAGTCTATAATTTATTTTGTGTCCAACTGTCCTGGTTTTGGCTGGGATAGAGTTAATTTTCTTCTTAGCAGCTGGTACAGTGCTACGCTTTGGATTTAGTGTGAGAAAAATGTTGATAACACACTGATGTTTTAGTTGTTGCTAAGTAGCGCTTATCCTAAGTCAAAGACTTTTCTGTCTCCCATGCTCTGCCAGCAAGCAGGTGTGCAAGGAGCTGGGAGGGAGCACAGCTAGGACAGCTGACCTGAACTAACCAAAGGGATATTCCATACCATAGGACATCATGCCCAGTATATAAACTGGGAGGAGTTGGCCAGGAGAGGCCAATCACTGCTTGGGGACTGACTGGGCATCAGTCAGCGGGTGGTGAGCAATTGCATTGTGCATCACTTGTCTTTATTGGGTGTTATTTCTCTCTTTTTTTTGTTATATTCCTTTTCATTACAATTATTATTATTATAATTTTTTATTATTATTAGTTAGTATTATATTTTATTTTACTTATCAAACTTCTTTTATCTCAACTCATGAGTTTTACTTTTTTTTTTTTGCTGATCCTCCTCCCCATCCCACTGGGAGCGGGGAGGGGTGAGCGGCTGCATGGTGCCTAGTTGCTGGCTGTGGTTAAACCACAACACCAACTCATCAGATACCCCCCAGGTATAGAAGCGATCTGTACGTCCTTTAGTTGACTTCTCAGCAGTGACAGGGTCAGCTAAGCTGTTTTGTGTTATTTTGACATCACTTGTCTTCCTTAGAAGATATTTGGAAAGCCTTTAACTAATATAGAGAAGTCCCTGTTTGGGAATGATACAAATTATTATTCTCAGTAGGGGGAACAATGTTTACCTTCTGATAGTCCTGGACTTCTGGGAGCGCATCTAATGCTATAGCTAGAGACAGGGGAAGTTTGCGCCAAGGTCTTCCAAGTCAGGTGCTTAAATGTTTGAAGCTGAAGTCCATGTTTAAGCAGCTAAATAAGCAGCCTAATCTTCATCAATGATGTGCTGGGTACGCAGGATCTTTCCAAGGCAATGCATTTATTTAGGTATTCAAATTTGGGCTGAAAAGACTACCTCCAGGCCATCAGAGTGGAACAAGTCGTTTCCCAAGTTTCATAAAGAAACAGAGGCCTGGTTGGTGTCTGTAAATGATACTGAACCACAGGATACAATGTCTTATTTAGAAGATTCATCTTTTCAGTACACAGAGCACCAGCAGGAAAGTTAACAGCCTGTCCTTCATCCTGCCAATTAATGAAGGTGCACTTTTAGCAGCAGAAGTGTCACTGTGCTGCTCCCTGGTTTTTCTCAGAGTTGGGCACTGCTGAGACAAGTGAGTGTTTAAACAGAACCTTACTATAACTGCAAATGTTACCACTTCCCCCAGTAGAACTGAATTTACTTGTATTATTACTTTTTTTCCCCAACTACTGTAGTGCCAATAGACCCAAACTACGAATGAGATCTGAACTCTGACTCTGAAAAGGAAATGATCCTACCAGATGGGCTGACAATTTAAATAGTCAGAATAGACAAGTGAATATTATTAGTCCTCTTACACAAGTGGGGAACTCATTAAACATTGTGCCCTAGATTATACACTTATTTAGGGGTAGAACTATGGGTTGAACCTAGATATCCTCTATCCTAGCTGAGTGCATTAGCTACTGTGTGTAATAAGGCCAGAAAGGGCAATTTTAAGCAGGAAAGAAAAGGAATCAAGGGAGCAAGCAGCAGAGTTGTTAATGTAGCTGTGGTTTTGCATATGTGTGAAAAAGGAGAGCAAGGGTCATTCTGCAGAGACATAAAAAGAAAAGAATAAAGATTGGAAAGTGACTCAGGAAATAACTGTGCAAAAAGATGGAGCAATTAGCCTTTTCTTATTTTCTTTCTTTGCATTATTCCTCTAAACTTTATTGATTTTTTTAACTGTGTAGATACAACGTTTTATTTTTTGTTTTATTATAACGCTCACCATCTCTTCAAATTCCGATTGATCTGGCTTTTACTTTAATCATCCAATTAATACAGCTCCAGAAATACTCAAGGGAGATGTACCTAATGCTGAGAACAAAAAACCATACAGGCAGAGCTGTGCTTATGACCCTGTTGGAGTCTTTTTGATTATGCCTAACTACTGTGATCAATACTTCAGGACTTTTAAAAACATGCATATTGGGTGAAATGTAAATGGTGATTTTATTTTTTTTTCTTGATAGGTTTTATTTAAAACCGATTTGCTCCATTCTACTTGAGTCACACAAATGCAAATCTCAAGTGCTTTCTTCTGAACCACAAGAAACGAGGGAAACATTTAGCCGCAAATAAAGCACATGTCTATGGCTACGTATGTGAGTGTGGAGATTATGAAAGGGATATTGTGGGTGTATTCCTCTGGTATCAGGAGAAGAGCATTGCACCCTGGCAGGACTCAGGTGCTCTATAATTCTCCATGCTAGAGCAGTAGTCCTTGTGTGTATTATAGGCACTAAAACAAAGCTGAAAAATCAGCTGTGAAAAAAGGTGGTGAGCATGGTTGAGTTTTCCCTGCAGTTCAAAGGGAGTTATACTCACCTCTCTTTTCCCTCCTGCCCCACCCCTCAAAAAAAAAGTGTCCCAAAAATGTAAGCCAAAACTTTTAATGGAAAATTAAAAATATGTTCAGCCTCCAATTCTTTCCTCAGACCACCATCCCCAATATTAAATTGGAATTCAGATATTCCTGGTTGCTTTGTTTGGTTCTGTTTCTTCTTATAAATGTTGAGAAAAATTTCCAGTGAATCTTTTCAGTAAGTTTCGGACAAAACTTCTTCAGTTATTACCGAACCCATGTGCCCTTGGAAGGGAACATGACTCCGCATTCTCCACTCCGTAGCTGTCCAGTGTAATGCCTCCTGTATCTTCCTCTAAACTCCCAGTACTGAGCACTCCCAGCTATTGCCCTTGTGTTGCATGCAATGTGAGACCTCCCGTCACGAGCACCAGCTGGTGTGACTTTACACACCATGTCACTCCTCACAGGTAAACCTAAGAGCCATATCTCAAGGGATGGATCACCTCAGCTCTCCCCAATGCTTCTGGAAATGTCTTCCTTTCCCCTTGCCCAGCTTTCGGATGGGTAGAGTGAGCTTGTAGGTGTCCTTTCCTTCACTCTTACAGCTTTAACAGTGATTATGTCTCCATTTTCTTTTATTTTACATCTCTACATGTCAGCTGTGACGTGCTGTGCTGCTGGTCCCCAGTTATGATGGCAGAACTATGTAATTGTGCATGGAGGAGGTTTTCAGGTTTCTTTTTAATATTATTATTATTTTTTTAATTATTTTTAGCTGAAACAGAGTCTGCCATGAAGAACAAATAGGATTCTGCTTGCTTGGTCAGCTGGTAAAATTGTGGGCCAGAAAAAGATGGAAAAAAATAATTTACTGTTTCTTAAGTCAGGCTACAATTTCTCTTGGACAGAGACTATGTTATACAGAGACATTTGATTTTTAGTACAGTGAAGACCTGAAAGAAATTTAAACCCCTTTGTCAAGCAAAGGACCATTTAGTCCCATGTCATGTCTGCAGCTGTGATCAGAAGCAGATGTCTGTGTATGAGGATAGGAATAGGACAAGCGTATAAAGACATATAGAAAGGGCAAGCATATAAGAACAGGGAAAGCACACATGTCCCTGGAGACTCTCCCAGCTTCCAACAGTTTGCTGATCAACTCTGTTGAGACAGAAATATCTCTTAGATTCAACAAGGCTAAATGCCAGGTCCTCCACTTGGATCATAACAACCCCATGCAATGCTACAGGCTTGGGGAAGCGTGGCTGCAAAGCTGCCCAGCGGCAAAGGACCTGGGGGTGTTGGTCGACAGCCAGCTGAATACGAGCTGGCAGTTTGCCCAGGTGGCCAAGAAGGCCAATAGCATCCTGGCTTGTATCAGAAAGAGTGTGGCCAGCAGGACTAGGGAGGTGATCATCCCCCTGTGCTCGGCACTGGTGAGGCTGCACCTCGAATACTGTGTTCAGTTTTGGGCCCCTCATTACAAGAAAGACATGGAGGTGCTGGAGTGTGTCCAAAGAAGGGCAATGAAGCTGGTGAAGGGTCTAGAGAACAAGTCTTCTGAGGAGCAGCTGAGGGGACTGAGGTTGTTTAGCCTGGAGAAAAGGAGGCTGAGGGGAGACCTTACAACTCCCTACAACTACCTGAAAGGAGGCTGTAGCAGGGTGGGTGTCAGTCTCTTCTCCCAAGTAACAAGCGATAGGACAAGAAGAAATACCCTTAAGTTGCTCCAGGGGAGGTTTAGATTGGATATTAGGAAAAATTTCTTCACCTAAAGGGTTGTTAAACATTGGAACAGGCTGCCCAGGGAAGTGGTGGAGTCACCATCCCTGGAGGTATTTAAAGGACATATAGATGTGTTGCTTAGGGACATGGTTTAGTGGTGGACTTGGCAGCGTTACATTAACAGTGGGACTCAATGATCTTAAAGGTCTTTTCCAACCTAAATTATTCTATTCTGTTCTGTTCTGTTCTGTTCTATTTTATTCTATCCTGTTGTATTCTATCCTATTTCTTTGTTTTTCCTAGTATTTTAAGGATTTCATCTCCACAAGTACATCCAACTTCCCCAAGAACTCATGCCAACTTTTAGTACACACTAGCTTTCTGTTGTAAAACATTACCAAAGTCATCTATACAACATGTAAAATAACAGCTTCTTTTTGTTCGTTATGAACTCGCAACTCGCTAGCTTCATTGGATACTCTCTCTAGTTAATCTCTGAAAAGATCATCTAGACTCAGCTATGACTTCTAATGATCTTTACTAATCCTAAAATCATCTTTACTAATCCTAATCATCCTAAAAGTTACAATGGAGCCTTCTTTAGAGGACAAAGATACCTCCAAGTCCCTCTCCAGTGAAGACTCACAAGCAGTTTAGGTAACAAGCTCTACAGCTCCTGGATAAGAGCTACCTGAAAATGCCTGGTACGGACTTACGTGCCAGCACTCCCTGGCACAGCCACTGCACAGGCTGTGTGTGAGGCACTTACGTGGGTGGCTGCGGCAGGAGGCAGAGCCCATCAGACACTCGGTGGCTGCCTTTTCTGGAGTTACAGACACAGCCAACAGATTTCCTCTTGCCTCCCCTCCACCCCGGAGAAGCCAGTTTTACAGTATGCTTGAAGCCAATTTGGTACCTAAAGAATGATTTCCACCACCAGGAGTTGCCAGGCTGTAGGTGAGTGAATAGCAGCCCTGTGCCAATTTCCCCTCTATCATAAGAAATCACCACTTGTTTACTTGACAGAGCTACAAGTGTAAACAGCTGTACATTTCAGTGCATACAAGATGTTACAAGTGTAAAACAGCAGCCATGCATATTATGTGTTTCAGGGCTCTACAGGTTCACTACTGCTTTCCGTCAGAAAACAGAGAGCATAATGCGATTTGCGGGGAGAGGAGGATGCCTTTGCTCAGCTGAAATGCGGTGAGCGCACGCAGGCAGGGAAGAGGAGATCTGCTGAGCTTTCCAGTGGTCATGCCGCTCCAGAGCCAGGGACTTAGCTGGCGGTCAGCAGCGACGTTACTGTCACAGTGTCACCTGTCAAATTGTCTCTGCAGGAATAATGGTGACTGGATGCCCTGGTGATTAGTGCGTGGTTAAAACCTAGCAGATGAAGGCAAACAGAGTCTGAGCTCACAGCCGGGTTTACCCACCATGTAACGGCACTTAGTTCAGGGAAATCACTCCTGATTGGCACCACAGACTAAAGAATCTGTCTGAAGGGGTGGAAATGAAATGTGGCAGTGCCAGAGTGCCGAAATATTACCTCTTTTCCAGGTAAAATGCAGTTCTTTGTGAATAATAACAATCTGCATTGAATAGATACTAGATGTTCCTGATTAATTAAGGCTCTGTTATGCCTAACCAAAGCACACACAAAAAAGTACCTACTGACTTAATAAGGTTTTACTTTTTAAGGGTCAGAGTAATGGCAAGCAGAATTGGTAACAGATCGAGAGGGATCCGGGTGAGGAGAAGGGGTCATTTGGAATATCTGATTATGTGCATACGTGCTGCTGAGAAAGAACAGCAAGGAAGCCTCAGAAAAAGGTATCCTCTGATCCAAAATACCTGTAGGCCAAAATATAAGCAAAACCAGCAAATCCTACGATAAAAACTCCAAGAAATGAGTGCATTTCTGAGCAAATATCTCTTTGCTTTTAATTAGAACAAAAGAAAATAAGAAGTGTCTGTCAAGACCAGGACCTTGCCTCTGGGGGTGTTCAGTAATAGATGTTTTGAAATCGATGCTTGGAGCCAGTGATCTTTTTTTTATTGTGCCCATGTCTCTTTTGACACTCAGCAAATTACTTCTTCACCTGGTGATTACAACCAGACCAGTCTTTCAAAAATTCACCTTTCATATGAAACTTTTTCATATTTTTTCACCCCGTTTTCAAAATGAATGTAGAATCACAAGAACGGTGGAAATCAGTTCATTTCCACTGATTTCAGTGGAGTATTACTAGTTTACACCAGCTGAATATCTGGCTCTCAGTTCTTACGAAATCCCAATTGCAAATCATTGCAGGAAAAAAAACCCAGACGCAATCATGGAAACCTATAATGAGCCTGTAAAGGTCCTCTGTCTATGAAGTCTCATCTTTGCAAATGTTAACCATTACATTATGGCAATTAAAACATGGACAGAAAAGAAAATAACAACCTCACCTGCTTGCTCTTACTCAGTGTATCTTTACGCTGTATAGAAGCGTCAGAACGCTTCACTGTCTTTACATCTATCATTTTCCAAAACTATTTCCTCTATTTCCTGCTCATTTTTACAATTTTCACCTCTGTAATGACATTCTGGGCGATCCACCATTGCACTTCTAAACCTCACCTTGCTTCTTTCTGACCAAGTCCTGTTAATCATACCCAATCTAATAATAGCAGTGTTAATAACACCTTCTGATACAATATCCTCCTCCACAGGCCTTCTATGTTCTTCAGATGGCTAATGTCTTGTTAAAACTTTTTTTACTTATCAATTTTGTCTGTGACAGAGCTTGATTAGCTTCTAAATTACCCTGTTCCTATTTTTAGTGCACTATGCCCCTACCCTTCACACACAGTTTAATCCCAAAGTATTAATTCGTCTCTATATAATGCTGACTTGTCTTTCTCCAGGTATCCTAAATCTTCCTGTTTTCGTTTGAGGTCCATCTACCTTTGTTTTAACTCTTATTACCTTTCTCATTACTTCTACTGCTCTCTGTTCTCCATTGACGGACACAATTGCTTTGCAACAGCCATGGGTAGTGATGGAGAGGTGAAGGGTCAGGTTCACTCTTTGAAAGAACTCACCTCATGTCCTGCTTGAATTAGCAATCGCAGTAATGCACTGAGTCGAGAGAGGGAGGGAGGGGGGATTTTTATGTCTCTAATCAATTCGGAGTAAGTTGTGAACTCAGCTATCTGCAGAAGTAAGAGTCAGAAGAAGCATCTCTTCGCTACCACTTCACCTCACATTGCCACTTGTTAGACGTGTTGTCGTGCAAGCAAGAGGTGGGACAGAGCGGGCAGTCAGAGGGACTTAGTGACAGCCACTTAACCAAATGGTCCCACAGTGCGGAACAGGCTGTGAGAAGCAAACTGCTGCTTGAGCTTACTTGTCCTGAGGTAATCACAACGCAACTGTGGAGAAAAGGCAGTCAGGTCCCTTAATAAGTTGCAGAGCATCATAGTGATGTAGCTTTTTATTTATGGTGTGATCTTTTCCCTGCTCAAACCTATACCAGATCAAATTCTCTCTTTCTGTGCATTTCTTACAATACTATTTGTATGGTTTTAATGATCAAAAATTAATGTTGTGACTTTTTAAATGGAATCAACTGAGATGGAATGAAGAAAGAATAGAAGGAAGAAAAGAAAGGGAAAGATGAAGGGGAAGATGAAGAGGAAGAGGAAGAGGAACAAAAAAGATACAGGCTAGGAAACCTAGGACAGTCTTGATCTCCTTTCTGCCCCTTAAGTCTCACAGATGTGGTCCGTGGAACCACATGAAGTCCATAGATGGGACTGACAGCTGTATTTGAGCCAGCATTGGTAATGGGTCTGGAAACTTACCAGATTTATGATCAGATTTGTCCAGTTTCTGGCAGGGCATCAGTGGAAGTCTGACCACATGGCCCATGCTGCCAACTTCCTTCCTCCTCCAGAACCCTGCAAATAAAGATATATAGGACACCCAAGTTAGATTTGCCTCTGGAGTTCATTCTTTCCAGCAATTAATCAGACATCAAGCTGAGCTACTTCTGAAATTTAGTGTAGCATGAATCTTGTCATTTTTAAGTCTTACTAGTATAGCTGCGGGATGCTCTGCAGTCTCTGCAGGTCCTGCCAAGTCACCACAAACCCATCACCAAATTCTTCCTCCAGTCTAACACACTTGAGATATGTTTAGTCACTTTAAACAGTTGTTCCTTTTTTGACTGGTGCTGAATGAATGAGGTTTTCCTGCTTCAAATGTGTTCTTTACTGGAAAAAAAGAAGAGATATCAGAGCTGTAATATGTAATACATAGGATTTCAATGTAAAATGATGTGGGCACCTAATAAAACATATAATGTGAGTTCCAAAGAAGGAAATGATGGAGATCTGATTTGACCTCTCTACCTCTTAACAGAAATAGGTGGGGAAGAGACTAGGACGAAGAAAGGAAATGAAGCCACAGAACACAGAAAGCAAAGTGTCTCAGGCTGAGAGCTCTTGGGCTCTCGTGTTCCATCTTAGTAGCCTACCTGCACAGTTCCCATCCTGGTTACTTTAGCAGCAGCTGCCCCAAGCCCACCCTCATTGCTGAAGCAATAGTAACATATGCCCAAATCTTATTGCAACGTATGATGTCCTGTGGCAGGAGGCATCTGACTGGTCATAAGCATATCCTTCATACTTTTTTCCTCTCTACATGGCAGCTGCTCTTCACATCTAGCAGACTTCATTTCACCTTCAAAGAGGGTGTCTGATGCACAGCAGCTGCCAAATGTTTCTAAAGAGCAGCATTCTTAGGAAGACCCGCTGCATTCCCTACAATATATCCATCCAGCAGATGCTATGGCCTTGCCACTCATTCTCCATCCCTTCTACAACACTCAGATATGAATAGGGACTATTGTTTTCCCATCAGGGGGTGGCATCTTCTTCAGGACAGAAGAGGAGAGCAACTCCTTGTCTCCATTTAACCATTGCACACCAGAACAGAGGTGTTAACCACCTCACCACCATTGATCTAGTGCCCTGGAAAATGAATGAGATTGCCTTCAAGTGCTGAGCCAAAGCAATCAAGATAACCTTGACTAGCCATCTCTTCCCTCCATGTCACTCATACAGTCCTCTGGTGTGGGTTGCCTGTTTGGCTGACCTTCATTCCCGTGGAGCCATGTGAAATAAAGCAGCTTCTAAAATTTGGGCAGAATACACTAAAATACTTTCATCTTCTACCCCTACACTGTGTCTGATGCATTGGTCATTTGCATTAATGCTATTGTAATTGCTTTATTGAATATGCTGGCAGAATATACTCATTCCAGGTATATTGAAGACATGGGGTTGATGGCTTGACCTTGCAGCTCCTTGCTGGAATGTAACTCCAGCATGTAGAAGGAAGGCAATGAGTTCCTCTCCTAAGAGGTGCATAATCAGTATCCAGAATTAGTCTCCCGTAGACATTTTGCTTAACAATAAATTTAATGGAAAGGCTCCTTGTAACACAAAGGGAGATGAGCCACACATTCTACAGCTTTGATAATCAAATCATTATTTTTGTAGCCTTAAGGGATATCTGCTTACAGCAGAATTCAACATATAGTTTAATTTACTTATCTGATCTTTCTCTGCACATGAATAGCTTCTATTTCCTGCCCTATTTCAAATTTTCCTACATAATTCAAATGGCATCACAAAGTATGTATGTGTGTTTTTGTACTGATGATATTGACAACTGACTAAAAGAAGCTTTTATTTCTCTGTTCTTCTTGTCCCTTCCCCATCCCCGGCTATTCAAGCTGCAGCTCAAAAGGATTTATTTTTGATTATCTTAATTCTGTGCCAGTGTGATTATTATTAGTGTTTTAAATTCTAACCTCTGATCCCTTTCATCTTTTTTTATTGTTGTGCTTTTACTAATCCCTGGGTCTTATAAAGTGCTTCTCATCTGTACATCTTAAAGCACTTTACAAAGGAGACTGGAAACACTATTCTTACTTGACATGCTGGGGAACTAAGGCACAGAGAAACGAAGGGTCATATGCAAAAATAATCCAGGCGAACCAGTGCTGAAATAAGTTCCCGCTTTTCCTAAGAATCTTCCCTATCCTGTCTGATGTATTGCTTTCCTTACAGGATTTGAACAAAAATATCATAGTCATTAGAATTGTAATAAAAAAGTCTTCTTTTCTTTTCTCATTTATTGGCTCCAACTCCTTTTTTTCCCCTCTTTTTCCTCTTTTCTGTACTTTTTGATGTAAATATGTGTTTTAAGAACTTTTGAGAAAGTACAAATGTAAAACAAAAATTCTGATCCAATTAGTGATTCTCATTATTGGTGGTTTTGCAAGTGTATGTAGGTTTAACACGCATGGACAGTCCTGCTAGCTAATGTCTGATGCTCCAGAGAATCAGATTTTCTGCTGTTCCTAGGTTAGGAATGTAAAGAAATTGCACAAAATGAATCACAAACATAAATGTGGCTAAGTGCGATAGCATGGGTGACAACAACTTGATAATGTAGAGCTCGTAATGAGACACATATATATGGTCTTATCACCCTAGACAGCTCTACCCTGCTGATTCGGGTAAAAAAAACCCACATCAACAACAAGTAAAAAAACTTTTCGACCATCTCAGCGCTCTCTTGCTCATTACACCGACCTGTCAGAAATGACAACTTGGCCGAGCCCAGTTATTCCATGCTGACAAGGTGCTATATATGCTTTTCTGCAATAATGTCAGCTTTAAGGTGCAACGTACTTAAGGAAGCTCATTTCTATGATTTGGCCAGAAAGAGCCGTTTGCCCTGTTGGTGAGGTGAGCAATACCTTAGTTTCCTCTAAATTAGGAGTCATTTTCATGAAGATTGTTCTTGGAAAACTAGCTTAAAAGAGTGGAACTTTTTTTTTTTTGTTGTTAAGAGGTTGCTTACTGAGCAATTATCTGATGACTTCCTCATAGTGTCTAAAATAGCAATAATGTTATCCCTAATATCTGACATATTTCAGAAATATCTTAAATGCAACCAAGTAAAATTGCATTCAGGGACATATGCTGGCAATCCACTATAAATAAGGAGATATAATGTAAACATGACAATCTAAAGGGCAATGATGCAATAAACGTACATTGTAATACCAGAAGGACCAAAGAAAACAAATCCCCAGCTCCACTCACAGAACCGCGACTACAGAATTTTAGGGAAATTTAATTGCGTTAAGACAGAGCCCCTTGAAACCTGGAAGGGGCATACGTCATGTTTTGAACATCTGCAATGGGAGGTGGAAATGACAACTAAGTGGTTATAAGCCTTAACGTTGGTTATGCACGAAGGCAAGGCATACTCATCCGCAGCCATATGAGTCCTGTGAAGGCAGCCAGCCAGTATGATCCAGGGGTTACTGGAGTACAGGGATTTTAAGAGTCTCGTATTTACTTGCTGCAATAGGAAGCCTCTTTAGCTGTTGTCATAGCCCCTGAAGGGTTTGTTTACTGGTCTCAAGCAACTAGATTCAATTTTTATAGATAATAATGTGTATTTAATAATACTTAATTACCTAATCCACTCCATTGTTTATGTCGCATTAATATATTTCTACTTGTAAGTGAATTGGGTGTTATATCAAACACCATTCCTTGTGCTAAAGTGTCCACATACCTACTCAGGAACAGACCCAGGTATATATTACCCTAGTGCAAGCCTAACCTCTACCTAATATAGGATACTCAGAACTAGGTTTTCTAATAGACAAATTATGTATTAGGGTGATACACTGCCTGAAGCCGTATCTCCCTCTGCTGGTAAGGTTACCAATTGCTAAAATGTGTTAATTCTTCAGCAAAGATTTTCAAGGTTTGAACTTTCAGGCTAAAAGGTCATAGGTTTGGTTCATGGTATAGTGCTGTTATGTAGACTAACATCCACTTTCTTCATCCTGAGCACAGAAAGTATCATTTGAACACTGACCTCTCAGCAAAAGGGAACAATTTACTTCACACCTACGAGGTGAAGCAAATGAAGGTCTAAGAGAAAAAAAAAAAAAAAAGAATGGAAGTGCCAAGGGATGCTGCCGTTCAACTTGCGTAGCAATTCTCAGAGACTTGTCCGTTACTTTAGACTTGGAGCTAGTACTTCATCTCTCAATGGCCAAACCTTTGCTTATTACTGTTTGCAAACATTGCAAAATATTTTAATAAATGCACAGAAAGGGTGTGCTAATGAGGCATTTACAACCTTTTCAAATTAAATATCTAAATAGCAAATTTGTCAACTAAAAGCTTTGTTTTTGAGTTACTGGAATTTATTTAGGGCTGATTGAAATGTAGAAATGAACTCATGACTTTTCATCTATAATTTTTTAACTTTTATTTTCCATTAAAGCAAATCTGTAAATAAATAAATAAATAAATAGAAATAAAATATCCAACCAGCTGTCAGTGCATCAAGGCACTATTGTCATTGGAAACAGATATGCCTGCTCCTTCATTGCAAATGTCACTTCATGGGGACATGATGGGTTACTCAGTCCTCAAATAGCATTGGGAGAAAAAACTGAGAGGCACTTTTCCCATAAATTTGTGTTTCTCACATGCATGCAGCAATGCCAAGATGAGTTCACAATGGTTGTAAGAAGCAACTCTTATTCTCAAAAGATGTTCTAGGTAGACATATTATGGACTAGGTTTTCAAATCATCATCTCTCTTGGTATTTCTCATGTGGGGGGAGGAGCTGCTAAGATAACAAAGATGTTACTTTGCTTGTAACACTTTGAGAGATACATTGAGGAGTAAGTCTTGTCCTGACAATTTAGTTTTCCTTCAGTAGTATTCCAGCCATCCACATACAAATGAGAATAATAACAAAGTAACTCCAAACTAGTCTAACGAATTTTTCTTACAGTACAGGGCGGGGGAAAACAACAATAACAACAACAAAAATCCACAAAAACAAAAACAACAAACAAAACAACCCACAAAGAGATAAATTGCTAAAGTTGACAGATTTGGTCAGTGTTACATAGAGTGATGATAGGTCATAGAAGCAGCTTAGTAACAAGTTTTAATGCCTAAAACTTTAGGTGTAGAATTGTCCCAGCTTTTATTTGCACTCCTAATTAGCAACAGAAAGAACGAACAAAACCATAGGCACATATTATGTGAATGTTATTATTTTTCTGGATTGCCATCAGACACTGAAATCTGTTTGGCAAATTGCTGCCTGGACTATAACACACGAACTCACCTTGGAAAGCATAATGAAGGAACTCCCAAATGCTGAATTGTGGTCTGTGGGAGAAGAAGCCCCTTCTGCAAGGAGCAGATGTCTGAAAATTATCCTGCAGCTTCAGGCAAACTGTCATGTCAGAGAGAGCACTTACTCACACAAATAGTCTCGACCCCTGTGGTGGGACTGTTTCTGTGGATCAAAATCAATGGATTTTGTAATGTAGGTCCTATCCCTGCAAAAAGGAATCTGACTCAGACAGCAGCTCAAAGCCCTATTGACATTGGTGCAGGGATGCACACACACAGCACAGACGTGGGCATGCACATGCAGGCAAGTGAACCGCAGGACAAGTCACACAAGCTGTCCCAGGAACAGAAACTGTCGCTCATCTCTCTTTTGCTGTCAAAATCACTCCTCCTTCAACCAGCACATTATCCTAACCTTGTTTTCCCCCTCTCCCATAACCTTTCCAAAATAACTCCTTCACACTTTTGCCTACACTGTCCCTTGCACTAGGGAAGAAACTCTCTAGAAACACCTGGAAATACACCTTGCTTTCCTTTTCCCAAAGCTTCATCAGTTCTCCCCTCTGCTGCTAATCCTACAAAACATCCAGTAATGCTCAGGAGGCAGGGACATGCATATTGTCACCTATTTGGAGATGGTAACATCCTCTTTTCTCACACTCCGTCCTCCCTGCCTGGATCCAGGGACCGTCATTTACGTTCTCCTTAGCTCTTTGGGACAGGGGCGATGGCAGTTTGCCTCTGTGTTCAGACAGCAGCTCACATTGCAGAGGGCTGGAGAGCAATTAGGAAGCGAGGTACTATGGTGACGGTGACAGTGACAGCGACAGTGATAGTCAGGATCGAAGACTGGCTCAAGAAACCACCGTTCAGTCCCGACTGCCCCCGTGCTCCAGTGAGCGAGGCAGCAGTCCCAGCTGTTCCCCCACCATTCGTTGCTTCCCCCTGAATCGGCAGCTGCTCAGAGGAGCGAGGGAGCCAAAATACTGACATGCGTGGCAACAGGGGAGCCCTAGCATTGGGGAAGGTCTCGCAGCAGTAGTGCCCTGTGATAAACGTTGCTAGTGCAGGGAAATGGGAACAAAATACCATCTGCCTATCCCACACTGGATGCAAAGAGGGACATAAATTGTTCTGTTTGGGAACCAATTTACCAAGCATGGTTGAGGGAGGCACCTCACCCCCCTTAACACACTTTAATGGACTTCATGTATGAGACGCTGTTGCAACCACCCTGCAATTCATTCCCTTACCCCTCTGACCCACAGTGTCTGAACTCATCCCTGGCTCTGATACATGGCTTTGTAAATGCAAGTCAGTGCTCGGCACTGCTGTTGGGATGGAAATCTTGCACGTTCAGCAGGTAGAAAGACCCTGGGCATGACACTGGCTCGCAGACATCCAGGACTCACTTTAAGAACATGTATTTAATAAGACAACTGGACATTTCCCCCCTCTTCCAAAAAAAAAGAAGAAGAAAAGAAAAAACACGTAATGTTCGTGACTAATTAAATTCTCACTCTAGTCATGATTAATGTAACAAATAATTACAGCTTAGATCTAATATAGATACAACTAATTGTTCTGCCCACAGTGCATCGTGACTAACAATTAAACAGAGCTTCCAAAGCAACCAAGAGCAGATCTTAGGGTAACCTTTTGCCTTGTTGTGCTTTTGCTGCTGAAGGAATATACATGCCTACAGCTTTTGTATTCCCATTCACATCACTGGCAGTGACAGATTCTTCTCTTATTAGATGTTAGACAAGCTTATTCCTTTTAACTTCATGTGTTCCCACTTTGTGAGACTGTAGGGCAAATAAAAAAATAGAGAGACACAGAAAAGAAAAAGACTGCATCACCTCCAGGTCCCTCGAGAGATTCCAGCCTGGAAAACGCTCTTTCTCTCTGTAGCTGTATCAGTACAGCTGGTTTGAAGGTTTTGAGTTGACTCCAACCTGGCAGCTAAAGATGAGTCTTTTTTTTTTTTTCCCCCCAATATGTTTCTCTTTGCTGTTTTAATTGAAGAAAGCTACGTTATGAAAACATACCTTCTGTCCCTTTCAAAGTTAACTGTTGTAGAAGTCTGGACTTTGTAGTTCACAGAAGGAACACATCGGATTTACTCAGTACCACACAGACATCTTTTTGATCCTCATGTGTGGAGTCTGAATCTATACCAAACAGCTCTGATGGATTCACTAAAGAATAGTTGCAAAGCGTAAAAAAAAAAAAAGGGAAAAAAAAAAAAGAAAGAAAAAAGGTCCAGAAGGAAAAGGTGGCTTTGAATCCTAACCACTTAAATCCAATGGCTAAGCAGCCAGTAGCCTTAATAAGGCCAGGACTTCACTTCTGCTTTTGTGTTTCAGAAAAATAACAGAAACTAGCTTCTCATCTTGGTAAAGCTTCCATCTCCTCCTTGGATATCCCCTTTGAATATGGGTGAGTCACTTAATAATGTAAGTAGCGATTTAGTTTTGTTTTTCATTTTATTTTTTTCTGTGTGTCATGTGTTTGAAAGCTATGAATAACTGAGACAAAAAATTGTTTGGATTTTATGCATTACCTATCTATAGCCCCTTAATGCTACAGTAATAGTGATAATAAGCTGTTAATAGTAATAATGCTAAGAGTGGATGTAATAACCACAAAATATATGAACAGAGGATAATGAGGTATGAGTTGTCATTTGACTCAAATAATGATGAGTATTGCATGGGAAGGAAAACTGTAGAGGTAAAACATTAAATCAGTCCAGGGACCTTTCTAGTTCTCAGATGTAGAGATAATCTGTAAGAATCTGGTGTCTTGTTGAATATTCACTGACTTTAAGGCAAGAAATGCTGATAACCCAAACCGACCAGGAACGAAAAGCAATGTAATGGGAATTTACTAGCCAAACCCAATTGTGACAATCATCTCAGGAAAGCCTGATTATAGAAATATATCAGATCTGTGCTCTGAGAAGGCAAACCCTTAGCTGTTACACAGCATAGTTCCACTGACTTAATGAAAACCTTCCTGATGCAACCCATCTTAATGTCCAAAGCAGCAATTTTTTTTTTTCAGTTTAGAATAATTATAAAACTTTTTTTTTTTAATTGTCTGCAGGAAAAGAGGCAATTACTTTTCTCAAACATATTAATTACTATAAATTATTTGTTCATTCCTGGTAAAAAGGGAGAACTTAGTTCTTCAGCGTGTGCATCTCTCACTGACTTCCAAGGGGACATCTGGGTCAAATTTGTCCTTAAGTAACAAAATGATTTCCAACTGTAAGCTTTCCCTTCTACCTCTCAGGGTTCATTTGAAGGTGTGCACTGATGCATTGCAGTTTTGTAGCAAACTCCAAGGCACTCTCTGTAGCACCAGAGTAATATCCTCAGTGGAAACTTACTGAAAGGATTGCTACTTGAAGGATGACCATGAGGCTTTGGAACTAGGTTTTATGAAGTTGATGAACATTCACCGAGGATTAGGCTGTACTCATCAAATGATCTCACTTTTTCTTCAAATTAAAGAGAGTGCTGCCACTTCCTCTCTTCTAAATCTAAGCATTCACAGCAAAAAGCCAGTTATAAATGTGCTTCCCTCCTCTTCTCCACTGCTCAACCAACCTTATTTCATTTGTGATTTCAGATTTTTTCTTATTTATTTTCTAAATCTATATGCCAAAGAACACGTTCCACTATATAAGAAGCTTGAAATAAATTTGAGGAAATGTTGGTGTTTCCTAGGGAATCTGTAGTACAATGGAATTGATCAAGTCAGTGAAAAAAGGGATTGCTTTGCCATTTAGTTACAGAATGCCTATGTCTGCTGTGTGGGTGATTTTGACGCTCTGAAGCAATTCCTCTTTGCCAGTTCACAGGGCTGCTCTGCCCCTCTCCTTTCCCTGGCAGATAGTGATGAGCCTGGGTTAGATCCCAGAAAGCATAAATCAGCCTTCCTCCAAAACTCATTGGAACAAGGCTAGTTTCTAAAAGATAAGTACCTGATCCCACTGACTATTATTTGACAATGAACCTCAGCCTCCGTGGAAAATTTTAGCTTAGTCAGTATGTGATATCCTGAACTACGGTAAACAGGCTGTCAGATCTACTACCCTTTGTCTAATATCCACAAAGATTTGTATCTCAAATGAGATACTGCAACTTAGTGCACAAATGAAAATTGCTGCTGAAGCAATGCCTGAGACTATGTAAGCTCTGTAACTATTTTACCTTGTCTTTAAAGCCAAAAAAGAAGTGTGGATTGAGTTTTGGAGTGCCCAGAATTTCACCAAATGTCCCTTGATGTAGGAAGCATCATCCATTCTTTACAGTTCATTTCCTATGGACTGAAAAGATTCCAGGAACATGAAAATGGGCATGAATTTGTAGACAGCTGTAAGATAGATATGGAAGATAAACTTGCTTCCACATGCTAGAATGTGACTGACAGTTTCTCTAGTCACTTATTTGCAGCAAGTCAATGCTTATAGCAAATCTTCTCGACAGGATCTGGCACAAGCTGCCTGTGGGTCTCAAACATCATCACACAATAGCTCTGGCAGAATCCATGGCTGTAGCATGCTGTCTGCAAGAGACTCTCTCCATCAGCATTAGCCATGCATAGTTTCTTCTCTTAACTCTTTGTCCTCAAAAGAGCTATGACCTCCAAGCAAGAAATTCCTTGTGCTCCATTTATTTGAGTTCTCTTAGCTAATAATGGAGAATGTACTGATCCATAGCCCTCAAAATGGACATAGAGAAACAAGCCAAAAAGATTGGACCAAGAATTCAGACATTTATTTTTGCAGTGCATGAGGATTCTAAGTCACCTTTCATTAAAGGCAATGAAAATGTTTCCTTCGACTTTGATGTGAACTGGAGCACATTTTCAGGGACCAGGGAAAGCTGATTTCAGACTTTCCCATGCAAGAGAGAAAGGTGTTTAAGGTTAAGCAATGTGACCAGAGACTCATGGTAAACGACCCAGAGATTAGACTTTGACTGCTTTGATTGTTCAAGAGCTGATATATATGATTCCAAGGCTGTCTGAATGAGAGTTGTTTCACCTCACTTCAAATATCTATGAAATGAAGTTAATAATCATCTTAGGATCCCTTCATATCACATGGAGAAAAATTGGTCCTATTAAAGACCTACATGGTGAATTAATTGGGCACTAGAACTACCTATTTCCCTCCGCTGATATTAAAACCAGTCTAGATAACCAGTTTAGTATATACACACATTTAGTCTGATGACTACCATTCTACAATGTATCTGAAAGCACACATTATGGGAGTACTAATGGTGTGAAGCTAAGCATCACCTTAAGACTCTGAAAGCTATGTCACCAAAGCAATAGTAATAGAAAAGCAAGAAATTTCCATATATGTGTTCATATGGATCTGATTGAGCCATTTCAGAGCATTATAATTCATGATTATGAAAAATTAAGTATTCTCTAATTTTATAAATTGCTTCAGAACACCTACAAGCTTTTTTTTTCCTTTTGTTAGAAAGATACCTCTGCCACGACATCTCTCTCTTTCCTAAGCAATCTGTTATCTCAGAGTTTTCTGTATAACTGCTGGTTTTTCATTCCCAGTACCCAAACTTCCCAATTTATCCACAAGACAGGCAGTGTGTTGCTTCCAGCAATTGTACCATGATTCTTTTCCTGCGAGACCACTTCTTGGTGCGATATTAGTTAGTTCAATCACCATTGCCTGTGCCTTTGCGACTAAATCAGTAAAGAGTGTCAACCACTGCCAGTCATGATGATTTCATCAGTGTTATGGAGAATTACCATTTTGACACTGAATTAAAAAACAGAAGCTCACTTCCTATAGGCTACTGCACAGTCATCATATGGGTGTTTGATTACTTCCAGATATCGAACTTTGGAAGCAAGTAGGATTCTAATAAATTTTACAGGGCATTACACCTGTTTCACTTTTTGACTTATTCATGAAATGCAAGTCCTAGCTTCCTAAATTTGAATTTTCCTATGCCAAAGGTAAATATAATGAAGTTCTTTTGAAAATAATGTTCTTTTCAAATTTCTTTTTCTGGAATAGTATATGTTCAAATGGCTTCTATTTAAAATTCAGAACACTGATGTTTTGTGTTGTTGCTGACTAGAAGGTTTTGTGCACTTCGCTTGCCAGACATTATTGAATGAATTTGTGATCTTTCTTGCCTTAAAATGTGTGGCTAGATAGAGATGTAGACATAGATAGAGATATTAATGCTATCTATATATCTAACACAGAAATACAATATTTGTTATTGTACTTTTAATTTCCAAGGGTTTTTCTGATAAGTTAGCAGCTTATCAAAATGACAGTGACTTCCATGGTCCAGTGAGTCAAATTGTCTACACGTGATTTTAAGTTCTGTCGTCCAAAACTCTTCTTTCTTTTAACTCAGACTCTTAAAATAGTCTGATACGAAGACTGGCCAGAAACCTGCTATGGCCAATGGGTGTTTTTCCATAAATTTTTGTGAATGTTAGATCAGTCACACAAGGTAGGAATCATTTAAGTTATCTGTTAGCCTCTTAACAGCTAGATTCCAGTCCTAGTTTGCCATCTAGGATTGTTCTTTAGACACTAGGAAGAGATAGCTACTTGCAAATGGCAATTTTTCTGTTCTCAATTTAAGTCCAACATAGGTAGGCTGAAGAAATTTCATGCTTTTAAATCTTCACTGATTATAAGCAGGGCTTATATGATTAGCTTAAATTAAGATTTAGACAGTTAAAAATATGTGGGATGAATATCTACCTCACTGTCACACAGGATATTTTCCTATTCAGGGCCTGAGTAATGTAAAGTTATCCCTAAAAATGTAAAAACCCAAATAATCCTAGGTTTTACACATTCAAGGACATTAAAGATGAAAAAGATTACCTAGGTCATTTGCATCCTTTTATTCTGAGAGACATTTTAAATGTTCATGAAAGAAAAACTTATTTACTTCATTATTATCCATTAATAGTTGATAATAGTAACATTTATGTGTCTGAATAATGTGTCATTCAAAACCTGCTAGGTGTTAAACAAACACAATGACAATGACACCCCATTTCAGATTCTTCTCCCCATCTTATCCCTATGATTTCTGAGTGTTTTCCAGATGCACTTCAACTGTGTAACGTCAACCGTGTAATATCAACCATGTCCTATTCTTTCCCCAGAAGAAAATATGTCTGTCTGTGGTGACTTTTGCTTTTAAGCTTTTTGTTTTCTTTTTTAAAATGTTCTAGAATATACACGTTTAAGGAGTGCATCATATGGGATATCATTATTATTCTTTTGGAAACCAAGAAGTAGGATGTGAGCATCTAAGTGTTTAGTTCCTGTTTTTGTTCTTTTTTTTTAACCTGCTTATCTTTATCTAGTTAATATATCACCCTTCATCCTCGAGCCTCACAGCACTGGCACTGTAAATGTCAACAAACTTTGTTAGAATCAGACACAGTGAAACAAAAAGTGGCTAACTCTTTCGCAAATATCATTTAAACCTTGTGTTTGAGATGAGTATAACACCAAGGCCCGGGAGTTATACAATGTCCATCAGGAACTCTTTCTTTTACCATCTTAAGCAAATTTTGGGACGTATTTTTTACAAGTAATTCAAATTCCAAATATTATCTGATACATGACATAAACTTGTGCTGGTTTTGGCTGGGATAGAGTTAATTTTCTTCAGACTAGCTAGTATGGGGTTATATTTTGGATTTGTGCTCAAAACAGTGTTGATAATACAGGGATGTTTTAGTTATTGCTGAGCAGTGCTTACACAGTGTCAAGGCCTTTTCTGCTTCTCACCCCACCCCACCAGCCAGGAGGCTGGGGGTGCACAAGAAGTTGGGATGGGACACAGCTGGGACAGCTGACCCCAGCTGACCAAGGGAATATTCCATACCATATGACATATTGTGCTCAGCATGTAAAGCTGGAGGAAGAAGAAGGAAGAGGGGGATGTTCGGAGTGATGGCGTTTGCCTTCCCAAGTAACCGTTATGTGTGGTGGAGCCCTGCTTTCCTGGAGATGGCTGAACACCTGCCTGCCGATGGGAAGTGGAGAATGAATTCCTTGTTTTGCGTTCCTTGTGTGCGCAGCTTTTGCTTTACCTGTTAAACTGTCTTTATCTCAGCCCATGAGTTTTCTCACTTTTACTCTTCCGATTCTCTCCCCCTTCCCACCGAGGGCAGAGTGAGCAAGCGGCTGTGTGGTGTTTAGTTGCCAGCTGGGGTTAAACCATGACAAAACATCTATCCCTGATACCTCTCAGATTGCACTAACGATTACAGGGTATGAATATCTACCTCTGAAAACAAAGTTTTGCAGAGAGAGTACACATCTCTCCTCCCAGTTTTCTTTCCAGATGATAGCATGAAAAACCAAACACCAAATGTTCTCTCTAGAAGGAATTCTGACTTCATTCATTTAACTCTATAACTTCCCCTAAATATATGATACCTTCCAGGCAAACGTAACAAGGTCGAAAAGGTAGATTAGAACTGAGTCCTTTGATTTCTAGGGTTGCATGTACCAGGCATCACCTGGCAATGAGTAGCATTGCATGAGAACGGCAATCCCACTGAAATCCAAAGAGAGTGCCTGGAAGAGGAGTGTATGGGGAGGGTTCAATTGTCTTTAATGAGAAGAATGAAGGGGAGAAATACAGAAGGATGTGACTGAGGGAAGAATAATTTATTGGAGTATCATTTTACAGTAGAAGCCACAGAAGTATTGCATATTGCTACTTTGGTGGAAGAGAGTTTCCATCTAAAATGGCAACATTTTGGTAATGAGTTATTGTTGGAAGAAAATCCGAGGACTGGTCATGGAGAGGAAGGTGGTGTGAGAGGGAAGACCTACAGGAACCCAGACAAACCTCTGCCTCTGGAATTTATTTCATTAAATCAAGACTTTAAAATCTGTATTTAACAAAGGAAAATATGTAAACAGGAAGGAGAGAGGACTAGGAGGAAAAGCCATCAGGGGATACAAATCTGCTTGAAGATCTGGCCCATTAAGTGTACTGCTTCTCCTTCAGTAGCTAGGGTCAGTGCTGAACACTCCTTGTGTATGGCCGACAAGAAACAGACTGGTAATGGTGCTTGATCATTTCTGTTGGCTTTTTAAATGGAAATGGAGGACATCTGTACCGTTGTATCAAGTTCAAACAAAGCTGTGTAGGAAGCATAGAAAAGAAACTACACAGGTTATGTCATACTCGGCTTTCTCTTGTTTAAAGACTCACAGGCACATAGCTCTGAAAAGCAAATATGATTCTCATTAGAAACATACACAATACAGAAGGGGAAAAAAAAGACCACAAATCCTGAGTGTAGCTTATTCATTGAAGGAGCTGCTAGTTGGCAAAGGGTCAGAATGCCATGAACCACAGAGCCTGCAGATTTATGAGGAGGAAAAAAAAAAGAAGTGTATTTGTTTCTGAAAACCTGGTTAGACAAGTTAGAAGAGCCTCTAGGGAGTTTTAGCTTGCCTGTCCAGCACCTACAGAACAAATAATCGACATTTTTCCCTGACCTTGCCAGTATTACGGGTTATTTTAACAAGGCTAAACCTGTGGGGGGGGGCGGGGAGGGAAGTCTCTAATGTATTAAGGACAAACATGCTAAATTCAATATCAGGAATGCAGGTCTGTTTACAATGTGCCTGGGAGACTCCAGGAACATCAAAATGGACATGAATATGTAGATTATTTTGGCTTTGAGCAAGCTGTGGCCAATGTAAAAAAAAAAAAAATCCCATTTATCATTAATATTTACATTATCCTATACATTCTCTAGAGGTAAAACAGAATAGAGTAAGAAAAAAAGAAAAAAAAAAAAAAGCTTTGGAAGGGGAAAAGACACTTGTGAAGAAATCGAAGTGGTTACATAGAAATATCATTTTTTCAAAAATAATAAAAACAATAATAGCAATGAAATGTGAACAGTGTGAAGCTCACATCTAACATTTTAAGTTAGATGTAAAAGGACAAAGACTATTGGTAGTATGAAGACGCATGAAAGAACCCATGCATGACAATAAGTACAATGATGACAAGAGCAAATTTGGAAGAACAATGTTGAGCTTCTTAAAAAGAACAGTGAATAAAAATTAAGTTTTATGCTTTCTATTGTTAGAATGAAGGGCAGAAAAATGAAACAATGTTTAATCACGGAACAATAAAACAGCTGAAAGAAGAATTAGAAAAACCAGCATTGACTAGAAAGAGTGATGGAAGAATTCATTGCATTCTTTATTTGTTGCTGTGATTTTCAAAGACACTCTATTGATAATTAAAGTCTATTAATGGAGTTAGGTGGGCAACTCCCTTATGCTCTTTTCAAACTATCATTTCATGTGTTTAGTTACACACAAAAAAACCCAAACCTTTAAATGAATTTTCTTAAGAAAAAACATTTGAGGAATCAAAAATTAGAAACTATCAGAGTTCAGGTAACCCTTTCAAATGTAATTTTAGCTTTGCATCCTGATGTGTTATTAACCTTGTGTGTGTTATGACATAGTCTTCGATTAAATAATCGTTAAATAATTAAACATTGGTTTTGCCACACTTCCTCCCCTCAGGAACCCCAGTCCTTTTAGTGAATGGGATAAACAATTTACTTTCAACAAGACATTTTCACAGTTTCATTTCTTTCTTCCTTGGTGTTCATGGTGGTTACATCTACACACCAAGAAACATGTCGCAGCAGGAGAGGTTCAGTATAACTATCTGATTCTGAGGCGTCAGCTATATACAAAACTTAATGTTTTTACTTCAGACTAGATTTTGCAAGAATCTGTAAGAATCTTTCTGGTTAAAGTTAAAATCATTCGCCAATTTTAGATGTTAATTTGAATTTCCTAGCCCCTGTTTTGTTTTGTTATGTTTTGTTTTAAAAAAGGCTATTTTTATTTCCAGGTATTTTTATTTTCAAATTGAAATGGTACCTCTGTCAAATCTTTTCCACAGCCTTGATCTTCCCTGGCTCATTAGTTCTCAATCAGTCTGGGGGCAAAGTTATCCTGTGAGTGACAGATGTGGGCATCCCGTGGACATGCACAGAGTTCTGTATGTCGCAGACAGAAACACCGGACTCCCATCCTTTTCTTTCCCGGCCATCTGATATCTTTCTTGCAAGCTGCATATCCTCTAGTAAACAAAGGGCTAGGAAGGCTGGATCTCATTAAGTCCTTTCTTCCAAGGAGCATCTGGGAATGTCATCTCAAGATGATGCTGCTGGCTTGCTCATATTTGACCCACTACTTTTCATGCTGGTTTTCTACTCTCCTTTCAGATGCTGTATTGGCTTTGCATGGCAAGATTTTGGTAGTGAGGGGGGCTACAGGGGTGGCTTCTGTTAGAAGCTGCTAGAAGCTTCCCCCATGTCCAATAGAGCCAATGCCAGCTGGTTCCAAGATGGACCCGCCGTTGGCCAAAGCCGAGCCCATCAGCAATGGTGGTAGCACCTCTGTGATAACATATTTAAGAAGGGGGGAAAAAAACCAAAAACTGTGCAATAGCAGCCGGCTGAGAGGAGTGAGAATGCATGAGAGGAACAGCTCTGCAGACACCAAGGTCAGGGAAGAAGGAGGAGGAGGTACTCCAGACACTGGAGCAGAGACTCCTCTGCAGCCCATGGTGAAGACCATGGTGAGGCAGGCTGTCCCCCTGCAGCCCATGGAGGTCCACGGTGGAGCAGATATCTATCTGCAGCCCGTGGAGGACCCCACACTGGAGTAGGTGGATGCCTGAAGGAGGCTGTGACCCCGTGGGAAGCCCATGCTGGAGCAGGCTCCTGGCAGGACCTGTGGACCCATGGCGAGAGAGGAGCCCAGGCTGGAGCAGGTTTGCTGGCAGGGCTTGTGACCCCGCGGGGGACCCACGCTGGAGCAGTCTGTTCCTGAAGGACTGCACCACGGGGAAAGAACCCACGGTAGAGCAGCTTGTGAAGAACTGTAGCCTGTGGGAAGGACTAATGTTGGAGAAGTTCATGGAAGACTGTCTCTCCCGTGGGAGGGACCCCACGCTGGAGCAGGGGCAGAGTGTGAGGAGTCCTCCCCCTGTGGAGAAAGGAGCGGCAGAAACAACATGTGATGAACTGACCCCAACCCCCATTCCCCATCCCCCTGCACCGCTCGGGGGGGAGGAGGTAGAGAAAATGGGGAGTAAAGTTGAGCCCGGGAAGAAGGCAGGGGTGGGGGGAAGGTGTTTTTTCAGATTTGGTTTTATTTCTCATTATCCTACTCTGATTTGATTAGCAATAAATTAAGTTAATTTCCCCAAGTTGAGTCTGTTTTGCCTGTGACAGTTATTGGTGAATGATCTCTCCCTGTCCTTATCTCGACCCACGAGCCTTTCATTGTATTTTCTCTCCCCTGTCCAGCTGAGGAGGGGAGTGATAGAATGGCTTTGGTGGGCACCTGGCATCCAGCCAGGGTCAACCCACCACAGATGCCTAGATCCTGGCTCTTCAGCCAGTTGATCTGAAATCACTCTATGACTTCAGGTATAAGAAATACAAACCTAAGTGGATAGACTGAAGAAGAAAGATGAATTGATCAAAGAAGTGAGTAATGTAAAAAGAAGAAGCAATATACATTTTTTTTCAACAAAATTCTGTGTTATTTGACAAAGTTCAGCAAAAATACTGAAAATTTTGGTAAAGCTATGGACCCTGGAAAACAGTTTATTAAAATGTGAAGCAGTGGTTCAACATGGAAAAAAAAAAAAAAAAAGAGTATTGCCAAACTTGTCTGCAGACATTTCTCAGTATATTAAAAATCTTCAGACTTTATCAACACTGGAAGAATCAGCTGGACAAGATTCTCTAGGGCTATAAAATATCTCAAATCTGGAACCTAAGGTACCAATGCCCTTTAACATCAGATAATGACCAGGTTAACATAGCCATCTCTTCCTCTGCTGTCAATGTAAATTAACCATTTGCTGAAAGAGAAGGAAAGAGAAAGTGGTTTTGATTCTAAGTTATCGTTATTCTTGCATGAGGAGTATTAATGAAGTAACTCTGTAGGGATGCATTTAAATTATCAAATAATTTAAGACCTTGGTTTGCTCCTTGTTCCTTAATTATCCTCATGTTAGTTTGTTAACAGGCTCTTTCTTTAGGACTAAGCCAATCGTTTTCCTCTGGGGTGAAATCCTGATATAGTTCTGGTGACAGTTAGTGTCTGCAAGCAAGAGGTGTGAGGCTGTGCCATGTTTCCCTTTCGCCATTTGCACGGGCGTTGCAGTCTCTATTCCAGTATGCTTTGCACCATTAATAGTTCCACATGTCCTCCATGAGTCAGAAACGCAGTGCAGACGCTTGACCTTATCATATCAGATACTCATATCAGTCACTCACATGAGCCACAGTACAGCCCTCATCTTATTTCAGGCACTTTAAGTGGAATTAAAAAAAAAGAAAAAGAAAAAAAAAAAGAAGAAGAAGAAAAAAAATCTTAGGGCCAGAGGAGTGCTGAATAAAGCCTTAGGAAAGTGAAACCAGATCCTAAGAAGTACGAAAACTGTGGCTTTAGAAGAGGAGAAATATAGAGAGAAAAGTGTGTGCAAGCCCTGCTGCACTGTTTGGCCTGTACATTTGGGTGGATGCCTTTAGCATTGTAGCTGTAGCCTTGAATCTTTTAAAGTGCCTTTCTCATACTGAATTCTCTGAGCAGTTGAACTGTATTCAGTCCTCAGTGTAAACAAGAGCAGACTGACTTGATAAATGCTGAAATTATGACTGCTTTTAGTGTTCTATTTCAATGTATGTGAAGATTACGTGATCTTTTCAGAGCAGAAAGGAAATCTTGTATAGCTTAAAACTGGACCACCTGACTCAGATCAACCATTCCTTTGTCATTTAGAGTAAACTATCCACTTAGGCCATCATCCTTGGGTAAAAACACAAGGGAACAGAGTATGGCAGCACTCCTTGTAGGTCAGTAAAGCTTGACTTTCTTGGACCCAATATGAGAAACCCACAAAAGGGGCAAGACCAATACCCTGTTTCTGGGAAATATCAACGAGGACATCCTCAGTGATTTCAGCTGTCAGATTCATGATGGTTGTGTCTCAGACTGCATATGGCTTTATGAAGTCTTTGAGAACTGATCAGCTAAAGGTGAGAGAGATGTATCTCAGCACTTTGGCAGCTGGAACACTGAGCAAACTGCCAACACATACAGGGAACAGAAAAACAAGTTTAAAAATAGGGTTCCTCAGGTCCACAGTCATGGGAAATTAAAATTTAGGTAGAGCTGAATTGAACTAATATAATAAATGTTAAATGCAATGTATATGTCAGGAATATGGCATCAATACTAAAAGTCCTAACAACCTGAATTTTCCCCTTGGGCACTTCAGACGGTAACTAAGATCTGTGGTGGATGAATAGCCCTGTGCAGGTACCTAAATCTTAGCATTAATCTCAGAAAGTCTAGAATAACTAAGCTCCTGAGTTCAGCACCTCAGCTAAGCAACTTAAACTGGAGAGACTAATCCATTCTCAAATTTCTATATTGCTAGCCGTAGGCATTAAGATATCATGGATCAGACCTTACTAAAATTATAAAGGCTTCAGTAAAAGACTTTCAAGAAAAGGTTGTTAAAATAATCTTTTTTAAAAAATATTTTTTCATTAAGACTCAAGATCTGAAATGCTTCCTCCTAACCATGAGCTTGGAACACATTTTGTATTTTTTTTTGTTTGGTTTAGTTACAATTGAATTTGCATATAATCCGATCACTCTATGAGTCTTTAAAAATGTAAACACCACCAACAAAATCTCATTACTTATATCATCATGAAATGAAGAACTGGCAGCATTGTAGCAAACACGAGATAGATGTGTATATTCAGAAATCTCACTAGGTGCACAAGCACATACAAACTAGCTTTTAGGAGGGTAATTTATATGTGGAAGTACCCATTTGTCATATATAACCATCAGGCAGGAGGAATATGGAAATACCTTTTTGTGAGACGCATATTTCATGCTTCAAAACAATTTTCCTTTTTTTTCGATTTCCCTTTGTTGACAATATCAGCTCTGTTTGAAGGACTTCCCTCATACAATCTCTTCAGTGCAAAATGGTATTCCAACCTGTCTTGTATTTGAGAGAGAGAGAGAGAGAGATGTGATGGGACCAGTTTTCTAAGTGGTTATCACTCAAAACTTTAACTGAAATTAAAAAGAACTACAATTCCTGTCGCCTGAAGAGCAACAAAACAGAAGTTAAGACTATGTGAAGAAGAAAGAAGAAAAACTGGCTTGTAAAACAAACCAACGAGAAAGTCTTTATGGAGTAGTCAAAAGAATGGAGTTACTTGGTTAACAGATATTAAAGACTTTCTTGTGGTCTTCAAGATAATTTCCAGCTTCATTTTGTCTTACAAATCAGTTAGCACATTCAAATAACTCAATGAATAATGGATAGCTGAGAGATTGAAAGTCAGATCTGAGGAGCTTTTAAGCATGTACTTAAGTGTATATCTCAGAGTAATACCATGGGATTCAATAGGAGAGTTCACTGTGCACATACTGGACATGGTCATATAGCCCTGAATCTCAGTGCTATTTTCTGTTTCCTTCTTGGAATAAACTTTGTGTCCCTTTTCTTCCTGGCCAAATAATTACTTGCTACATCTCTCTCTCATGACTCCATCAGAGTGTTAGGGATTAGGATGAGATGAATAGTCACCTATAGCACTGTTTATGAAATAGCATATAGCAGCTCAAGATATTGTTGTCCAACATGCAGGTCATTTCCTGTTTTCTTGTCTTTCAATAGCAGATAGGAAAGACAGTACATATTTGAATATCAGAGATCCAAGCCAAAATATTTGTTCATGAAGTAATTGAATGACTGGAAGACAAAGATAATTTTCTTATTATTAATCCTAACAGTTTAGCTCAGAGTACTTGCACATCTCCAGTACGCACTCAGTTTCACTGATTTTTTTTTCTTCTTTCTGACATATGGTTACTTAATCTTCTGCCAACACCATCTACCAAACAGATTTTTCCCAGCTATGCCCATGAAGCTTTTGTACTATTGATGTTTTCACAGTGAACAGTGTATGTGTGTCAAATTATAGCTATTGATCTATGTTTGTTTCTTAATGTGTATAGTTGTTTAGATAGCATTATAATTTGTCTGATTGTGGTTATATAAATAAAAGAAGGAAAGTAAAGAAGAAAAAAGCCCTGCCATTTTTATTTCTTTTATGAATTTCATTGTTGAAGGTAGACTGTTTATTTGAATTGAAAATATACTGAAATTGATGTTTCTTTAGATATGAGTTATCTTTTCTTTTCTTCTTCTTAGTAACAAGTGGAAGTAATAGGCCATGCAATCTTAGCAGAAAAATAAAGCCAAACCAAACAAAAAGAGCCTCCTTTATTTCTCTATGAATCTTTTTATAACTGTTTTGTGTCACATTTACTTTTGTCTTAGGTGTTGCTGTTCAAGTTATTCCAATAAAATTCCGCCTCTTAAATGGATACTGTCATCCAGTTAACAAAAAAATAAAATAAAAAACCCCTACTCCTCGTGAGTGATGCCTTTATCAGTAGTGTGAAAAGCAACTATTTTTCTACCAGTTTAGTTTTTCTCTTTCTCTCTCTCATTTTGCAGCTATTATTTTTCTTCTGTAACATATGGCTAGAAAGAAAGGAATGTGGGCGACTCGATTCAGTGGTTAGAAGAGTGGACTGGGAACTTGAGGCAATGGCATTGTCTTCCCACTTCTGTAATGATCTGATGCGTCAGCTTTGACAAGACTGTCACCTTGCTATATATCATGTTGTCTTCTGGTTTTGTATTTGCCTTGCATATTCCAAATGGTAGAGGTTAGGCTTACTTTTCGTAAAGCACATGAAACTTTATGTAAGACAAAGCCACAATAATAATAATAATGTTCAACAAATGCCAGGAATGCCTCAGCACCTTACAGTGTTGAGTCAAAAATAAGCTTCTGTAATCACCTGGGAGAGCAGGTGATCAGATAGTACTGCTTATAGGATGAATCTTGTCCCTTTTCCTAATCTAACTCCTTTTTCTTAGTCTTTCTCAAAAGCAAGCAAGTAAACAAGCCCCCAGACAATAACTAATTATATTTTGGATAACTTCATTGTTTAAAAAAAAAAAAAAAGTTTTTAGACTGCTAGCAGCGAAAGTCTTTTTTCCCCCAGATTACAAATCTTCCAAGAGACTCCTGATCTTTATGACCCTTACACTTCTGAACTATGGCAAGGGAGCCAATTAATGACAATCGTGCTGATGGCTTGAGTGATGTTAATTGTCTTCTAGGAGCTGCACTGAGATCATGTTTAAACTAACTTTTTTTTTTCAAGAGCTCAAAAACAATCTAATGTAAAAGCCCAGCAGAAAGGGATCTTATGAACAAAACCTGGCTGAGTTTGTGAATAAAATCTGATTTCTAATGTCTGCTATGCTGGCTTTCATGAAGAGAAACGATGAAAGCTAGTGTGAAAATAGAGCCCTGTGCATGCTCTGTGATATTGCAGAGAACATTTTCACAGCCTCAGCATTCTACTTCCTGTCCAAAATTCATGATGGAAATTATTAAACTTCATTCAAGAAAGAAGTGCATTTTATTTTGCCAGTGGTGGCTGAGATGATCACTTCTAAACTGACATTGTACGACAATATGCTTTCAGCAAATAAATATGCATTTGTCAGATAGTGTTTTGAATACCTTCCTGATGAAAGTAAAATGATGAAACCAAAGGACTATGTAGATATAAAAGGCCTGCAGAACAGAGGGAGCAGGTTTGCAGTCTAGCAATAAAAACTAACCTTAATGACAAGGAGTAACAGCATATGTCCAATAACCTCTAAAACAAAACTTCAACCACAGCACAATCCAATCTAGGCCTAAACCCACAAAGAGAGGAGAAATAATAACTTTTGCTTGAAGCTGCTTCCCCTCTGACTCTGTGTTTGCCATTTACCTTTTCTACAGGCTCTTAAAGGAGCTATACCCACAGATTTTTTTAATTTTTTTTTTTTAGGTAAAAGGGAATTGAACTCTGAGAGTGCCATAACCTGAAAATGACCATTTTTTATGGAGTGATAAAGACTGTTTTTCCATTAAACAGCTTTTTCTCTCTCCTTTTTCCTTGTTTTTTTTAGTTATTGAGGTAAGACATCCTCCTGACTTAGACATCTGTATTATTTATCATGAACTATGATTGCCTCAGCTGTTGTAGGAACTGGATTCACATACACTTATTATCTCCATCCATTGTGGAAGTGGGTGCATCTTGGTTTTCCTCTTTTTGCTCTCCCTGCACTTTTATAATTTCTTATGTTTTATATCTAAGTGTCTGATCTCCCTAATAAACATATTCTGTAAAAAAAACAGAGAAAATATATCCCTCCTCTCAATTTAGAGGGAATTATTATTAACCAGTCAGAATGCAAATTCCTTTAATCTAGTAGAGTTGCCTTAACTTCTAAGCAATAAAACGAGAACATTTCCTCATTGGAATTATCTAGTATACAACTTCATTGAGATTATCTAGACATGACATAAATTCTTAGTGGTTGCTTTAAAGAAAATCTTTCCTGTTTACCAGTGGTGAAGTTGTGCTGTCAGCTTCTCACCTTCTGCCCACACAGAAAAATCTGTGTACCTGAAAAAAAGGTGAGAAATAGCTCCTGAAAATACCAAACCCTGGAAAAAAAACCCATCCTGAAATGCAATGATTAAACCTTGCTTTGATCTTCCCTCGTGCCTTGTACTGTTCCTGTTCAAATCAGCTGACATTTTCTAAAGTACTGAGGTCTGACCTCACCTTTCTCCCTTAGTAGTGTTTCTCTTTGTCCTTTTTCATTTTTCCTTTTTTTGCTTTTCCTTTTTCCTTTTCCCTTCCCTCCCTTTCATATCCCAGCCTGTAGCAAGGTCATAATGAGAAGCGAAATTGGTTAGGAGCCAAATATCTGCCACCGAGGAAAAGGAATTGTTTGTCTTTGGAGATGACAGATTGAAGGAGTATAGGAAGGGTACATAAGTCATGATGGTGATGAAGAAAAACATGATGGAAATTAAAAAAGGAAGAAAACATTCCGAGTGCTGGAATATAAAAACAAGCTCCTACTCAAATCAAATATGATAGTTCCATTATTTCAGGCTTTTGTAGTGCACTTAGTTATATATCCCTTCTTCTAGGGTTGAAAATGAAGTATAAGTATCAATGTAGACAAAAACTGTGATAATTTACTGCTGTGTTCATAGTGAAGATGTGATTCAAGCCAACAACTTGCCCAGTTTTTATTGAAGAAATACTTAAGAAATTAACTAAGTCTCCATTGCCACAAATTAACCAGAATTTTTCTTTTTATGAATAAAAAAATACAAACTAAGTTAAAATTCCCTTTGGTTTTAATCTTTAAAAATGTATACTTCAATATATCTGCTTCATTTAAATGTTGCAGCATAGAAAACTGTTTTTAAGAGAGTTTCCTGAGGATCTTAAGAATAGTCAGAAGTCTGGAAAACTTGTCAAGTTGTGCTGGGTTTGGCTGGGATAAAGTTAATTTTCTTTGTAGTAGCTAGTACGAAGCAGTAGCTAGTAGGAGCTAGTAGGAGCTAGTAGTTCATAGTAGCTAGTGGGAGCAGGACACCCCAAAGCATCTGTGGCCATGGATAAGCCCATGACAGAGCAAATACTCCCCTGGAGGGGCTGCAGCCATGGGTAAGGCCATGTTGGAGCAGATTTACTTCTGAAGGGACTGTGACTATGGGTAAGGCCACACTGGAGCAGCTATATCTCTGAAGGCATTGCGGCCCATGGAGAAGACCACGCTGGAACAGGTGCACCTCAAAGTGACTGTGGCTGTGGGTAAGTCTATGCCGCAGCAGGTACACCCCTGAAGAGACTGTGGCACATAGATAAGGCTCCACTTGGAGCAGGTACAACCCTAAGGGAATGTAGTCTGTGGATAAGTCCAAGCCAGAGCAGGGGCAAGGGGAAGAGTTCATTGCAATGTTAAACCCTATAACCTGGCCCAAAGGTACCAGGGGTGGAGAATGCAATGGAAATACCTTTAAATTGTTGTAACCTGGGATTTGAGTTGCATGTTATAGGAATTACTATAGCAGGAACAACCCGAACAAGTGGAGGACAAGTCTTACCAGAAGCAGTGCAAGTGCATCAGTGACCTGACCTGAGCTGGCTTTGGTGCCAAATAACTCCATGCAACACAGCACCTCTCCTGTCCTGAGTGACCACCATAACAGAAGGAGCCCAAAGTAATGGACTAAAGGAACTCAACAGACATTTTAAGGACATTTGTGGACAATTTATGGACATTTTACAGGGGTGGTCCATAGACTAAGGGAATGATATCTCTGTATCATATCAAAGGAGAGAAAGGGGGGGTGGTTAATGAGGTTGTATTGGCTAGTGTGGGACCTGAGCATGATGTAAATGGTATGAAATAAGGGGTGGAGAATGTGCTGGTTTTGGCTGGGATAGAGTTAATTTTCTTCAGAGTAGCTACTATGAGGCTATGTTTTGGATTTGTGCTCAAAACAGTGTTGATAATACAGAGATGTTTTTGTTACTGCTGAGCAGTGCTTACACAGTGTCAAGGCCTTTTCTGCTTCTCACCCCACCCCACCAGCCAGGAGGCTGGGGGTGCACAAGAAGTTGGGAGGGGACACAGCTGGGACAGCTGACCCCAACTGACCAAAGGGATATTCCAGACCATATGACGTCATGCTCAGCATATAAAGCTGGAGGAAGAAGAAGGAAGGGGGGGCATTCAGAGTGGTGGCGTTTGCCTTCCCAAGTAACAATTACATATGATGGATCCCTGCTTCCTGGAGATGGCTGAACACCTACCTGCCGATGGGAAGTGGAGAATGAATTCCTTGCTTTGCTTTGCTTGTGTGCACGGCTTTTGCTTTACCTATTAAACTGTCTTTATGTCAACCCATGAGTTTTCTCACTTTTACTCTTCTGATTCTCTCCCCCATCCCACTGCGGGGGGAGTGAGCGAGCGGCTGTGCAGTGCTTAGTTGCTGGCTGGGGTTAAACCACGACAGAAGTGTGGAAAAATACAAAGATTGTTTAGTCAAAGAAAGAAAAGGATGAGGGAAGGATGAGAACTATTTCAGCCATTCTGAAGGCAGTGCCACAGAGGAAGGGAATTCTGCATTATGGGTAAGGACAATTACATTTGATAACTGAAAGAAAATGTAGCAAAAGCAACAGGAATAAGTTTCTAATGGTGAAGATAGGGAAACATTGGCTTTGAATGTCTGGAAGCTTTTATGAAGAGACTGGACAACAATGTGTCATAGGCAACAGAAGAGAAATTTCTCCCATCTCAAGGTACAGTGATCAGGTAGACTCTCTAAGTCCCTTTCACCCTGAATGTTTGGGTTCGTGTCATGTTGGGGTTTTTTGTTTGCTTTTTTTTTAAATTTCTGTAATTTTCATCATTGTCTCATGCTTTGTATATAGAGAGGAACATATATAAAGCTGCTGTATCATATTTGGCAGTGAAGATTACAACACTATAAGCAGGTCCATGTTAGAAAAAGACATTAAGTTTATACTTAAGTATAGAAATGTATTTTCAAAACAATTTGGACATTCCATTTGTCACAAAACCTAATGAAAGTGCATGTTTTAAGTATTGATTTGAATACTTAAATTTGAATTTATATATGGTTTGAAATACCCATCTCAGTACTGCATTAACCAAGTAATTGTTCAAGAACATCAAAGTAATGAGGGGGGAATATACATAATCACATGTATTCTTTTTACTGATAAACACATTGTCTATATGTTGAATATGTATATTCATATAGCTGTCAAATCAAAAAGAATGGACACATTTATTAATGGGACTCAGAAAACTAGCAATGAGTTTAAAATCAGGATTCTGGATCTGAACTGTGAGAATTTGAAATCCAGATCAATGTCCAAATTCTTTTGAGTTCCTCTCTAGTTAAAACATTCAGAAAAAAGGATGATTTACCGTATGGCAGAAGCCATTTACTTGAGAAAGAGATAATTATATTGCCTTACAAGGAAGTCCTTCCCTCCACCCAAGTCCAGCTTCAGAGGCGACTCTTCCATTCCCCCCTCAGATAAAAGTTAGCCGCATCCCTTATTGTGGTTTAAAAATCTTAAAAGAAATTGTGTAAACATTTTCCAGCGCCATGCAGCTGGAGCCCTGAAGCACTGAGCTACAAGCAGTGGTGGAGTGCTGTGCTGTGTTTTTGCAAGTACAAGACAGAAAATCTATGTAATTACCTCTGAAGCAGAAGAAGCTGTGCAGCCTGACAGAACAGCATGTGTAGGAAGCACTTTGTCAGGTCTCTGCTGACTAATTTCCCACTCTACACAGTTTTTTTCCCCCTTGTAGTCTTTCAGGATTAACCCTCTCTATGCCAATATTCTCTCTGTCTACCCCAGTGTTAAAGTACACAAGAGGATTCAGTGCAGAAATTGAGGCTGATGTACCTAGCCCAGTGAGTGCTTGTCATGTAAATGAAGGGCCATGAAGACAGCTAACTGAAAAGAGAGGGAGGAAAGAGGACACAATGACTGAAGGCGGGATTTGCTTTTCCAAACAACTCATGTAGCTTTCTCTCTTTCACCACAAGTTTTGATTTGAAGATGTTAAGGCAGTGCTTGCTCATGCAGAATTCAGCTCACCTTGGACACAGAAAAGTTTCCTGGGTCTCAGTCATTAAGTGACACTGGAAAATCTATACTGTCATTTCCAAGAATTTAGGAACATAAGCAACAAAGCTTGAACAAATCTTCTCAACTGCTTAGTCCAGTTCTCTGCTATTGCAGATCATAATTTTCTTTTAGTCTTGTCCATGAACATATGAAGTTCCATCTTCAAATGCATTCCTGTCCCATTATTTTGTTTGGAAAGTTGCTGCAGAAACTGTAACCCCCAGTACTTTCAAACCCTTTTGTCATTTCCAGCCTGGAGGTACTTGTGGTTATGTATACGCATTGGTCCTCTGTCTGTAAAAGTTTTGAATGTCACAAGTGAGAAAGTTGTTTTGTGTGAGTAATGTGGTGGGGGACTCTATGGAAATAAAGAAGTAAAACCATCCATCAACCATAGGTTAGCTTACCCCAAAGACTCCATATCGTCACTTAGTTTCCATTGGGATCCTGGGTTCAGACCTGGATTCATAGAATCTGAGGCTAGAAAAGGTCACTTTAATCTCCATTCTGACCTCCTGCAGAACACAGGCTGTAGATCACTTGCTGGGTCCTGAATGAACCCTGTGCTGTGTAATCACTTACTGAATTCAGTGACACCAAACACAGCCTCTTCCTTTTGCTCAGTCTAGCAACTTGCACTAAATTATGGTTCTTCTCTCTTTCTGGGATTTTTTTTTTTCCCCTTCTAGCATTTGTCTGAGGACAGTTCCTTATTTAATCCATATGATTCCTTAAGATGCAGCCCTCCATTTCCATTCTCACTGAATATCTGAGCCAGACCACATTCAAAATCACAAATTTTTCCAGTGCAAAAAGGTACTGTGTGTATTTTTTTCCATTTATTTATTTATTTCTAGGTATTGAGGGAAAAAAAAGTCTTAAAAGTCTGACTCATCTGGAGAAAGGATTGTTTTGTATTAATCCTTCTACGATTTGTACACATCTTTATTCATACCATAACCCAGCCCGCACTAAGTGACTCAATATACTGACTTGTGTTTAATAAAACAGATGATCCAACAGCTTCTACTGTTTTTCTCTCCCTTCCTTCCTTCCTTCCTTCCCTCCCTCTTTCCCTCCTTCCTTCCTTCCCTCCTTCTTCCCTTGCTCCCTCCTTCTCTCTCCCATCCCCTCCCTGCCATTCCCTACCCCTCCCTTCCTTTCTTCCCCTTCTCCTTCAGCTGAAGCAACCAGATACTTCAGACCAGTAACTTCAGCTGAAGTACCTAAATAGAATTTATCCAACACTGACCAAAAGAAGATGTTCAATTCCCTGACTTTCAGAGAGTTTTGGTGGGTTCTGGAGCGGATACGAAGTTGGTACACACATACACATCTGTTAGAAAGAAACAAAGGCTGGCCCCTTCTGAAGAAGCAGGATTTTCTTATGCTATCTGTACTCATATTTAATCCTTTTCTTGTTGCACTGCTACCTATGCTGAAGTAATGAGATGTATTCGGCAGTTATGTTATTTCAAACCTTAATTGTAGTGTGTTATCTTTGAAATACCCTACACAACTTATATTCTGATTTTCTCAACAAAAGCAGATGCTTCTTATTACTAGCAGGGTTTCTGGAAATCTTAGCCTTGTTCAGTGAACAACTTGCAGCAAGGAACAGAACAAAGCATAAATGAAAATTAAATTCAACAAATGTAGACAATTTAAATTTGTGGTGGGAGAAATGGGATGATTCTAGGCAGTCCAGGCACACATACCTCATTGGATTCATCATACAAACTCATTTCAAGAAAGGACCCCCAGTAATATTAGACATCTTTATTTAAACTTTGCACTAGCTTGTGCCTCTCAATTCAGCTAAAGCTGTGTTTTGTTTCTGGGGCCAGCAATACCATACAAATTGAAAAGATGTGAGCAAATCTGATCAGAGGAAGAGAAAAGATCTCTGACTCATATCTGTAATGTGAGCCTGATTCCCTAAGGAAATAAGGAATTCGCAATCATGTTTCTATGTCTGTGTATCTGTATCTGTATGTCTGTCTCCCTACTTTTCCTCTCCAGTAGCTTTGAATCCATATTTGAGTTTTAGCTAAGTTTAACAAAGAGCAGTGCTCTCGTGTATTTTGTACACATAATTTTTATTGGACCTCAGAAAATATCCATAACAAGAAGGTTTAGAAGTGAATGTGAAGTGACAAAAGTTATCAGTCAGAATTTGCACATTATTAGATATCAGAGAACTTAACCTCAAGCAGAACAAACATAGGAAACGAGGCTTCATTTATACTACTATTCAGGAGACAACCTGCTTTTCCCAAAAGCCCAAAAGGACATAGAATATTATGATTTTAATGTGTTAATGTGTTTAATGTGCAGTTAGGGAGCAAGGTACAATTTTTTATAGAGCTTGCCCTCTCAAGCTATATTACGACTTTTCTTTAATCTCCTATTTTTCCTTTTAAAGTGGCTCAGTAATTTCTACTTAATTTTCTTAGCAAGAAACATCCTAAAGGAGGCAGATGAGGAATCTGGAATCTGGAGTATTTGGAATCCATGGGAGAGTTTACCTGATAACTTCTTTTAACTCTGCCTAATCAACATTGAAGACAAACATGTATATAACTCAAGATTAAACCTCCTTCCCTTGTGTCTGGTGTCTCAGATACTTTCTCATTTGGGCAACTCAGGGAAAGAAATCATAATGACTGGTCTAGTATCATGGTTTGGAGGGCTAAATGACATATATGTACTATACATAAACAGGCAGTGCTAGTAAACCATGTTTTAGCAAGCATTTGTCTACGCAGAAGAGTGCATGTCAGCTACAAAAGTTCATTGACTGTGTAGCTATTAGTGAGCCCTATGGTCGGCTTGAAGAGGGCAAACATATAGGATACCTTATCTTAATAGCACCCTATAGCAGGAGTGGGATTCATAGACATCTGCATCACAGAGATCCAAAAATAGGTGATAAGTCCTGCTGCTGGTGTCCTGTCCATAAATTAATTTTATGTGCCATCTTGACACAGTAATGGGAGGCTATGGGAAACTAAAGGGCATTTCAATGAGCTATAGTCCTATACGTCAGCAAATAAACTGGGAGATCAGTGAAGATCATGGAGCTTGGAAAACTTTCCTCACACAGATACCTAATGTAGGTTTCTTAATCTGGAGCTGAATCCCACCCAAAATGTCCATATAGATAACTATTTTTACAGCCATGGGGATAGATGGACTTGTTGAACACTGCCCATATAAACCAGCCACATGGATGGATAGATTATAGTCAGTTCCCCTCTAGAGCTCCATAGCCATGAATTTGTATTTTTGTGCAAGAACTAATGAGCCCTGTTCAACATAGATGGAAGAACTCCTGTCTTCCCTCAAGCATTTACAACAGTAAATTTAATAGAGCCACAACACAGAGCCCAGAATCTGCATCTTCTATGCTATTACCTCGTACACTTTACCATAGCAATTTTCATCAGTTAATTTTCTCCCCAAAAAGCCTTTGCTTCTGTTCATTTAGCTGCAAACTGCCAAGCCTCCACTTTGAATGTAGATTCTTTTTTTATTAAAACAGAGAGATTACTTAAAAAAAAAAAAAAAAAAAAAAGAAGCACCAGGACTGGGGTTTGTTTGTTTCACATTCTTCTCAGAGCTTCTATTAAAATTTATAACCTTGTTACCCTAAAGCCCTTGGTAAGATGGACATTTAGCTATAAACAGGTACCTCATGCAACATTGATGCAGTGACAGCAGCGGGACAGGAAATTGGGTGTGCACAATTAATTTTTAAAGTATATAATTGGGACAAGGAACTTATTGTTAAACGCAGCCAATAAAGAGTAACTCATACTTGCAAAATGGGTGTAATCTTTACTTCCCTCTATTATCAAGGACAGTTACTAATTTTACTGAGGGTTTTTTATCAGTCCATAGCTTTTGTCTTCAGCTGCCTGCACTTTATTTATATGCTCTCCTTTTATCACTGTATACGCTCCAGTATTTGTGGCCTTGCTCTTTCCAGTAATGTGTGACTTGTGCAGTGAACCTCCCAAACATGTTGCTTTACCCTTGTCCCATGGAAGGAGCTTTCCCTTTCCTCTAAAAAGAATAGCTTTATGCAAAGCAAAGAGGTTCCGGCACCAGCAGTTCTGGTTCATCGTCTTTTCAGTCCAAAGAGATATCAAGCTGTTCCTAAAATCAGTTTTATTGTCTTCACTCAGAAGCCCTTGATTTCTGTCTTCCACATCGAGGGTCACTAATCATTTTTTCATAGCAGGGAATAAAATCCTGTTTATTGATAACAGATTAATGAGGTTCCAGGCATCCTCTGGAGTGCGATATGCTTTCAGAGATATTGACATGTATTTGACGTTGGAAGGTCTTGAATTCATGATAACATATTCAATTTGGGTAAGTGTGCAAAAGTTTAAAATGTTGTTCATTCTTCAGCTTTGGGGTTAGAGTCTCAGGTGATGTGACTCAGCATTGTGTTGCTTATCAGCCAAGAATTTAGGATTCGGTCTATTAAATATAACTTGAAAGTTCTATCCACATACCTCTGTACTTCCAAGTCTTGGTTCACTCTGATTCCAGCCAAGTGGGAAATATTATTTTGTGCTTTTGTTGTGTTTGGAATCAAGCAACAAAGAGTCATAATTAAATAAATAGAATGGAAGCTGGGGAGGATGAGGGGAGCAGAAATTCTAAAACAAAAACTCAGAGAGGAAATCATTGAGAAAAAAACATCAAAGGAAAATTTGTGGACTAATGTTAGTAAAATCTGTTACCTTTGCTAGCTCATAAATAAGTCATTTTGCTTCAAGTGAGAAGCATGTTTTTGTTGGTTTAGGTTTATTAGTTTATTCTTGGTTACGGAACCAGTGCCACAACCAGGGGTTCAGCTACTTAAACCATGGGACTCGCTTTGAGAAACCTGGTCTACTGGGAGCTGATGGGGTCCATCTGTCAGAGAAGGGGAAGAGCATCTTTGGTCATAGGCTTGCCAAGCTGGTGAAGAGGGCTTTAAACTAGAGTTACTGGGGGAGGGGAACCTCAATCCATCCCACTCCTACTGGTTTGATGCCAGTGCCAGCAATAGGTGCCCAGAGCCTGGAGAGGGATCACAGGTCAGCAGGAGAGCACCTGAAGAGCAGCACAAAGGAATTCCAGCCACTCCAGCCAGTAAGTCAGCTTCCTCGGGGACCCAACTTAAATGCCTCTGTGCAAACGCATGTAGCATGGGGAATAAACAAGAGGAGTTGGAGACATGTGCATGCCTGCAAGGCTATGATCTTATTGGCATCATGGAGATGTGGTGGGGTGGCTGCTATGACTGGAAGGTTGGAACGGAAGGATACAGGCTTTTTAGGAAGGACAGGCAGGGGAGATGAGGAGGGGGGGTCACCCGCTATGTCAATGACCAACTGGAGTGCATGGAGCTCCTCCTGGGGATGGATGAGGAGCCGACGGAGAGCTTGTGGGTCAGGATTAAAGGGAGGGCAGGGACAGGTGACATGATAGTGGGGGTCTGCTACAGGCCACCTGACCAGGAAGACCAAGCAGATGAGGCCCTCCATAGACAGATAGGAGCAGCCTCACGTTCACAAGCCCTGGTCCTCATGGGGGACTTCAACCAGCCCGATATCTGTTGGAGGGACAACACAGCAGAGCATAAGCAATCCAGGAGGTTCCTGGAATGCGCTGATGACAATTTCCTTCTTCAGGAGAGAGAGGAGCCAACAAGGAGAGGTGCTATGCTGGACCTTGTTCTCAGCAAGAAGGAGGGGCTGGTGGGGAATATGAAGCTCAAGGGCAGCCTTGGCTGCGGTGACCATGAACTGGTGGAGTTCAAGATCCTTAGGGCAGCGAGGAGGGCGCACAGCAAGTTGGCTACCCTGGACTTCAGGAGAGCAGACTTTGGCCTCTTCAGGGATGTGCTTGGTAGAGTACCATGGGATACAGCCCTGGAGGGAAGCAGGGCCCAAGAAAGCTGCTTAATAGTCAAGGATCACCTCCTCCAAGCTCAGGAGCAATGCATCCCAACAAAGAGGAAGTCAGGCAAAACCACCAGGAGGCCTGCATGGATGAACAAGGAGCTCCTGGACAAACTCAAACACAAAAAGGAAGCCTACAGAGGGTGGAAGCAAGGACAGGTAGCCTGGGAGGAATACAGAGAAGTTGTCCGAGCAGCCAGGGATCAGGTTAGGAAAGCCAAAGCCCTGATAGAATTAAATCTGGCCAGGGACATCAAGGGCAACAGGAAAAGCTTCTGTAGGTATGTTGGTGATAAAAGGAAGACTAGGGAAAATGTGGGCCCTCTCTGGAAGGAAACGGGAGACCTGATTACCTGGGTTATGAAGAAGGCTGAAGTATTCAGCGACTTTTTTGCCTCAGTCTTCACTGGCAAGTGCTCCAGCCACACCGCCCAAGTCACAGAAGGCAAAGGCAAGGACAGGGAGAATGAAGAACTGCCCACTGTAGGAGAAGATCAGGTTTGAGACCATCTAAGGAAGCTGAAGGTGCACAAGTCCATGGGACCTGATGAGATGCATCCACAGGTCCTGAGGGAACTGGTGGATGAAGTGGCTAAGCCACTATCCATCATATTTGAGAAGTCGTGGCAGTCCGGGGAAGTTCCCACTGACTGGAAAAAGGGAAACACAACTTCCATTTTTAAAAAGGGAAGAAAGGAAGACCCAGGGAACTACAGGCCAGTCAGTCTGACCTCTGTGCCCAGCAAGATCATGGAGCAGATCCTCCTGGAAACTCTGCTAAGGCACATGGAAAATAAGGAGCTGATTGGTGACAGCCAACACGGCTTCACTAAGGGCAAATCGTGCCTGACAAATTTGGTGGCCTTCTACTACAGGGTTACAGTGTTGCTGGATAAGGGAAGAGCAACAGACATCATCTCCCTGGAGTTGTGCAAAGCATTTGACACTGTCCCGCATGACATCCTTGTCTCTAAATTAGAGAGACATGGATTTGATGGATGGACCACTCGGTGGATAAGGAATTGGCTGGATGGTCGCACTCAGAGAGTTGCGGTCAATGGCTCAACGTCCAAGTGGAGACCAGTGACAAGTGGCATTCCTCAGGGGTCGTTATTGGGACCGGTGCTGTTTAACATCTTTGTCGGCGACATGGACAGTGGGATTGAGTGCACCCTCAGCAGATTTGCTGACAACACCAAGCTGTGTGGTGCTGTCGACATGCTGGAGGGAAGGGGTGCCATCCAGAGGGACCTTGACAGGTTTGAGAGGTGGGCCCGTGCAAACCTCATGAAGTTCAACAAGGCCAAGTGTGAGGTCCTGCACATGGGTCAGGGCAATCCCAAGCACAAATACAGGCTGTGTGATGAGTGGATTGAGAACAGCCCTGATGAGAAGGACTTGGGGGTATTAGTGGATGAAAACTAAATATGAGCTGGCAATGTGTGTTCGCAGCCCAGAAAGTCAATTGCATCCTGGGCTGCATCAAAAGAAGTGTGTCTAGCAGGTCAAGGGAGGTGATTCTTCCCTTCTACTCCACTCTCGTGAGACCCCATCTGGAGTACTGTGTCCAGCATAAGAAGGACATGAGCCTGTTGGAGTGAGTCCAGAGGAGGGCCACAAAAATGATCAGAGGGCTGGAGCACCTCTCCTATGAGGACAGGCTGAGAGAGTTGGGGTTGTTCATCCTGGAGAAGAGAAGGCTCTGGGCAGACCTTCTAGCAGCCTTCCAGTACTTAAAGGGGGCCTACAAGAAAGCTGGAGAGGGACTTTTTACAAGGGCATGTAGTGATAGGACAAGGGGTAATGGCTTGAAACTGAAAGAGGGTAGATTTAGATTAGATGTAAGGAAGAAGTTGTTCACAGTGAGGGTGGTGAGTCACTGGAACAGGTTGCCCAGAGAAGTTGTGGATGCCCCCTCCCTGGCAGTGTTCAAGGCCAGGTTGGCTGGGGCTTTGAACAAACTGGTCTAGTGGAAGGTGTTCCTGCCCATGGCAGGTGGGTTGGAACTAGATGATCTTTAAGGTTCCTTCCAACCCAAACCATTCTATGATTCTATGATTCTATGGTTCTTATATTGAGGTTCTGTTACTGTGTTGAGGTTCTCTTACTGTGTTGAGGTTCTCAGGTGCTGACATACTTGTGGTGATTGAGCATAGTCCCTTTGTTTGTCAACAAATTCTTGCGAGATTGTTGTTGTCCTTCTGAATATACTTATCTATCAATTTACATCAAACATTTTCCACAAATAATTTTCAAACCAATATAGGGAGTTGTTATTTTGTAATTATATGCTTACATACATATTTATTTATATATGTATATATATATATTTATATATTCAGGAGGCAGATAGAATTAAGTTAATGTTCCATGTGCAACTCAGACTTGATTCTATGCAACTGTAAGCCTCACAGGAGTTCTTTTCATTGGACAGGATTCTCAAGCTCTTTCAGTTTGCAAAGTCTTTGTTTGACCTCTTGTTTTTACTTTTTCATTTTATTTTCCTTCCTACTGATCATCTCTAGCCATTGTTAATTGTTTCTTAACAGGGAAATAAGCTGCTCTTGCTTCCAGTACTGTGGAACATGAAATTCTCTGTCTCTTTTTTCCACTCATGTCCTGTGATAGTTGTGTGTGTATCACAGGTCATGATCTTTTGCAGTCAGTTATACTGTTAACATTTTTTTTTTACAGTATTTTATTAATTTCATAATACAAGCCCCCAGTTTATAGAACATCATATGATTTTCTTGTTAATGTAGAATTCAGGGCATTGGCTTAATCCCACCCAAATATCTCCCTCAGAATTAGAAATTTAAGCTTGACTGGTTGTAGTGACTCCCTCTAGTCTTAAGAGTAAGTGATAAACACTTCCAAGGGCTGTTCACTACATCCTATAACCTGTGCTGAAGGTGTGCGGGATGATGACCTTCCGGAGGAATTTTTCTCTCCTCACTGGCTAAGGAGGACAATTATACTCCTAACTTTGGCAGTTCAGTTAGGTATGGCATTAGATAACTAAGCACAAAGTTAAGTATCTAAACTTTGATATCTGCTTTCACATGCCAACTTTTTCAGCAGTGTTAGGAAGGAGCTTGATCCTGTTTGCAGGCTGGTGGTATAGGGAAGAATTGCAGATCGATTAGCGGGATAATAACCCTGCATAAAGAGGCAGAAGAGGCAGGCCTGCCTCTGGGACAGCAGATCTGCTGGGCCAAGCCTGGCTCAGCACTCTTTTTCAATGACACAGTCTATGCCAAAGCGAGGGGCTGAGGTGGTGACATTGCACAATATCGCTTTAAGTTATTGGTGGGGTGTTTTTTCTTTCTCCCTGTTAATCTCCTCCAGTCCTAAGCTCGAAGGGCCAGTGTGTTAAAATACTGAGATTATCCAAGTCAGTACATTCTCTTTGCCTCTGAGACTGAATGGTTTTGCTATCCACCTCAACCTGAAAATACAAAATAGCACAGGAAACTGTGAAAGAAAAGTGCAAAGTTAACACATTGGCATAGTGGAATGAATCCCATTAACCACTAACGAGGACGTGGGGAGGTGAAGAGGGGTTTTGGGTTTTTTTTCCTTCCCCTTTTTAATAAAATTCCACTCTAATAACTAGAGAGAAATGCACTGTATAAGTGTTGAAAGAAATTACTATTCAGTAGCAATAGCAAATCATACTGGGTGTTCTGTAGGCTTGGCATTTTTATAGCTGAATATAAAGACTAAGAGTCCAGTTTAATTCTTGTTCACTTTGATTCAAATACAGAGTAATTCTATTGTATCCCAAACACTGTTGGGCATGCAAATATCCTGCTTTTTTTGAATTGCTAAAGTGGGAATCATATCTGAGAAAAATATCCTGCAACCACATGTACTTTCTCATCATAATTCCTTTGTCCTCCTGTTAAGAAGATTTTAAGGGGAAGAGTTCCCTGTCTATAATATCTACCAAAGTACTCAGGACACCGATTGATTAGAGAGAAGAAACAAATATTGATTACCTGCATGATTGCTCTACTCAAACTGAGATTCAGAAAATATCTAATTATTCTTTCAGCACCAAATTTTTGTTAGATAAGTAACTCACTGAAGAGTGTGTTTTACAGATAGAACAAGTCAGGTTATTTTTAAAGAAATCATTTTGTTTGATTATGAATTATGATTCTTTTCAGAAGAAATCAGTTTCTTGCTTTCTTGAGACTTTTTCCCAGGGCATGCTGGAGGAAATGGAACTGAAATTGCAAGAAGAACATATTTCAACATATTTTCTAAAATGAAAACAGTATTTTCATTTAAACTTATTCCTTTGTTTAGGAGTAAGTATGCATTTATCATTTGTTAAATATAAAAAGAGGCAAAAAAGCTATTAAAAAAAAGCTGTCAGAAAAGCTGTTTCAGCTGACTTTTTTTTTTTTACACTTTTTTTTCCCTTTTCCTTTGTTAGGTTTTGTTTTCTCCTGATGCTTGGTGTAAATTTCTCTTTCAAAATACTCGAAGTCCTTACTAGATGGATAAAACAAATGTTCATCCAGTTCTACTTACAGACCCCACTCTCTGGCGACCTACATAGGACTTGCCTTGTTATATCCCCAGCAGTGTAACTCTAGGTCACAAAGTAACAAATCAGGTGTTTAGCTTTGACTGTCCCTGGTTAAATCGCTGCTGTACCAACCAAGAGGGCGGCCACCACACACTGTTCACAGGAGGCTTATTGAATGAATTAACATAGTCCTTGGAATAATGATCTTCTAACAAACATGACATCATCTCATTAGCATGATCACTTTCATGCTAAGTGTGATACCTATTATTGCATTTCCTTGAGGAAAAGAAAATATAATATGTTTGGCAGTGTAGCTGAAACATATATATTTCTGCTCTTTACTAGATGTTTCTTCACAAATCGCACCAACTAGAACATTTTGAGAGGAATAGGTGGTTCAAATTGTCTTTATTCATAAATGACACTGAGAAAGCAATAGAGTTTGTTGACGTATTTGACACATAACATTTTGATGATTTTTTCATATTCTCTTTATTCATCTCTGTGTTTAATCTATATAGTCATATAGAATCTGAGTACTTGAATGTCTGTATTATGATTTAAAGATTTTGTGTGTGTGAACAAGTCACAAATCAATCATGCATCTAACTCAGTCTTATAATTATTACAATGAGTAATTAGAAGTTTTTTTTTTTCATTTAGGCTTTGCATATGAACAGTTCACTTCAACGATTTGCTGTTCATATTGTGTAGCATTCATCTAAGTCATGTGGGGAAATATTGTTCATTAATTTGACAACTGAACCCTTATCTTTAAAAAAAGGAATGAGCATATGAATAGTAAGCTAGCAATGTATTGTCTGTATAAAATGTAAGACATGCTAAAATTTGTTCTGAAATTTGTGTCATTTTGTGAAATTCAGAGGTATCTGGGAGTTCTTCACAAAGACACAGGCAACAATTAATAGAATCCTAAAGAATTTTGACTAATAGTTTTGGGGTTTTGTTTGTTTTAATGGATGCTTAAAAGTAGTCTTCTAAACCCACGCTTAGGATCCTAAATGGCTTTGTTACCAAAGGCTGGCCAAGAGCTGTCATTAGTTTGAGCAAAAGATACACTATTCTCAGGACTTCAGAAACTCAGTTCCCTTATTTTAGCAACTACTGAGGTGTGTCTGTGAGTTAGGAACACATATTTAATGGAAAGCAAGCAGTACATGTTTCTGAAGTCATGTAAGGAGGGTTCTTAAAGGTGTTCAGGCATTGCTTCAGTGTGAAATCCAGTATTACACTCCCAACATTCTGCTGCTTAAGCCTTAGAGTTATGCACTCAGGAATTCCGTATCGTCAAATACATAAAAAGGGTGTCCTCATAAACATCTAACCTGCTGGGGAGAACCTGACATTAGATTTAGAGCCAAGAGCGTTCCCCCAGTAATAACCACATCCTACAACATCCCAGGAAATGGACTCTTTTCCCAAGGAAAGGGTTTGCATATATTGCAACCTATGCCTTGCTGATATGACATTGAAATAGTTTTCCAGGAAAGTATCTGAGCTACTTTTCTTGTATCTTCATTATGGAAATCATGACACCTCAGCTGACTGCCTGTACATCCAGTGGAGTTTATGTAGTGCATGTTCACACAACGAAATACAACACAATGTGGATATTGTGATTTAGTGAGCCTCAAACCAGTAAATCCACACAGTCTTCATTAACCTGGGTCCAGATTCTATCTGCGTTACAACTGTGTTATACCAGTGCTTCCAGACCTGGGCTGCTCTTGTGAAGCTGGGAAATGTGATTGCTACACCTGCAGCATACTCTCCAGCCTCCCCTCTGTGCCTCCAGTTCCCACATTACATTCAGGTGCAGGCAAACCCTGAAGAAATTTGGAAATTGTAATTGGTAACTTAAACGAAATGAGTCCAGCGCCTGTGTTCACAAGCAGGAATGAATCTTCTACTGTTTGATCTGTTTTATTCAGGAATGGAGCAGTGTATTATCTCTCTCACTAAGCCACCTCTTCCTTTATTCCAGCCACTGTTCATTCCCTACCTGGTAATTGGAATTTCCCCTTAAAGACACCGAGATCACCTTACAGAAGCTAGGTTTACCTTTTGAGAAACATAACTGGGGATAGAAGCTTTAGGTGGAGCAAAATGTATTTCTTCTTTTGCTTTATTGCAGGAGTTATTTGGAGCTATACACAGCTGTTCTATCAATACAGCTGATGGCGGTAAAGTGCAAAGAAAATTAAATCAATGAAAGTCTTCTTGATGGATCTAAGTTTCAAAGGGACAGCATAAAACAAATCTCAGCTTAACTTTTCTATACAGAACCAAAACCAGCAATACAGATCTTTAAATGTCCTGTTAGTGGTTATAATATATGTAACTATTATCAGCTCCTAATTTTCTTCTCACTTCCTGCTTCTTTCCGAATAACGCTTTGGTGACACATATAAAAGGACACAAACATCTCAAGACACACTTTTATAAAGAGTTTCACAGTTCACTGATCCCTAAGAAAAGGAGTTCTCAATGTTTTTCAGATAAATTTGAGATCGCTTTTTATTACTTAAAAGATTTAGTAAGAATAGTAAGTCCAGTTTACTCCAGCAAGGGTCAGGGTAAGCTATCTCTTTACAAAATTGGAAACAAAATCAATAACAGAAAGAAACAATAAAAGATACTTGCAAGGTCCTTCTGGAAACTGACCCAGTTCTTGTCAAAATCCATACATTTTCTTCCCTCCTCAGGGTCTGGGTTGAGGGGTGATACAGCCTTCCTTTGAATATTCTTTCTGAAAACTGACCTCCATCTGTGGAAAAAGACCTAATCTTTTACCTCTGCTTTACTGACAAAAAATATGTAATTCAAACACATCATTCAGATAGTAATTGGTATTGTAATGATCTTATTTCCTGATAATTAATTGAGTACTTTCATCACATATGCATCTTGCCTGTAGTCTATGTAAGCTTGCCTGAAACAGGGACGTTTTTGAAGGGAAATGCTGTTGGTTGATGTTCATATCAGTGCAGTTTGGGTGTCATGTAATACCAGATTTAACACCACTGAAAAGCTATTTGCAAAGTTGACCCTGATGAAGCTGCGATTTCCTGCTCTTACAGAATATCTGGTATAGACAGCTGCTTTGTATACATCTCAGCACTCCATGGATCCTATACGTGAAGAAACAGTATTCTCAAACCTTATTAACATTAAAATAATTGTCTTGCTCTCAGTATTGCAAAGAGATTTAAGTCTGAAATGATTAAAAATGGAATTTAGAATTATGTTGTTAACCTGGATAAAATGTCTTTAAATACTATTATTTTTAGACAACACAGTCATGCTTGAACAAATAACATAGGTCCCCTAATCTCCTGCATTAGCCTAAAGGCTCGTCTTTTCCTTCACTCACTAGTATCTATTATGGAGCTAGATGTTTGCTTCTGTGCTGCCCAGAGTCACATAAATCTAATTCATCACCTAGTCCACATTAAAGACCTGCAAGATGTGTAGAAAATCTTAATTCTATTCTATTTAATAATCTAGTGATTAAAACGTATGTACAGTACATTGTTAAACTAAGCTCAAAACCTCGCTTCTTCTAAAAAGTTGTGTCCTCATATCTTCTGTATTTCAGACAAGTCCAGTACAATAGGCTAAAGGGTTTTCTGATGAAGGACAAGGCTCTGCTGTTTAAGCTGTTGTAGAAATTTAGAAATCATTACAACAAGGTACTCTATATTCTGGTGGTCAGGGAACACTTTTGATTTTATCACCATATAAAAGATTGTTTCTAAGCTGTGAAGCCTGGGAAAAGCCAGTCTGCAACCAGGCTCCTATCTTAAGGAAAGCATCTTAAATCACCAAACCAATTCAAGGTAGATTTCATTTCTCATCTGCACAAAATTCTGAATGAGGAAAAAGGTATAGAGGTGAATGAGCAGTCAGAAAAGATCATGTAGATTGTCCTTATGCTGTCCATTTTCAGCCTGAACTGAAAGTTCCCATTTTAAGCTTATTTCTCTTTACCACACAACTTTTCTTTTTGGCAGATGATCCCATGTGTCATAACTCTAGGAAAAAAAAATAATAAAGTACAAATCCCTTACAAGTTAAGATAAACTTCTTTTCTCAGGGTCTTGTAAGATTTCTGCACCAATTTTGAGATGATGATCCGATCTTTCAAAGAAACTTTGGGGAAAGATCAAAATGTTCCAATTCATTGGCTGAAATATGGTTATGTAAAAAAAAAAAAGGCAAATAAGCAAAATTTCACAAAATTAGCTTAAGGAGTTGATTAACTGCAATTGAATCAATAAAGGATTCCACAGAAATACATTTAAATCCCCTAGGAGACTGCAAAGGGATTTAAGGATATGCCTACTTTAAAAGCATTAAAGAGAGTATACATTTTTTGCGTAACCTTAAGCATCTCCAAGTTAAACTAAGTTAGCTGTCTAAGAAACTTGAGTAGACAGTTGAGGGTGATGTGCTTAAGAACATGATTCATATTACTTAACATAAGCACGTATCTTTGAAGGTGATGAAATACTCCATGGAAGGCTTTTTCTCTCCATTGACCAGGAAAAGACACAAGACTGTGAACTTAGAGGATGTCCCTAACTTGCAGATGCCTAAAGTTAGGTCCACCCTGGTTCGTTTTTATTCAGCACTGTATTGGGTTTGCATGGCAAGGGGGACTACAGGGGTGGCCTCTGTGAGAACCTGCTAGAAGCTTCCCCTATGTCCGATAAAGTCAATGCCAGCTGGCTCCAAGTCGGACCCACCACTGGCCAAGGCCGAGCCAATCAGCAACAGTGGTAGCGCCTCTGGGATAACACATTTAAGAAAGGGAAAAGAAGTTACAGGGGAGTAGCAATTGCAGCCAGACAGAGGAGTGAGAATATGTGAGAGGAACAACTGTGCAGACACCAAGGTCAGGGAAGAAGGAGGGGGAGGAGGTGCTCCAGGCACCCAACCAGAGATTCCCCTGCAGCCTGTGGGGAAGACCATGGTGAGGCAGGCTGTCCCCCTGCAGCCCATGGAGGTCCACGGTGGAGCAGATATCCACCTGCAGCCCGTGGAGGACCCCACGCCAGAGCAGGGGATGCCTGAAGGAGGCTGTGACCCCATGGGAAGCCCATGCTGGAGCAGGCTCCTGGCAGGACCTGTGGACCCATGGCAAGAGAGGAGCCGACACTGGAGCAGGTTTGCTGGCAGAACTTGTGACCCCACGGGGGACCCACGCTGGAGCAGTCTGTTCCTGAAGGACTGCACCATGGGGAAAGAACCCACGGTAGAGCAGCTTGCAAAGAACTGTAGCCTGTGGGAAGGACTCATGTTGGAGAAGTTCATGGAGGACTGTCTCCCGTGGGAGGGATCCCACGCTGGAGCAGGGGAAGAGTGTGAGGAGTCCTCCCCCTGAGGAGAAAGGAGCGGCAGAAACAACATGTGATGAACTGACTGCAACCCCCATTCCCCATCCGCCTGCGCTGCTGGTGGGGAGGAGGTAGAGAAAATGGGGAGTAAAGTTGAACCTGGTAAGAAGGCAGGGGTGGGGGGAAGGTGTTTTTAAGCTTTGGTTTTATTTCTCGTTATCCTACTCTGATTTGACTGGTAATAAATTAAATTAATTTTTTCCCCAAGTTGAGTCTGTTTTGCCTGTGACGGTAATTGCTGAGTGATCTCCCTGTCCTTATCTTAACCCATGAGCCTTTCGTTGTATTTTCTCTCCCCTGTCCAGCTGAGGAGGGGAGTGATAGAGCGGCTTTGGTGGGCACCTGGCGTCCAGCCAGGGTCAACCCACCACAAGCACCTGAAAGCTACTTGTGCTTACACAACCAAAAAATAAAAAGTTTCATTCACGTGCTTCAATACACTTTTAGGAGACTAACTGAGAACCTAGCTGTGAAAGATTTAGAGCTATTGAGCTATTTAGTCTCAATCAAGACCAAGCTCAGAGTTTGTCAGGATTCAGCCACCACATCCTTTGGATTATTTACTTTTTCTATTCACTTTCTTAAGAATGGTTAATCTCTCAGGTAGACACAGATTTGTTCTTTGTGATTCCTTTTTTAAGGAGATCTTAGTTTTGTAAGAAATCTGACTTTTTTTTTTCCAATGGATTTATTTTTATTTTTTGTGAAAAAGCAGAAGATAATTATTTTTTTTTTCCCCCTCTTCTTCTTTCTTGGCTCATAACATTTTGTATGGAAAAATTAAATGCACAGGTGGAAAAAAGCAACAGAAATCATAAGCAACAGGAAATCTTCTCCTATTCTGTCTCAGGAGTGGGGAGAGGAGGGCATATAAGAATTGATCAAGAATTTAATAAATCACAGCAGATTAACAGCTCTCTGTGTTTTTTTGGCACATTATGTATATCTATATTCCTTCTTCCCACCCATAACTGACAAGTGAATATCTTGCATTTGTAGGGCAGAATATGAAAATAGCACCTTAATGCAATTGTGAAAACCACAGTGTTTTTCAAATTGTCTATTGTCTAACGTATGGTCTTTAAAGTAAAAATAATCTGTGCCTTATTATTTTTGACTAGAATCTAAGTAGAAACTTGTAAAGGTTTTTCTTGTACTGTATCAAGCTGCTTTTGAAAACTGTAGTTTATTACTTTGCCCATAAAACCAAGACAGCAAAACGTATTTTATTAGGCAAACTGCACTTCTAATTTAACAGCAGTGGAAACATACTTTATTAATTTTATAAGGATTAACATAGAGCAAAAAGGCACTGACCATATTTTAAAATCATTATACAAAACATGTTGTTGACATTCTGGGGATAAGGTTCCCACTAACCAACAACAATAGATCTCTTCTGACTGCTAATAGCTGTGGAAAAATTGTTCTGATTAATCTGTGGTACAGCTCTGAGAAGTGGGTGGGATTAGATCTATGGCAATGTGGAAGCCACTGGCTACTGATGTGATAGTTATGATTTAAACATTTCATAGAATTTAAGGCCAGTCGGTTTCCTCTAGTAGCAAGGTCCTGAATGCACACACATGGACAACAGAATTTCCCTCAGTAAACCCATTACTGAAGAACCCAGGCTCTTTTCAAGGCAAATGTTCACTGAGCTTAAAAAAAACATCAGCAAAGTTGGACTGTGCAACCAGAAAGTGACAGCTCCTGGGCTGGCCAAATCTTGATTACAAGCTAAATTATAAGAAAAAGTTGTACACTGACAAAAATATTTATGAAATTGCCATGGTTCGTATTTAGGCTGGTTCCATCTCAACTAGAAAAGGTCCTGAAGGAGGTTTGATCTCCTGAGGTTTCTAGTTGCATCTTTGAGGAAAAGAGACAGTTTACTCAGATGGAAAATATAGAAGGTTCAAGAGGAGTCAGCATGACTCCATGAAGATCATTGTGATTGATCTGACTTTCTGACAGTTGTGATATAATTCTTTCCATGGTATATGTTTTAACTTTTTTTTTTTTTAATTGTGATTTGTACTGAATTATGATTTATTACTCCATTTCACAACTTTTCTGGTGAAGACATAAGTAAGAGTTGACCTAACTGCACTCTAAAACTTCTTGATGGGCAGTAATAAAGATGAAAAGGCCAAACTTTTTCCAGCAGGTGGTATACCAAGGGATAATGACTTGTGGTTTGGGACGTTTGGACTGGACATTAAGAAAAAATTTTCTCGTCAGACCAGGGGCACAGTACTGGAACATGTCACCCAGGGATGCTGTGTAGTCTCCACCCTTGGAAAATTTCCAGACGTGGCTATTCATAGTCCCATCTGCTCTGACCTAGTGATGACTAGTAGTGCCTGCCTTGAATCCTAGACTAGATGACCTGTAGAGATTCTCTCTAACCAATGATTCTATGAATCTGTGACACTGTTTATCTTGTGGGATCATCTGATATAGAAAATCTGGGGAAGAAGATAAAGGACCTAGGTTTGGATTATATATATATATGTGTATATATATAAAATAAGGCCATTTAGTGCTTGGGACATATCATTCAGCCATGGTGTCTACTTACCCTTGTGCTCTGAGTCATAGAGGAGGCCAGAATATTTGGGAAATTCTTATTTACTTACTAAAAACAAAAAAAGAAAAGAGTTGGTGCAAGCAGTTACTCTTGCACCACAGTGTCTATCTTTGGGCAACAGGAACAGAGTAAAAATGGAATTGTGGGTGGGACAATTCTGAGAAGTTTGCATCTATATTTTTGATGCTGCAACCCAAAGATGTTCCCTGGAAAAAGTAAACAAAGCACAGATTGATAAACTTCCTACTGTGCCTGCACAGGTACTGTTGCTCATTGCACTCCCTGGGGTGGAAGGCTTTTACTAGAACTGTGTTAAGTAGCTTGAGAAATTAATTTTCCTATAATAGAGACATCTTTAAAAGCATGATCTTGCTGTGCAGTAAATCAATTCATGTGACAGATTTATTCTTTTATTGGGAATTTTCTCAAGGGGTTTTAAGAAAGGAAAAAACAGTTGAGAGAAAATAAGAACTGGCTGAAATATCAGAAACAAACAAAAAAATCTCCTACAGAAAAACTGAAGCTACTTTGGAAGCTCAAAAAGTTTGTTAAACTTTTTGGCAGAGTAATTAATTTATCTTCACCGTCAGTTGAGCTGACAATCTCAACCTTTATTTGTATACATTGTCCTTTTTAACTTGTAGGTGATTCCTGATTTCAGAAAGACAGTAAAATAAGGCCAGAATACATCAGAACAAAAGGTATTTTAGGTATTTTAAGGATGTTTCCAATCCACTAGAGCTTAGCAAACCTGGAGATCTCTTCATCAAGTTTCAGCAATGTGTGACCAGTCAGTGAAAACTTCACATGAATCGTTGTTATGAGATCTTGATATTTAGAAGCTCAGGCTTCTTTTCTCCACTCCTGTTACATCTTTTCCATATAATGTCATGCAGGCCATTTAATCTGTCTTTGCTTGTTCTTCTTCATTCTTCATTCCCTCCTAAGTGAAATACCTCTTCTGAGATACCTGGCAGGAAGTTGTGCCTTTCAGAAGTGTTGACTGTCTTTTTGGGGGGGAGTTAAAGGAAGGATGTTTTTATGCAGAGAGCCCCTTTATTTCCAGATAGAAAGACTCCAGAAGAAAGCAAGCTGTATGAATAGCCATCTGGATAAGGTGGGCTGAGAAAAGCAAGTAAAAGAACTATGGTTGGTAGTCTAGAAATGCAATGCATAGAATATATCGAAAGTCTTCAAGTTTACAAAAATATTTCTGCAAAAAGGAACAAACTAAATATTTTTCATGTCTACTGAAGGCAGGATAAGAACTAATGACAGAGCAGGAGTTTAAATTCAATATTTAGAAAGGCAAGCACTGGAATAAATGAGTAGAATGGTCAAAGTACCTTTCTACTTCTAAAAGCAGATGCTTGAGTTGTTTTAGTTATTCTCACTTTGACTTCTGGTTAAAGGATGTCTCCATATTCTTTTTCCTTTTATGATTCCACCATTATCAAAATTAGGCATTTAGTTTTGTTTTGGAAAGACAGTAAAACACATCATATTTTGGCCAAAAATTGAACTGATACAAATCCCATTCAGAACAAAGGACAGAGTCTGAATTTCTAAATGCATTTTGAAGGATGCATTTTTTGTAGCTAAACATTCACACTTCGAAACCAAACCTCTGAGTTTCACCATTGCTACTTAACAAAACAGACTCACTGGATTGGAGTTTTTCTTGGCACAGAGCTGCATGCAATTAAGAGTTCCACTAGCTGGGTTGTTCCTGCCTGCAAAAATGAATAGTTTCTGTACGAGTTTAAAAAAAAAAAAAAAAAAGGAACTTATTCAGCAGTTGAAATATACAATAAAAATGTCACTGCTATCTTTGCTTTAATTATGGAGCTCACATTGTGATTATATTCTATACCAGTTTGTCAGAAAATTAGACTGTAACCATTATTGCTAAGCACTGTAACATCTCTTCTCTTCACTGAGTTTGTGTGCCCTCATTTTTATTCAGTCATATTCAAACCATATCCTTTTCTCACAGGTTTGCAATAACTAGGACATTTTTCTAGCTCATTCTGCCTGTTATAAATGAATAGCCTGGAAAATTTCCCTCTCACTCCCATGTTTAAAGGCACAGATGAAGGACAAAACAAAATTCTCTGCTGCCATTGTACAGGTTGCCTTCCACTATCACAGGGGATCTCTATGGCATATTCTGTGCTTGAGCATTAACTTGATCTAGCAGAGAGTAGTGAGATTGCAGCACATTGCCACAAAGGCCTGGAAAGCAAGGAGAGACATGAAAAGCACATTGGAGAAAGCGATGTTGTCCCTGGTTGTTCTTCCCATCAGAAGGTAGCCTGAAACATGTAGTCATCATGGTTTGAAAGAACTCCACTTCTGGTCCGAGAAGCTCAGATCTCAACTGGGCGATCAAGAGCGAGCTATAAACTGAGCTCCACGTGTAGGACTGTCTCAGGAAGAACCAGGGTTCTGAAACACCTCATCTGAGGAACACATTGAACTCAAAAGATACATTTTTATTGCAAGTTTATACTTTTTTTTTCCTGTTTTCTACAGACCCCATGTAGAATTTTGTCATTTGTAACTGTTGATGTCAAACAACTTTTTTCTTTCTGGTCATCTTTTACTATAGTCTGTGGGATTTGTACCTGATTATATAAAAAAAACCCTCAACACCAATTAATGCTTTCTAGAAGGTCAGTCCATTCTACACCCAACTCTTGCTTGGAGCACAGGCAGCTGCTTCTGAAAATGTCACAAGACTTTACTGTATCTGATCTTGTCTGCAGAAAGTAGATAATACAGACCATGTCTTGCTTTTGCCATGCCTTGTAATACTACTGAGAAATGCTTTCTGAACAACAGTAGGTGGAAGATATTTCTACTGACTTCTGCTGACGGAATGGTTTTCTGCCAGACAACGCAGTTAAGACAAGGTCTATGTACTTCTCAAAATCATGCCTATTTTGTTGTTTTTTTTTTTCTTTTTAGACTAAAAAAGTGGAATTAATCCCTCAATTTTAATAGACTTGAAACGTCTTGCTTTGACAATTTCAAAAATACTTTTTCTTTTCATTTTTCAAATGTTTTGTTTTGAATGTTTTATGTATGACAGATTAGGATATAACATATATCAAAATAAACTGAAACATTTCAGCCCAACAAAAGCAGAACTTTTGTTGTCCTCCCCTGAACATTTTATTGGTAAAAATATGAAAGTGTATTGCCTTCTTTCAATTCAGACAAAGTCAGACTGGAAAATGATGAAATTCTGGGTAAATATATATACTTATAACCTGGTCATTTATGTTTATTATCACAAACTGGCAAATTCTTCTAACTATAGTGGGCAAGTATGGGAAAATGCACTTTGTATGTTTGTTCCATTTCTATTAAAGTGGCTAAAAAAAAAGAAAAATGTAGGTATTTGTTTCAAGTTGAGCTAAATGGAAAATGATAATAGATTAATAGTGGCTAATAAAAAATCAAACCAAATCAAATAAACAAAAAACCCCCAAACCTTGGTGTTTTTCCAAGTACTTCAAAGAACTTCAAAAAGACATTTACAAATTTTCTGTATTTTTAGTGAACTAAATTATAAATTGTCTGCTTCTTTCATAAAGGGAGTTAATAAACAATCCAGAAATATTTGGTCCTAAACATTTTGTACAGATATTTCCTCTTCTAGAATCAGAATAAAAGCATCCATGTAAGTACCATATTTCTAAATATATTACCTGGAGCAATGTGAAATAAATATGCTTTCTTGATTACGCAATAGCTGTCTATTTATCTTGACGTTGAGAGAAACCCATTTTAGAATATACAGTCCTCAGCTGCTGGGCATTTCCCTGAAGATGAAGGATATACAAGTTTGAATCCCATTTAAGTCAGAAAAAGAATTAATTCCAAGTAAAACACATATGATTTAAATATTATTAGGTTACAGAATGCAAGATGCAACCTTGTTTTGCTGATTTTTATAGCTGGTGTCTATGATGTCTTATGATTCTGCCTTGAAAAGCAGGAAAATATTTGACATTGTCATTTCTCCTGACTGCTGTTCAAAATTATTTCCTGGATTTAACTTCAATTTGGAATAATTTCTACCACGCTACAGTTGGACTTTTTTAATGTCCTTCTCTAGTTTCCTTTTTTCCCCTCAAATAAATGAGTGAGTAAAAAAAAAAGAGAAAAGAAAAAAAGAAAATTGCAGATCTAATGAGAACCACAGAACTATTCAGAATGGCAACTCTCTTTTACACATGAGGAAACTGAGAAACAAAATAAGATAAGTCCCTGCCACTGACAAAGCGTTCAATAGACTAATCTTCAGTATGGGCAAAATCCATCAGCTCGCCCTATTCATGGACCACATCTCACCCCACAGATGAAAAAAGCATTATCTGTGATGTCCTCACCAAACATTTGAATCCTTTCATTGCTGTACCATTATTACATTGGTTCTATGTCTTGAATTTTGACCCAGCTGTACGCTGGTGTCCTGCTTATGCTGAACTTTGTAGCAAACCACACTGCATGTCCTGTGTATTGCACTTGATGTAATATAAAGGCATTTCTATTGCTATTACTTTCTTTTCTCTCTAGCTTTGTTAATCTACTGTTGACCTCAGTCTTCAAGTTATATTAAGAAGATGTAAATATGTATGTGCCTTCTAGTTGTCACTCCAAGGAACTGGGTAACATCCTCTTGGATTCATCTTACCTAACTGTAGATGGGAGACATTTACAGCATCATCTCCCTTTGAATGCATCATCCTGGACTCTCCTACTCCACAGAGAGTGGCAGGAGCTTTCAGGATGCAATTCATACAGTCTGTTTTACGTATCTATTTTAGGGTTGAAAGAATCATCCTCTTGACTATAAAGGGACTCTCAGGTAACTAGGTCAGAGGTATCTACATGATGGATATCCATACATACTCAAACCAATGTCTCCCATAGGGTCTGACTGCAGTTCAGGTGCAGGAATATACTATCCAGATTAAGAGACCAGCTCCTCCTTTTCTGACCACTAGACATTCATTAATGTCCCTTTGCCTGACAATACGGCTCATCTGTGCTCCCCAGCCTGTTTAATCCAAAATGAACTAGGTTAACTTAAACAATATAAACAGTAAGTCTGTGCTAATGTGTTTCTTTTTGACTGAAACGTGTCGTGGAGCACTCATGAAAATAGCTCAGTCATCAAAACTCGCATCTGGGTGGTAAATCGAACTTTCAACTAAACTGAAAATTTCAAAGAAGTAGCATTTTCTCTTTTGATTATTTTTTCATCCAAAAAGTTTTCTTTTTTTCGTTTTTAAAGATTTTTCAATAAAACACATCTTCCTCCAGAGAAAACTGTACAGTACATCATATTTCTTGTCTTCCCTCCCATTATGATTATTTTCTGGTGTTTTGGCCAGATAAGATTTAAATAATCCAAGCAATAGATCTCAGAGTACTTCCATGGCCAGTCTTCTAGGACTCTCAGAAAACTTCTCCCAGAATAACACTTAATAAATCCCTTCCCTTAGTTTCTTCAAACTATTGCTATTTTTAATGGTTTGAATAATCCTATGAAGTTTCTGCTTTCTCTTTACATTAATTTCTTTCAAGTACAGGAAACAAAAACTCCCATTCAAAGTTGTTTTGTTTTTTTGGTTTTTTTCTGAAGAAGAACCCAAATACATTTTTTTCTATTTGAAAAATATGTTGTCAAGCTGGAAAGTTTTTGTTCAAATAATGAATTCATTCCATTATTCCTGTGTATTCTATATATAAAAAAAGTATACTTCACATTTATGCTCTGAGACTTTTGGAAGTCTCTCTATGTGGAAATGGTGAAGATGGAAATACTGAGATTTGTCTAGATTTTCTTCAGCGTACTCTAAACCTAAGGAAGACTGTAGAGTTATTTTCCATCTCTATTGTCTTTCTAGTCCTATTTTAGACCAAAAATGTAGAAAGTGGTGACACAACACTGAAAACTAAAGCATGTTAACCTTGATAGGTCTCAACCCATTCAGAACTGACAGGTTAAGAGAATGAGCGAAACATGAGGAAATCCTGTCTTGTCTCCTGGAGCTCCCAAGGAATTTCCCAAAGCTAGATTAAGGAAACCAGGGGCTGAATTCTGGCATCTAAGAGCTATTCCTTCTCACAGTGTCTCAAACATCCAACAGCACCCTTAATTACATTATAAACCTATATTTGAGTAACTGGATTATTCCTTGATTCACCTCACACTAGGATACACATATAAAATGGATCAGCTGCATTTCCCTGCAGAGGTACTTTGTTTTTTCCATTACTCTTGGAAGTAGCACAGAATTACGAATATACGTTTTACATTTCCAAAGTTAGGTAAGATTAATCGTAGCCATGGCTTCTTTCTTCTACCTTTGGGAAAGCTTTTCCAGCAAGACTATGAGATATTTGCAAGGTACAGATTCACGATTCATATGGACTTGTTTCAGTAAAAGGAGCTCACAGGAAAGGTATGCCTTCCAGGTGTGCTGGAAAGGTCAAGGTGAGACAGAGTTTTGCTGTTTGGTCAAGCCAAAGGGAAATGAGGAGCACCAGAGCAGGGAAAGTCAAGCACAACAGAGAGGATACTGTTGAGGTTCTCCTGGCCTATGACGTCTCTGGAGCTGGGCTGAGGAACTCCCGTGGGCTTTGGTTCAGACAGGCCGGAGAGGAAAAGAGAACAGCAGATTGATGTCATCTGTGACTCTATAAGTGCAAGCTGATTTAAGCAGGATGGGTTTCCATCTTTTGTTACACAATGCTCAGAAATTAGTATTCTGACTCTGAATCAAGAAATTTTCCTCAGACTGCTTGATTTGGAGAATTTATTAACTGCATTAGAAATGTAGCTTGGTGTTTGTGAGCTCAAGATTGAAATCAAACTAAACCTAAATATCTGCCATAGAGTTTTATTTGATACCACAAACCTCTAATCGGCTTTTGCTCATGAAATTTCAGGTATGTTCAAACAGAAAGTACAATAAAGAATCTCGCAAGGTTTTATTACTCTCCCTGAAATCACAGGGGTTGATACTAATGCAAAGGTTGCAGCTTTTCTTCCAAAAAGTCCCAAGAAATTTGTATGTGAGGGTCGAGTTTCAACCCAGTTCTATTTTTGACCCTGAAGTTAGTGCTGACATGTATGGCAATGTTTATTAATAAAACAATAGTCCAAGGGTAAACAAGTTTAATACCAGGCATGAATGTTTGATATTCTGTTTTAAATGAAAAAATATGTATTCTCTAATAAATACTTAATTAGGACTGTGATCTGAATACAAGGACCAGAGCCCCTACTGCTGTGCAGACAAACCAGAATGAAATGAATTACTGTCATGCAGGGGGTGATATTAATGGTGTCCAGCTTTATAAATGAATCCAATTTTAAGCCACTTTAGTTGCTATCATACTGAGAGAGAGTGCAACATGCCTAACATATCATTTCTGCACTGGCAAATGATAAGATTTAAGATGAAACCATTTTAACTTGCAGATGTTTTCCTACATTAAATATTTCTAATTAGCTGCTGTTACAGCCAGACATCATTAAAAATAAATAAAATTAAAATCTTTGCTCCTTTTTTTTTTTAAAAAAAAGCCATATATTAATAGATGGGCATTGTTCTGAACTGTGATTTTCCAAACAGCTGAAATTCTGACTGATGCTTAGCATAAACCTTTGCTATTTGGCCACTTCTAATCTATCACAGTGCAGTTTTGCTTAACTGATGGTGTGGGCCATGCAGGATATGTCATACAATCGGCTTTGCAGCTGATAGTAAGTGACCCTCAGTAAGAACCTGTGCTTAGTACTTCACTTGCAGAAATTTTAATATTCCCACTTGAGGGAGCAGTCATGCAAAGTCTCATACCTGTGAATAGCTTAAGTCATGTGAGTATTTCTTCACTGATTACCCAAGGATTACGTGCATGTGCAAGCATTTGCTGGATTCAAATATATCATCAGGGTTTTGGTTTAAATGTGTATCCTAACGTCTGACTCATTTAAATCTTCCAGATTGTAGACATTATTTTCACTTGTAAAACAGGTTTTCTCACTTATATAACTGGCATTTCTCTCCACCCCTGCCAGCAAACACCCAGATAAATATATTACAAAAAGGCAATGTCAGCTTGCAGCCAGCTTGAAAGCAAAATTATTTGGGAATGGTGAACAGCTCAGATGGCTAGTAGCAGTGCAGATGAAACCATTCCCATTACAGCATAGATCAAACAGGCAAACAGGAAAGCCAAGCAAGGGCATATATTTTAAAGACTTCTGATGAGCTATTTGGAAGTACACAGTGTAGGCCTTCCTCTGTTCGCCATGAGGTCAGTGCAAATTTCACTACTGACTCTAAGAAAAAGCAGTGTTAATACAAAACTAAATAGTTTCTAAAATCTAATGTCAAGTCTGTCTGAGGTTTGTCTCAGTCTCTGGCTGGCTTTTTATTGCAAATGTTGATGTTCAAGTACTCATGCATAGCAGGGATGAGTGGAATGCTTTTCAACCTGGCTGAAGGACGAGCCCTGAGCTCACAGACCTACCACCATAATAAAATACATTGCTCACTTTTCCTTTGCCAGAAATCTTCCATTTTGAAAGAAAAATGACAGGGTTAAATAGAAAAAGAATGGAACTTTCCAATATTTACTTTTCCAACATAAAGAACTTTGTGAAATGGATGAAAATTTCTTAAGAATTTAAGAACCATGACTAAAATAATTCTGATTTTTAACACTCTCCACCTTTTTTTCTCTCAACAAATGTTTTGACAAATAAAAAGAAGTGGGGTTTTTTTGCCATCAGTTCTGCCTGTGAAAAAATATCACACAGACTGAAAAGAGCTTAATTTGTCTCAGTGAAACAAATGAAAAAAAGATCATTTCTCTGAGCAGTGGATGTTTCTCATCTGATTAGTAATAGGAAAGGGAGTTTAATACTTCTAGGTCAGTGATTTGAATTGAAGTTAGTTAAGTAGTGTATGTTAGACAGAAGTTCATTATTACTTTTTGTTATTAATTATGGTTTTTGGTTGACTTATCTGAAATGATTAAGAGCTATATTCAGAGTCTAAATTCCACCTTTGATCCTGTGCATAACTTTTCCTTCAGCTGCCTCTTTCAGATGTTCCCTGTCACTGAGGCTTAGGTGAAATTTTGGCCACTGCATTATAATTCTTTCAAAGGAGACTATAGGAGTTCAGTGCCTAAATTCCACTGAAGCTTAAAGAGAAGAATGATCTAATCTTAAGATTTCATGAGTCCAAAATTTCTGCCTCAAAAAAATTCTGTGCAACTTTGGATAAATCACTTATGTTACTCTTCAACATCAGAAGTAACTATATTTCCTAAGGTTAGCTAAATGTTTTGAGTTTAAATACATTAACAATGCTGACATATTTAATTATCATTGTATGGGTAAACTGAAAACAGGAATAATTTTTTTAAAATCTGAATATTACTGGACAACTCTTATAGAACAAATAGGAGCAAGATTCATTTCACATAATTGTAGCCACCCAGAATTTGGACACCTGAACTAAGCAGTTTGTCTTGGCTCCCTCAGTACTGAGTGGAGAGAGACAGACGTCTCCAGGGAATGATTCATCCCGTATGCCTTACGTCCTATTCTTAGGATAAGTGTCTACATCTCCCTATTAACTACAGAGAAAGCCTATCTGAAATCAGATAGCTTTTAGAATTTTAAAATTAGGTAAGCTCATCCTGCCCTATCGTTATTGGCCCATCCCCATAATCTCTTGCACCAAGAATATCTGAGGACTGCAAGGAGAAGAAATACTTTCCCTCTACAATCTCTACCTCTCTCCAAAAGGTGACCTCTGATGTGGTAGATAAGCGGGGGAATTAGCACTTTCATTTGTTTATTTTGTACCAGTGTGGCTGATAAAGAAGCAGCATCTTCCAAAAGAAGAAAATGCATTTTTCTCAAAGCAATAATAGAAAATTCAGAACTATCACACGATATCTGGAAAAATCACACAGAGCATAGCTGTGGAACAATGACTGTTTAATCCACATTTAATTTGTGTCACCATTGTATATTGATTATCCATTATCCTCATGCAAATGGCATGACTTATCCATTGAAACAGCTGTGCATTGTTTTTAATTTTAAGTGAATTCTTTTAGTGCTCCATGAAAGGTGTCAGATTAACAGCCCCAGGGACCGAAGGCCTCTGTTTATCCACAGAACGTATTCGAGTGATAATGATGGATCCACTCAAGCAGCTGCCTCAGCTGTTACTTATCTTGAGGGTTTGTTCCCCTGCTCATAGGGCCAAAACATCCCTGCACAAATGAAAACCAAGCAGACTCTGGGCCCACAGATGGAAAATGAGAGTGTTTAACTCCCAGTGTCTTCAGTAATAGTATGTCCCCATGAACTTTGGAACTCCTGTGTGAAACTGGGGAAATGGACGTATAAGGTAGTAGTCTTAGAACAAGTGTAAGGTACAGCCATATTTTGAATATTGCTTGCAGTTCTCACAGCTTCTAAAAAGGTGATATATCAGAGTCAGAAAAAAAATGCAGGAAAAGGTGACAAAAATGGTCTGTGTTTGTGGATGGGTATTGTACAGAAAAAGACTCAATAGTCAAATTCTGAAGCTTGGGAAAATGATGATTGTGTCAGGTTTCTCACAGAGGCCTGTGAAGTCATGTACAGAATGGAAAAGGGAAAGGGAACACTATATCATTAATCCTTAAAATACAGAAATCAGGGGGTATCCAAGAGATTCTTGGACAAAAAATTTGAAACATATGAAGGTCATTTGCATGTAGCACAAAATTAAACTGGGTTTCTCATCACCACAGGATGTTTTTGAGGCTCCAAGTGGATTATAAAAGATAGTAGACAAATCCAGAAAGAACTGGTCCATGGGAGGCTATTAAATACTGTGCAATGGATGTTAGTTTCAGCTCAGGAAGTGCTAACATCACAAGCTGCCAGGAGCTGGGGGAATGTATCAGCAAGAAATCACTCTGTAGTTGTTTTTGTCTGTTTTATGTTTCTCTAAATGTCTTCTACTGCTCTCTTTAGGAGAGAGGATCCTGCTCTGGAGGATTCTGGTGTAGAGAATCTTTGATCTCAGAAATCACTGTCTTATTTATGGTGAAGTCTCTTTTTTATCCTGGTAGGAAATTACAGACTGCATTTCCATGTCCTGATTCATCTTCTAGATCTTGATTTTCCTTCTCCATATAAATGAATTTTCTCATTGGAATAAAAAGACTTCACAGTCATTATAGTCCATTAAAAAAGATACTAAAAGGGAGAAGGGGAGAGACAAAACTCTATTTCATGCACCAGCACTGTTTTGGGAATGATAAGGCAAGATGTAGGGAAGAGATTATTCTGGAAGGTTGCTGACCCCTCTGCTCTGTGGTCAAGCCCCAGTGTATGACCACCTCCCATTCTGGTTTTGCTGGGATGCACAACTTTTGATGGGGTTGGTGAAATAAGTCACTTTTGAACTTTCCTTAATTACAATTAGAAAAACATTTCTGATTGCAGCATAAGTTATATTGGGCAATGCACTGAGAATACAGGTTTGAAAGCGTGAATCAGGAATCTGACTCTGAGACAGATGCTGATAGGAAGATGCTGGAGATATTTGAAAAGAGCAGAAACAGACATACTGTATTCAGTATTACAACTCTCCTGTTCATTATTTTAAACAAATCTGTATGTATGTGTGACTGTGTATGTGATTTGGGGGAGAAAATAGAAATAGGAAACGGTTCTAATAAGGAAAAGATACAAGGGATTTTTGTATCATCAGCCCACTTACGTTTAGTCTCGAGTCCTTTCCAAACTAAGGGCTTGCCTAAAGAGATAAGACAAAAGATTCTCCTTTTCAGGCAATGAGAGCAACAAGAGAGGGGAATAGGCTGTCTCCATAACTCTGCACATAATCGGCAGAATTCCTGACATGTTTCCAAGGCATCAGAGGCGGCAGGATTCCAGGTGGGAAGCCTGAGGAGACCCTTGATATTTTCTCCAGTTCTGTACCCTGGATACATCAAGATCTTTTCAATTACAAATTAGGTTTTCCAGTCCCACACAATCCCTATCTTAAGTATTGACTTTCTGTCCTAATTAAGAGGCTTTCTTGAGAGAGGTAAAAAAAAAAGGCAGGATTAAGGGACATTAATATGGGAGGCTGGATATTCATGCATTCTGCTGTGTTTGGGTCACTGACAGTCTAGCTACAGTTCAGGTTTAAAGATATGAATAGTATTCCAGGAATAATATATTATACTGTAGAATACTGTAATATATACCTATAATACATCATCCCACTATAGAAGAATATTTCCTATTCATGTCAGGAACTATCTTTTATGTGGGAAAACAGAACAGGCAACTTTAACTGCAAGCAAAGCAGGTAGGTGAGAAAGGCAGCAGATTGATACAGGCAACAAACTCATGGCCTTGAACAAGACAAACAGAGAAGGAGATAAAGAATATTCTTTTACTGACTTAGTGACCTATGTCAGGGAGTGAGCCCTGGTCCCTGGCCAGCTGGGGTGGACTAGCTCATGTTTTCAATGTCTCTGGGAACTGGACTATAAAGCAAACTGTCCCGACTTTTTTGTTTGTGTGTTTTTTGTTTTGTGGGCTTTTTTTTTGCCTAGACAGCAGAGCTAGATGCCTCACTCTTCACTGAAACCTTGAAACAAAGTAGTGTATGCATGGGGCAGGAGCCCTGAGGTGAAACATGGATCAAAATATAGTTGTCCTTTTGAGATCCATTAAGCTCTGTGGTCAGCACTAGAGCTTCTTCAAGGCACCTCCTGATGAAGATACACAGGACGTCTTATCTGAATGAGCTATGTAACCCTAGCACACTGCTTTCTGCAAACACGTATGCACACATCCTGTTGCTGGAGGACAGATTATGCAGACAGCGTATCACTGTATGTTGGGGGGGGGGGTAGAACACGAGAAAGGGGACTTGAAGTTGCCTGATCTGCCCTTCATTTACCCTCCTGTTCATCAAAAGCACTGCACTGTCATGTGTTAGCAGGAAATGGAGGCTGAACCACTGCAGAGTGGAACTGGAAATGAAATTAGCACAGCGAAGGAGAGACGTGACTCTGTCTGGGAAGTTCACTCAGTCCTGGAGCCTTAGCTGCCTGATAAGGACTGTCCTGGGGAAGAAAAAAAAGAGAAAAAAAAAAGGAAAGGTCTTAAATTGCCCATGGGGGATGAGGGCTCCCTCCATCCCATTCTCTCATCTGCGTTCTGTGTTCAGGAGGCAGGAAAGGAAGGACATCATTCTTCTCCCTGTGCCTTCCTCCAGTGGGTTCTTCCTCACACTGCCTCTAGGAACCCTTCCCTCAGTCATCCAGAGACCTCCGGCTGCTCTGTCCCAAATCATCATGGTTCACACTATTGGAACTGTTTAGATACATTTTTCAGCTAGCTTAGACCAGACAAGAGCATTTGACCCGCTCTGCTTTGGTCAACAAACTGTAAGAATTAAGTATCTACTAAGGTTACATCTGAAGGACACATTGCTTAGTCCAGCCATTACTTGTACTCTTTCAAATAAATTACAGGTATCGCTAAGCAAGGGAGTAAAAGCAAGGGAATGGTGTCTTAGCAATTGTCTTTTTATGCACTGATGTTCTCTGGGCACAGAAAAAACAGAAGTTTGACAGGACACCCCTTGACAAGACCCTTTACCTAGAAACTAAAGGTTATCTTTCCCAGTAGATTTTAAAAATCACCCCTCCCAACCCACATTTTAATCTGCACTAAAAAAAAAAAAAAAAAAAATCACAACAGAAAAAGCAAACTGAAAAACTCAAATGCTTTCTGAAAATTAATGAATCATTGCAAATGACCTTGTTTGCCTTTAAAATATATTAAGGCGCTTTTGAGACTGTTCGTTATAACCCTTTTCTTGTTAAATGGGTAGTCAGATAAGAAATTCTCGACTGAAACGTACTGTGAATCTGGGAAGGTCACCTCATATGTACTTTCCATTGCTGATATAGATTCATAGATTTTAAGTCCAAAAGGGACCTTGCGTAACTCCTCCTGCATAACACAGGTCAGATAACTTTGCTTGATAATTCTGCATCAAATCAAATTGAAAGCATACCAAGGAATGCAGATATTACTTTATTTTCCACTCTGTAACCTCCATCAACACTACACACATACGTGTGTGTGTCTCTCTTTCCCAAGACTTTCTTAGATCATACAGAGCTCAGAATAACTGCCTATTATAGCTTCGAGTGAAAAGCAGTAAAGGGAAAAAATCTAATAGTTAACAGCAGCTGGTCCGAGAGTAAAACAGAGGAACGGAGGCAGTAGGTCACAGAATAGATGTGACAGAGAATAGAAAGTAATGAGCAAGCTACTGTATTTCCAAGACCTCCATTCAAATTAATGCCTACTATACCAGTAGGTCATAGATGAAAATGAGTTGGGTGGTTCCACCTTGTTCTGGACTCCAGTGGGCATTTGTCAATATCACCAGGTATTCCCTAATATCAGGACAAATTTAGTCCATCAAGTCCTTTAGGTGAATTTGACTAGCAGGAAAGCTTTTCAAGTCAGAAGTGATGTGAGCAAGAAGTACAGGCTACGGGACAGAACAATTTTGGTGAGGCTGTCCCAGCTTTTCTATGTTGGATTAGCAAAATTGCCCCAGATTCTGTATTTTGGTGTTTTTATTCCAAGCACTGATGTATTTTTGACAGAAAACTTTCTCACTTTTTCATGTTTTTCACCACCATCTGGTGAAAGCTGATACCAATTTTATATACATATATTTATTTGACTAGATAGAACAAATCAAAATCCCGGCTGTTCTCAGTTAATTTGCAAAGAATTACCCCATAGACATATTCACATGCAATGCACTAATTTCAGGGGCAAGAGAGGGATTCTATGTTCCTCATTCCAAACTTTTCCTTTTACTCCTCCAGGATCTCAAAGACGAACTTTTTGTGTGGGTAATGAGCTTGTCAAAACAGAATACCTAAGTACAGAGCCTTACTACTGCCTAACTGCTGCACTGATATGCCCTGAGGTTAAACATCTTTCTCTGTTGGCCCCAGGGCATTTCTGGGCTCCTAATTTTAGCTAGAAATGGTATGAAATTCTCTCCCTCCCCAACAAATAACTAACCCAAAATCACATAAGAAATTAACTAACCATAGTCACTGAATTGCCTTTCTGATCAAGTCTCTTTTGAATATCCTAGCCCAGGTTATTTATTGAAGCATGCTAAGAAAAAGACTTATTCAGTCCCTTGGAAATTGTCCATGGTTCATTTTTATGCAAAGAAGACCTCATCTTCTTTAAAGGAGAAAAATTAATTACTAATGAGCATTAAAAAAATCCAAGAAAAATCACTCAGCTTTAGTAACACATCACTGCATCAACTTTGTCTGAGAATTATGAGTAGTTTTCATCAAAGCTTATTCTAACTTTTGATGCTCTTTCTTGATGGTGTGGTAGAGCTGTGGTGTTATTGCAGAATAATAATAATTTGTATTTGTACCACCTTTCATTAATGCCCCTCATAAACGTTTAACTAAGACTTACAACACTCCAGAAGTTAAATAATCATTGTTTCTCACATATTTATCTTTAGCACTGACACCGATATACTGCTTTGAGAAAGCACCAGTTTCTCAAGCCCTTTTTCAGTTTCCCTAGCAAAGGTATTGCCATTTCTATCAGGGAACTACTATGCAGATAAGATTATTTACACTGACTATTGTATGGAGCTGATTTAAAGTGAAGCCTATACCTGAGAGAGTTAAGTACCTTTGGAGGGCAAATAGAAGATAATTTAGTCATCATAGCTCTTTCTCCCATTTACACACTGGTAGGCCTGGTGAATACCTTCCCTTCCACTCACACCAGTAAATTAAAGGATACTCCTGGACACTGGAAAAGCATCATCTACACTTCTAAAGAGTTGGACTCATCCCTGCAGGACATTGCCCCAGGTCATTTGTCATTCTCTCCTGAATCTCTCCCTAAATCGAGTTTAATACAACAGCCTCAATGACAGAGAACAGTCTTGGGAATCATTTAATTTACTGGTACGGATGGACCTAGGGAGTCCTAGCAGTTGTATGAATATAATGCTAACTTCACTAAAAATTGGCATCCTCATATATAGAAAATAATGTCTTATAGACAAACAAGTTAAATAAAATTTGCTGTAGCATGTGATCTAAAACCCTTTTGGTGGTGAGGAAGTTGGACCCTGTCAGCTGAAGCTGACTCCTATACATTTTCTTCTTTACCATCTCTGACAGCAGTAACAGAGGAAGTGTTTTAGCATTTTGCTGGTTCTTTAGGATAAGATCCTAAAGCATGCAGCTGGAGATGAGACCAAAGATTGATGGAGTCCTGGTGTCAGCGGGAGAGACTGTGCACAGCTGGGGCCGTACTGCAAGGCATAAGAATATGTGCATTTTATGGAGCAGTCTTTAGTTCCCTGGTGAATCTGTTTGTAGAGATTTTGGAAATGAATAAAGTCATTTCATTGTACTCTGTGACTTCCCGTTAGAGAGACTTAGACCTTGTGACGAATTACACTATGCTTGCTGCTTGACTCTTTCTATTAAGTCTGTGGAAGGACCAGTCTAATAAAGCTGATATGGGTCATCTAAGTAGTCTCTCATTTGATTAATATGTAACTTAAACCAGGGTGAATTTCATTAAGATTATCTGGCCTACTGGACCAGGTAATATCAATGCAAGTAACCCATCTTTTCAAATCTGAATGAAAATAAAATGAGTAAGTTACACAAGGATTTCATTCTGAGGGACAGCCATCTGGTTATTTTTAGCTTTTGGCAGGTTCTGTCTGGACTACCTGACTTCGAGTTGACTGCAGTCAACTCTCTGGCATTTAAAGGTGTGCTCAGATAATACTGACTGAGACAGCCTCACTCAGTGTTGCCAAAATGGTTGGTTCTGCTTTACCTCCTCTTCTATCATCCCATTCCTTCCATTCTCCTTGTGTCAGCTGTGGTGCTTGCCTAACTAACTATTCAATAAGAAAGTTCAGCACACTAATTCTGCAGAAAATCAACCAACCACCAACAGCAATTCCAAAATGAAAAATTGAACTGGCTAAGCGTGAGAAACAGTACGTCTGACACTACCCAGAGAAACACTATGTGGGAGGAGAAGGAAGTGCCATATGATCCCTGTTGGTGGTCGCAAGTTGTGAAATCGGCTCAGAACTTTCATTCAACAGGACCTCAATGGTCTGATAAACCCAGACAGCTTACAACTGGCCCAGGATTTCCACCATGAGTGTGTTAGGAGACAAAATAATTTTACAATTGTTCTTGTCTGTGCTAAGGATTTCTGTCTGAAGACAGATCTTCAGTGTTCTGCCTGCCACAGACGTATTTGCTTTTCTGTCTCCTCCTGTTGTGGCTGTCCCATATGCTAAGCTTTTATTATGAGCCTCTGTGATCCCTAAATCACATTTAATCATATTTTTATCCACTTCTGTGGATCAGTGCATCTTCATTCTTGACTCCATATCTAACAAGACATTCAAGAAGAAAAATGAAGTCACAGAGGAATAGTTCAAATTTCTTCTCTGCTGAGAAAGAGACTCCAGAAGTGTCCACAACAGTGGTTTAAAACAAAATATTATTATCAAACTAGTCAGTGCTGTAATTCATATTTTCTCCTTAACTTTAGGAAGACTACTTTGCCAAAAGCATGCATTCCTGATAGGAACATGAGAGTGAAACTACTGTCTTAGAGGTGGTAAAGGAATGCCTTAATGTACTAACAGACTCAAAAAAAGTATTAATGTACCCTCAGGACTGGTAGAAATGTGCAAAAGTGCAACAATTGGTGGACTTTATTTAGTCCTTAGAAGGCAGATGGACAGTCCTGTGGGGTGGGATTTCTTCAACTTAAATTGTTTTCATCTCCTGCACCTGAGCTGAAGTAACTTGATTAGATATACTATCTCATCCTTACTGCGGGGTGAAACGTCATTGTTGTCATTGCAATCCATGGTCTTTTCAGTCATTCCCACTCTTTAATAAAAAATTTAATAATTTTTTTCTCCTCAGATAAATCTATGCAAAGCAGGAAGAAAAAAAAAAAGAGAGAAAAAAAAAGAAAGAAAGGAAAAAATAAGAAGACATAGGCTTTTTTCACAAGTCATGACCTATTAGGCAAGAAAAGAAAAAAGGAAAGAAACTTTAAAGGCATTTGTAGTATGATGGATGAAAATCCGAGAGTAATTGAAAAAAATAGTAACACTGAACGCTGGCAGAGCAAAGTGACAAAGAGAAAAAATGAAAGGGGGGTTGGAAAGAATGGGCTCAGCAACAGGAAAGTTTTAGAATGTTAAATTCTAGTTGAATTATGAGCTCTGGGTGTCCCTGTCCCTTCACTGAAGTTATTGCAGTCATGAACACTCTGTGCTTTAAAATTAAATATTGGTAAATCTAATTGTCTCCTGTGAAGTGGAACTTAGAATTACTGTATCTTAAAGCTATGAAGCAGAGTAGCAGGAGGGGGAAGAATTGGATCCGTAGCCTATAAACAATGCTCTTTTGAGACTCCAAAGAAGCCTTTAAGACACATCTTCTCTCAACAACCTTCTCTGTCATATGGCCAGTGAGGACAATCAGAATTACGGTTCATTTCAGTGCATAGCACTTTTTTCTCCCAAGTGATCCCTAGATATATTGAAGACATTGCTACGCCTCTTCAAAACACACACACACACACACACACACACACACTCACTCCCTTCAACAGTCCATCTTCTAAATTTTCCTCTTCTGGGCATGTTTCAAAGAAACCACCAGCTACTCATGCCTTAGTCCATGTCTTAGACACCTGAAGTGAGGAAAAGATGCTGAAACTCTGTGTTGCAGAAGCAAAGGTCTGCACATCTGAATTGTAGCATAAATCCAAGTCAGGTTTTTTCTCAGACTTACCTTGCTAACTAGCTTTGGCTTGGTTTGGTGATTGTTAAGAATGCTCCATGTCTATGTTTTCCTGTTAGCTGTATGCAGTATTTAGATGGCAATATGATTGCTGTGAATTCCAGGCACCTAGTTTTTTATTACTGTAGTGCTAAGTGTCATGACACCCATTTTGGGAGAACATCTTGATTTCACCTGTAATTCACGCTGTACTGGGAGTAAGAAACCAAAAGGCTTTTTAAAATCTGGCTTTTAATCTACAAAAGAATGTGGATGTTTCCTTTCTCAGTGTAGCAATATTTAACCTTCAGACCCTTTGCCACTTACTGGAACCTGCAGTCCCAGCCTAGACTGGGATTTGTGAAAGTATAAAGGACGAACAAGGTACCAAGAGAGTACAAAGACAACTTTATGTGCTGAGGTCCACCTAAACCAGCCAATAAAGTATGGGGACAAAGGGCAAGGGGACATTTATTTACTTGTGTTTTGGAAACGCACTTGATTGATTGATTGATTGATTGTTTTCAAACAACTTCTCTGGAGTCAAGGGAACCCTTACCCCCCCACACCCTACTGTCCCCCTGCCAAAAAAGAAGGCTGCCTCCAACAGAAAAGAGGAAATAACATATTTACATGAGATTACAGAGTGTTTCTGAAGTTCATAGTAATTTTGAGGCTGTGGAGGGGGGAGCTCAGGGGAAAACCTGTTACTTTATGTCCTTCCTGAAGCATAAAATTCAGCAAAAATTCAATAGTGCTGTCAAATGCCAAATAGGCAGGTCGATATGTTAAACAGGAAGTAGTGACACTTCTAAAGAAATAGGCCAAAGCTTACAACCAGCCTGAGATATAAATTCTAATGATTTCACACCTTCATTCTTAGTCCACATGTGGAATAGCACTCTGACCGAGTAATGGATAGTGCAGAATTTACAGCCCTCTCTGATGGGATATTCGAGCGTCCATTTTCATACTGCAGTTCTTTCACTCTGTTGCAATGCTTGTTATGTTCATTTCATTCTTATTAGAGATGAATGAAAAGCTAAAACCCTTGCTGACCCTACATCAAGTATGTGAACGGGCAAAACAACCAAGTTTCCTGAATTTTGAAACCAGACAAATACATGACCAGCTCTACCTGTTCATTCTGCTAAACCAGATATGAAATATGTCCTTGTTTTATATGACATTCTTAAATTAACCTGTTCTGGCCCAAACCTGGAACTCACAAAACATCCATGACCCTGTCAGATTTCCTTTTGTTCAGAAGGAATTTAGTAGTTCTGAAAAGTTTGGGGTCTACAAACTTAATTGAGCACTTGAAGTACAATTAAATCTGCAAGATGAAGGTAAGAATGCTCTTCCTCTTTTTTTGCTCATCCCAAGCCTATATTTTATTTATATGGTTAGCTCTACAAGGCAACTGCTGCTTCTTACAGTGTTTATACAGCACCTAGCATAGCACTGTGGATTGAAATAGAGATAAACAACTATTCCAAAGTCCTGTAGCATAAAATGAGGCCCTCCTACATTCTTTTAAAAGACCTTCCCAGCCCAATGCACTACTGATCCTTGACGTATATAAACAATATCAGAAACAGGTCCATCCCCATCTCAAAGCCTCAAGATGGGGCAGTAATCATCTGTATGAGACCAGTTCAAAGGTAGGGATGGCTTGAAAACATGGAATTCTGTTCTGGGGTAAGTATTACTCCTTAGCTCTGCAGCTGTTGTTTGCAGTAAAATGGAAAATATATGACCTCTTCCTCTGTGTGCCATGTAGGAGGTTCATTTTTCAAATGTATAATATGCTGCACTAGTGCCTTCCTTTAAAGGATGCTGCTAGACTGGATTGTATCATCCCAAACGTTTGCTACGCTAATAGGCCTCATAATACACCGGGTGTATAGTGCATTGATGCAGATTAACAGTGTAAAAAGTTAAGCTATGTTTTATATTAGCATTGTTCTTAATGCTAATGTTATGTCGAACCACTAAGGCAGCATTATTAGAGTGTTACTATTGTAGATTGTAATGACAAAAGGAATTAGATGGGTTTTCTATGTTAAATCAATCATTAAGCGGTGATATAATTATTTGCTGTTAGTAAAGCTCTTTTTTCCCCCTATTGTAAAATTGACAGTGTACGAAAGTAATTGCACTGTTTTCATTGCAGCAGGGCTCCTTAAGATTAGAGTTTGGGAGGAAAGATGTGGCACTCCTAATCCTTTTGACATTTCAGGAGGAATGCATGAGTAATATTGCATAGTTATGTAATTAATCAACCTGGGTATTTTGTGGTCTACAAAGCATGTATTTCTACTTGCATTAGGATGGAAAGGGTGAATGGTGGGTGGGACAGTTTCTATGTTCTGCCCTTCCACTGTTTTAATTACAGTGGGACATTGTCTCCAATAATTTCCTTTGTCAACTTTGTATGTGCCTTGCATGCTAAGATCATGGCTAGAGGACTCTCAATTGAAATCTTTTAAATTGGAATAGAGGAGCTTGATTGTTAATAAACCTAGGTTTTATCCTTGATATACCAGCCGTCACAAAGAGTTTATGGAAACTAGATTTGGGGGTTCTATCTATGACGGCTGAATTTTCTCTGCTTTGTGGTGGCTATATTTAGTAACAACAGAAGCCTGACAGTAGAGAAATACTGTGGTTTCTTTGGGGGATCAGAGGTGTTAGATGGATGTTTTTTTCCTTTCTTTTGAGGTGAGGTAAGGTAAGACTAGCTTTTGTAAGGTTACACAAGGACATGAACATCTTCCTTCCTTCCTTCCTTCCTTCCTTCCTTCCTTCCTTCCTTCCTTCCTTCCTTCCTTCCTTCCTTCCTTCCTTCCTTCCTTCTTCCTTCCTTCTCCCTTATTCCTTTCCTCCTTCCCTCCCTCTCTCCCCGCTCCTTCCTGTCATCCCCTCCTCCCTGCTTTCTCCCTCCTTCCTCCCTCCTTCCTCCCTTTTTCTTCCTCCCTCTTTTCTTTCTTCCTGCCTTCCTCCCTTCTCTTTCACCTCAATTTGCAATGAAAGTAAAATCCAAAGCTTTAGTTTTTCTCACAAAAGAATGCTTATGTTTGCTATCCAGAACAGAAACTGGACCTATTTAAATCACATCTTAGAATAATACCAACTGTCCTTGTAATGGTAGCAGCAAGTAGCACACAATCGTTTTTATGAAGTGGCACACAACATTTTTCTAGAACAATGATAAGATAGAAGAGGAAGTTGGGAATTACTGAAAATCCGTGTTCACCAAAATGGGAGTGAAACAGTAACTCAGAGAGAAACAAAAAACTTATGTTATTGCCTTCTACTTTGAAAAGACCAGGTGTGCTTTTTAAAATATTTAAGACACCATTCTGCAGAGAGAGATGTTGCCTGCCATTGAGAGAAGGCATTGATAACCATCCAGAGATCTACCACATCTTAAATCTGCAAGATGTGTTTTCTCTTACTTGTTGAGGAAATGTTAATATTATCAGCTGACTTGCTCCTTTACTGGGCTGTAATGTTACCAACTTCAGTGGATACAATATTGAAGGCTACAATATAAGGACTGAATCCTTATAAACTTCATCAAGAGAGAACAGAATATACTACCTTTTGTGCAGCATTAGGCACTATACAGTTTTTGACATATCCAGAGTTTGGACAGGACACTGTCTGAAAATCCCAGCTATCATGAACATCAATTGAGAAGTCATAGGTAATTGTATGATTTGTAGTATGCCGCAGATACAAAAAATGTTGGAAAACTCCTTGTTGCATCATGGTCATTAATGAATTGAGGGGTGGGGAAAAAAAAGAAAAGAAATAAAAAAAGAAGAGAATGATCCATTAACCAACTTTACATCTTTATAGCCTGGTTTATTTTAACCACTGACATATTTTCAAGGGGATATTTTAAAATGTGTGTATGAAGGTCCTTTCTGTGACACATTAAGCTCTGAACTGGACTTGCAACACCCACATCAAGAGACCTATTAAACTTCATATAACCTTTGGTTCTGTTATATAAATACAAAGACTTTCTTCCTTGTACTAGGCTTAGATGGTTTTCAGTTGCTTTTATGTTTCTGTTTTTAAAATTGTCAAATGGATACTGGTAATAATAATTCTTGTGTCTGGTACACGTTGATATTTTTGGTACATTTGCTCTAAAGATAAGCAGATGGGGGTTTATTAAATTCTATAAAACTATATGTTTTAAAGAAATAGAATATGAAGGCAGCTTGAAAAGGCATGCTGAGCTGGCCTCTTTTTTAACTTGTTCAGAACCACAACAGACAAATTGTTGGTAACATATTTTATGTTGTTAATTGGTTATGGTCTCTTATGGTCCTAATCAATAAATTAACTGAGCTCTGTCAGATGTTTTTCTTCACTTTTATTTACATCAGAAACAAGTAACAGCCAACTTATCTATCTCCAATTCAAGTTAAACAGCTAAATGATAATAAAAATCTGGCAGAAATTCCTTCTTACACGAATGACAACTGAGGGAATTCACCCTAGATTGTCACTCACCTTTACTTTCACATATCAAGCCCATAACATGGCAGTCAAATTTGGTCTGCCTCTTTGTCTGTCTGTCTGTGAAATTCTTTGTTCATGTTACGAGTGCAGCAACTGATAGAGAATTGCAGTCATATTCTTTAAAAGATATTTCTGTTTCTCTCACCTTGAGTACAGCAGTGCTTTTAAGGAAGCACTTCAAGGCTCTGTGAGCTTAGGAGGAGAAAGGCTGAAGGACACACTGGGCAAGCAGTAACAAAACCAGCCTGAAAAACAGCAGAACCCATTGCGGTGGTTCCTTGCTTTAACACCTCTGAATGAGTGTTCAGGGTGTTTCATTTCAGGAGCACAACCATGACCGAGGCTGTTGTAGGTGGTCTCAGCACACTGTTCATCCATTTTGTTGCTATCACTGCACAACATATTTCTAATAAAAAGGCAAAAGCCATTGTCAGGGGAGATGGCAGGGAGAGAGCTAAGATATGCACCAGGTGTTAGACATGATTATTCTAGTCCTAAATATGCACAGAAAACTTTGACCTGGGACTTCCCACTCCCGGGGGGGGGGGAAGGGAAGGAAAAAAAAAAAAAGAAAGAAAGAAAAAAGAGATAATCTAGTCATTTTCCAGACAGATGTCATTGAGTAAAGTGAAAATGACTATGTGTGAAATTCTGGCTTATAACATCTATATAATCTTGAACAGTAAAACTAGACTCCTACAGCTCAAACTGGACAAGGCGTTGATTTTGGAATTGCAGTGGAATAGGAAGATGGGCAAACTTCCATATGTTTTCCAAAAACAACCTTTCAGATAGTCCTATTTTAAAGGTCTTTTAATTATTCTTTAAGTTCAATTCAATATTTCTAACTACAGGAATGGAAAGATTCTTGTAAAGAAGAAGATTCAATGTATTGCCATGTATGTGGATTGTCCGTTCTTTAAAGGAAGGGCTCTGGAAAGATTTGTTTGTGTTATAACACTTATACTATCAATGAGCCACAGCAAATAAGGGAGCATTTTGTTTTTTTTTTTTCCATGGCAGGAGTACATTAATATAAATAAATGAATACATAAAAACAAGAAAATAAACCAGTGTAAATGAAAAGGTAACCAAGAATACACTTTATACTTCCAAGACTTTTTCCACAAACACTGTCATCTGAATCCTAAACACTAACCTATTTCATTCTGTCTTGAACTGAATACATCTATGCTTTAGTCTGTGCAGCTTATACATGAGAACCTAAATAAGGCATATTCTTTTTATAGCATATCTGTTGCTACAAGGAACTCATTGTGGTCTGAAGTACCTACACTTAAAAGCTGGGTAAAGAACTGAGCAGTAGTTTTTTCTGAGCTACAGGGTACTATGAATATGTTGCTAAGAGATCCCAATCTAATTACTTGAACTTTGGGTATGACTATAGGAGCTGTATTCAGAGTGATTACTACAACACTGAGTTGTGCAACTCCATTCAGAGGCTGAGATTTATCAATCTAGGCACAAGTAGGCCAGCAAATGAGAAAAAGAATATGTTATGAGGACCTTAAGATAGTGTTGAAATCCAAATCCTCCTCTTCACTTTTGCTTTCTCATGGTTATCCCTGGAAGTTCCCGTTCCTGTGCTGAGTTTGGCAATGAGATGCTGTGAGAGTTTTACTGGGAGGGTGCTAGAACACCAGCCAAGTACAGGGAATGAGCAGCACTGTGCTGCGAGAGGGGAGGATTAGCAAACAACTTGGGAATTCTGAAAATAAAACATGTGTGAACATATTTACTTCAGTGAGTAAAAAGTGTACTTATTAGTAATTACATTCATCAGTGGAGCAATTCTGCTTTGGTCTGTCTTATGCTTGGGGGTAGTTCTTGTTTCATCCAGACCAAACACTCATTCCTAAAATATAGATGCCTGGGTGAAGTGTCTTCAGTTCCAAGGCAATGCATAAGATAAGATCTATTCTACAACATGCCAGAAAAAAATATATCTTTTATCAATTAATTTAAACCAATTGCTATAGCTATTATTAGGCAGTACTAATCCTCCTTATTGCAAAAAGTACATTCTCAAATGGCACATCACTGAATAACATAGGAGGAATATTCTAGAGATTTAAATACAGACTGTTCTTCCTTTGGATTAAAGTTACTAGATACTTTCAAATTCCTAGCTAACAGTATAGATTATATTCTGGTATAATTGTGGACACTGCTTTTTAAGGCCACTGCATGGTGAGATATCTCTGTATTTGGCTAATGTTTTCCCAATAGTATAGCTGACAATCTAAAACTTCTTCAGTTTTCTTGGGAAAGTCTTTTCATTGCTTCCTGCCTCAGTTTCTACATTTGCCAAAGGAATGTCGTAGCCTGTTTGTATGTGACAAGAGAAAATGATGATATTTAAGTTCTTTATAAATGGTTATAAGATCTATGGATAAAAAGATTGCATATATATTAGTATTTTATAGTTGCTGTTGAAAATCTAGTAGTCACTATTAAGAGATAATTCTTCTGTACTATGAATGGATGAGAGGACATAGATAATGATTTGCCACTCTAGACAGAAAAAGAGCAAAACAGCACATTATCTGCATTTTCATTTGATAATAGGATGTCCAGGGAGAGGAAAGAAAATGCAATCAAGTAGAGACCATGGCCTTTTATTTTCATGAACTTTGCTTTGAAACAAAATGGAAGCATTCATCTTATTTTGTTCCTATCAGCCCTTCTCAATGCTACTAAGAATAGTTAAATATTGCAACTTATCAGGATAACATCAATATCACAACAAGATAAATGTTTCCTTTTTATAATATAAACCACCACCACAGGTCCTCTAGTATCCAGAGAAGGTAGGTACAAGCTGAATTAAGCTGCATTAAAACAACTCAATAAATCAAATATTCAAACCTCTCTGAAACATTTGGAGCTTTGCAATGCATGCAAAAATCACATTTAAAAGTGGTGGCATTGAGCCAGAGTCAGGAAAGATATAGTGAGATGGAGGGGAAGTCTTCTGAGCTTATATTCATAATTATTTTAATTATCAAAGAAACAATTCTGATGATCTTTTTTATAATTAAATTTTGGAAACTGACCTATTTTAAGTGAAAGACAAGGAAAAAAATTCTACCCACCCACATCTGCTGTTTCCTGGATATGAGCCAGTCTTTCACTGTAACACTAACTCACAATGCAACAGAGAAAGGACAAACATGCCCCCTCTCTTTGTCTGATTAGAGGATGTCTCATAAATGCGTTCCCTGGACAAGCTTTATAATAGACTCATCCACTTTGTGTTCAATTGTAAATTCAATACCTACCACTATTAGCTGTTCAATCTGTTGAACTTCATCCTGTTAAATATTTGGTAATAAACAGGACTGGGCACAAACAATAAAAATAATTGTACATATTTCTTTAACGTATACATTGCAACTTGGGATTTTAGGTTTGGTGTTTTTTTAATTTTTTATTTCACAGTAACTTCGTGGTAGCACCAGAGGATGAACAAATAAGTTGTACGATGTGCAAAGGCTGAGTGAATCAGCAATAGCTGTGACGTGTATTCAGGTGCAGCTGTTTAAGGTGAAAATATTCTAAATGCAGAGAGCTGTTACAGATGAGGAAAATTTCTGAACTGCTTATCAGCTGTTTTCCTTATTACGGACTTTAAACATGGACTCTGTCAAAGCAGCAGAATGCCAACGTGGTAGAAGGTCTGTGCCTTATTTCTTAACCCTGATGAGTTGGAGCTGCTGTGAACTCCCATTCCTCAGAGACAGCTGGAGAGTCATGGGGAATTGTGCAAAACCAAACTGTACAGCTCAATTCTGCAGTGCTTTTTAAAAGAGTAACCATAAATCCTGCAAAAATCAGTTCCCCGTGTCCCCTTCTCCTGATCAGGCAGCTCCCACTGCCTTCTGCAGCCCTACTGGTGGTTGAGGCTGAGCCATATGAATAAAACTCTGCAGAACCAGGTGAGGAGCAGGGAACTCATGGAAAAGGGATAGAGTTGTTTTACTGCAAACAGCTGCTAGGCCTGTGCTTAAGCTTGTTGCCTCAGCAAAGCATCCATTTAACTTTAAAGCACATCTCACCCCATTTCATTGTTTGCTTTTTGGACCCATGGTTCAGAACTCCCTATGTGCCTTGCATCAGTTGCACCAGGAAATCTCGTAACTGCCTGCTAAAATGCCTGTTGGTGCACATATATCTGCCTATTCACTGCTGCTTTATTGGCAGTCCTGATAACAGCGATGGCGCACACAAATTAGGAATGTAACCACACACTTGAGCTTTTGAGAATCAGTCACTGAAGCTTTCAGCGTAAGAACGAGTTTTCTACCGAGAAGAGCTTGTCCAGGCATCCTCTAGTGGATAAATGTGTTTATCACAGATTTTTTAAGCTGGCTGGTGTTGTCTTTCCAGACTGGGAAATATCATCTCCTTTTTGAGACACCAGAAGCTTCTTACACACATGCATATGCACAAACAAAATTTGTTCGGTGTACCCTATAAGCAGACAAAAGAATTAAGGAATCTTTTTTCTGGAGGAATGACAGTGGTCAGGACACCGAAAGATCATCTCATATCTACTCCTGTGTATAGCTCTTGCAAAGTGACTTTTCAGCCTCAGTTTCTTCTCCTATGAATGGAATGTTAAGAGAGAGTCATGGCAGTTGGAAGGGATTGATTTACTGATATTTACAGTGCTTAGAAGACATAAGCCATAACATAAATGCTATCCTTTTATCATTATCAGTCATTTATTTTATTCCTCGAATCTAAAATAAAGCCTGAACTAATAAAGCAACTAGTTCTGATGAAAAACTAGAATTGACATATTTTTTCACCAGTGTGGATCGGGACTAGCACTGAATCTTATTTAAAATTTGAAAGGAAAAAAAAAGAAAGAAAAAGAGTTTGGTTTAATTTAAAAGAAATGTGTTGTAACCTTTTTTACTTCCTTCTAGACTAAGAGAAATAGAGGCCTTGATTTATATCCCCAAACCAGGTGATGCTGGAAACCCAGCAAGAGGAATCAATCATCTGTGATTTCCAGTCCCGTTCACCGGCTGAAGTGCGCTGTGTTTGAGCAGCCAAACTTTGCTGAAATTCACCCATTGCTGCTGAGACTCAGGGTGGCCTGCAGGAGCCGGGAAGCAGAGCGGATGGCCAGCAGCCCTTTAAGGAGACAGCAGACCATGTGTCAGTTGTCAGGAAAACATATTCCTCTATTTTCCTACCCCTTGAGTCAGCTATATTTCACAGGTCTGGTGTCAATGGAAAAGCTTAATATCAATCGTAGTGGAAATACAGCTTTCCAATTAATTCATGCCCCTGAAATGTATTTTTTTTTCTGTTTCTTTTTCTTATTTTCACTCACTAGGAGTGGAAATTTGACCACAGGTAGGACGGTGCAGCTAGTGCTATATTTAGTATTAGAAGCGTTAAACCAAGCCATTGCCTTAGGACCTATCTATTGTATGCAAACAATAACAAACACAATAGCATCTGCATCTCACACTGATGTGCTTTTTCACAGGTCAGCAACAGAGAAAGAAGTTATCTTATTCATTTGTCTAGATTAGACTTTGGCAATGAAAATACTGTTATTCCCCGTACTGCTGGCATCAGTACAGCTGGTGCTGAGATATAAGAGAGTTTATTAAAAGTTTTTCTTTATACATACAGAAGGAGGGGATCCTAAGAGAGATGCTCAGAGTGTGTTTTCATGGAAAGGAGGGAATCTGAATACTTCACAGCTTGTCCTGAGCTATTTCTCAATTTAAGTGAGAGGCTCTTTCCCAAGAAAGTTAGCCTTTCAAATAAGGGAGCTAAAGTAGTTTGACTTTCTTCTAGATGCATTTCCTTCTTGTGTACCATTGTTGATAGAAATTGTACTTTAACCCATTCTAATGGGCCATATGGGTATGAACAACTCTGTGGCTTATGCCAGTCCTTCATAGGATGCATCTATTTAATGTAGATAGCTGTCTTTGTGCTAAGCATCTTAGGCGCCTTTTATTGCCAAAAGGAAGAAATAAGATCATTTCAAACGCTATTTACCTTATCCTAATGCAGTCATCGAAATTAGATCATGTGAGAATTGCCCTAGACCTGCTTATTTCTCTTTACTTACAAGAAAGGAAACCTATATACAGTAGTTTAGGTCCTGAAACCATCTGGTACCTTGATGGAGCCTGAGTAAATTTCAGGCTAAGGGTGTTTTTACAAACTGGAGTTTCATCAGTGGCCACCCCAGCAGTTTGTCTCCCCTCTCTTCTAAGGGAAAAGATCTCAAACAGAGGCTTCCCTCCCCAAATGCTAGATATAAAAATGCCATGAACAACATAAATATTGTCCGTGATTATCAGCAAAATGGACATGATTTTAGGCCCAACCACAAAACCCTCAGCCTTTGTTAGTGCTTATCTTTACTTAGAATAGAATAGAATAGAATAGAATAGAATAGAATAGAATAGAATAGTTCAGTTGGAAGGGACCTCCAACAATCATCTAGTCCAACTGCCTGACCACTTCAGAGCTGACCAAAAGTTAAATCATGTTGTTAAGGGCATTGTCCAAATGCCCCTTAAACACTGACAGGCTTGGGGGCATCGACCACCTCTCTAGGAAGCCTGTTCCAGTGTTTGACCACCCTCTCAGTAAAGAAATGCTTCCTAATGTCCAGTTTAAACCTCCTCTGGTGCAGAGCTGAACCATTCCCACAAGTCCTATCACTGGATACCAGGGAGAAGAGATCAGCTTGCACATACATGGCACCTAGCGTGTGTTTTAAAACACAGTTCTAGCCGCATATACAACCAGTTCCTCTGCAGAAATAAGAAGACTTATACTAGCAGATGCTTTGGACCATGAGTTCTCTGAGAAGATATTAAGCTACTGTTTCTTATCTTCAGAAGACCAATATTGTCTTAAGTGTGATGGCACATTTTGCCTTGGAAATGTTTATTCCTTCAGTCGTGCATGTGTGCACGCGCGCGCATGTGCGTGTGTCTACAGGTGTGTGTCCTTGAATTACTTTTTACATTGCACTTCAAGATTTGATGACTCCAAGTGATCCTGCTATTGATTCAATATTAGGGAAACAAAGAGTTATTAAGTGATAACCTGTTGGTGTATATTTTTGCTCTGTTCATATAAACCAGTGGAGCAAGATCAATTTACTCTCCGGTTGAATTGCTTTTCTTGTGGGCACCTAAAGCATACGTTAGAGAGCAGCTTCCAAGAAACAAATTTATTTTCCTGAAATGATGGTCTTTATTGGCAACATCCAGTTCTTTTAATTTTACAGTTGGTTTACCAGTTATTATCTCTGTTTTCATGAAGCATGAGAAAAATGCTAGAACAGTTAAATGTGCTTACCATATAGTTTGTGAATTAGTGGCTCCTTAAAATTGGCAGCAGATGTGGAGCGAAACTGCACTGTCAGTTCTCCTTTCCTTTTCTCCTCTTCCTCCCCACAAACCCTGGGAAATCATTTGCCTGACAGAGATTACCAAGGTGCCATCAGCATGTCACACGCAGCTCACAGAATGGTATCAAAAATTCATTCTTACGCCTGACCCCCTCGTTTGGCTGTGACAAATCTGAGAAATCTGAAAGTTGAGGAGGCTGGGGAGGGGGAAGTAAGTAAAAACTCTTCTGATGCTTTTCTTGCCCATTATGCATTTGACGGAATGTGCCTTTTAAATGACTTGTACCTCTCTTCTCAGGTGTGCTATGGGCAGAGTGGCAGCAATTGCCAGCGGTGACTAAGTGAGAAGTGACACTCTCTGTCTCTCTGAGGGTTTCTTCAAGTCCAGTTTGGAGCCTTTCATTACATTGCAAGAATCCATTAAGACAGAAACAAGGTTATTCCATGAAATGTTTTTGTGACTAAAGAGGACATCCAGCTCTTTAATCAGTGACAGAACATCTACTCTGACAAGACTGAGTGATACAGTGCGCTTGGCTAGCACCTTTGCAACTGAAGGGGAATATAACTTACAAGGACAGACAGTATTCTCATTAAATTGCCATTGGTTGATTCATCAATGCTCCAGTGGAAATAATTATTCTGTATATGTTTGATGTAAATGTCTATGTCAAATGAAACCTCATTTTGTATTTTGCGGATGTCTGATCCATGATAATTTGGCTAATGCCTTTAGGTCATGAGATAACTGTCTACTCCCTTCAGTTATGACAAGGGCTGTGGTGAGAGTCTAAGAGTGATGAAGGGGAGAGAAATACACACAGAGTCACACACACACACACACACACACACACATATTTGTATATAAACAAACAAACAAACAAACAAAATCACTATTATAATGTCAGTATAATCCACGTGGATTTCATTTGCCCCCATGCGGGTGTGTCAGATTTTGACTAGCACAAACTGAGAGTAATTTCATTGACCTTTACAAAGTCACCCCAGAATAAATGGCAAGCAAAATCTCATCCCAAAAATATCTTTTGCAGCAAGATGCTGGAAGTCACCATGGGGGGAAAAAGGTGCTGTTGTATACTTAGATGTGCCAATACAAAGCTATATAAACACGTATAAGGCTACAGATTGATTTTGGAATGAGCCCTGAGCAAAGTGGAAGATGGATGCACAGTGAACTACTGCAGAAATAGCCCAGAAGGTTTGAAGTCTCTCTGAATAGCTCTGATTTCATTTCTTTCCATTTGTTCCTGGGAGAGAGGAGTTATGCTTCATACATGTAGCAAATTACTACCCATATAATATTGTCTGATGGAAAATGGGGAAGTAACCAAATAAATGTTCACCTATTCTCACTAAGAAGGTAGAAAGGCACTGATTAGCCCCCTTCAGTACTAAGTGAAAGATCCAAGATTTAGATAGATTAGCCTTGGGAGTTCTTACAATGTTGTTGGCTTCTTCATAAGCATATAATCTTAGAAACAATCTAATCTAGTCTATGTAAAATTGAGATCCTTAGTCATTTAGATAATTGTTAATGATTAATATACCTTTGATAATACCTGGTTGTATCTTACTTTATGAGAAGAACCACTGAAATCAAAGGGACCAATTACTAGATAAGGAAAAACTCAACTGTTCATTAAAATCTTAGGAGTTTAGCCTTTTTTTTTTTTTTTTGTAAGAAAGTCATTAGGAGGAGAGGGTGAAAAGGGATAAAGATGATGAGGAGTATCAGTTGAGATGATTTTTTCCGGATTTTGTTACTATCATATTCTATTGAAATAATGGAAAAGTCAGGATTTAAAAAAAAAAAAAATCATAATAAAGAAATGGAGAGAGAGAAAATAAAGAAAACACAGAAGTTAGTGATTACCAATAAGCTGTTTTCCTTTCTAAGACAAATAAGTAAATGTTTTCAAATGAGAAAATTGTGACTGTTTTTGCTTTTCCAGAAGATAATGTTACAGTTTTATAAATTAATCTGTAAAAATCGGGAAAATAAAAGAAACAAAGAAAGAGAGGAAAAAGAACCCAAGTTTCTACCAAATTTTTCAGCAACACCTGTAATAATGGAAAGGAGAGAAAAAAAAGCAAAGCTTTTCTGAGACAGTTCTGAGGCAGTTCGCTACTTGCAGTGGGAATTCTCCTCAGTTCATAAACAGTTTAGAAGAAAGCCACTCAAACTTTAAAAAAAAAGATCTTGTCTTTAAATCAGAGTTCAGATCGTAATTTTTCTCCAGATTTAAATTTCTTGACCTTCTTAAAGCAATGAAGAGATATGTATTTTAAAGATGGATGATAGGGAAAAAAACAGATCTCACCTCCTACAGGCATGGGAACTAGACAGCCAAATTCCAGTAGCACACTTGCCCTGTTAGCCGAGGGAGGTAAAGTACACTAATTTGGGCAGACCTCTGTACTGATTACTAAATCTCTCAGAACTACTTTTGATGCTCTATAATGTGCTGGAAACATCCCCTTTATGACATGGTGCTGAGCTGCCCTCTCTTCCCTTTAGTTATCTGCTGTGGGGCATCCAGCAAGGCTGTGGTCCATTTCTTGTAAGCAGAGAAGTGTCTGGGCTCTGTGAGAGAAACACAGGGAGAGTTCAGGGCTTGATCTTCCTAAGGGCAGCTGCAGTAGCAGACTACAAAAAATTAGGTTTTTGTCTTTATGATATCTCAGAGAAAGGCAATTTCCATGAATGAGAGGCATAAAAATTGAAATACTTAAACATTCCCTTGACAAAGACATGGGAATGGTAAACAGCCCAAGCCAAAAACTCTGCAATGAAGCCGGATCCTTCTTTATGCCTCTATAATCAATGGAGAAGTCTACAATTCAGTACTTAGTAAATAACATACATGTTAACCAAGGAAAAGATAAGAATGGATCTTAGGGATAGCTTTTCTTTCTTCATCTCCAGAGTGATAGTGTATTGTACAGCATAGATAATAGCATTGTAGCCTTCATTTAAAGGAGTTCATCCAGCTGAAATTATTTAAAGAGTTAGTTTGTTAACTAGAAAACTATCTCTAGAAATACAGAGACAATGAAAACACACTCCAGTGAAGTTCTAGGAAACTTTAAAATATTTTTAATGTGATCCACTTTTTTTTTCCCTCTCTCTTTAAATCATGTGACATATAATGAGTAAAACTGGTGTATCACAGGGTGAAGAACTGGCATTTATTGAACAACTCTGATACTGTCAGTAGGAAATAAGGTGGCAAGGAAGCACAACTTCTTTATCATTATAGAACCAATTATCTCTCCATGCTATATATGTGTAACGTATAAAAACAAAGAAAAACCTTGCCTCAAAGAATTTATTACCAAAGTATTGATACAGCTAATAGGTAAGCCTTTGTATATTAATGAATAATATAAACATGAATGTTTCTGAATGTGCATCTATTACCGATGGATAAACAGATAGTTGGATAGATAAGTGGCAGTATTTATACACACATACATACAAACACACATATTATATTAGACTATGGCTTATATCTTTTTCTCAACTCCTAATATCATCTCTGTACCCAAGACAGGGATCTTTGTCAGAGATTTATTCAGCAAATTAAATGAGCTATAGCCTCTTCCCTTATTTTAATGTACACTTTATTCTCAGAGCCATTGCTATTTAAATTTGTTCCTTAACACATGCGGTTCACTTTATTTTATTTTTACTGTGTCTGGACTATTCAAAACTGACACATATAAAAAATAGTGCCGTTTCCCTGAAATAGCAGTGCCTTTGTATGTGCAAAGCTATAAATAAACACTGGCAGTTAAACTTCTGTGCTTTTAAACTTTAGCCTCTTTATCTCTGTCACTGTTAGAGGCCCCTATCTGGTCTGCCTTCCTTTTTTGCCTATGACAAAATGCTTATGCAGCAGCAATCAGTCTTGGAGCCCTACCCTCCCTTCCATTTCTTTCTTTCTCTTTTAATTTCTGAGTTGCAGGCACTAGTTTCAATGGCGTCTGCTGCAGCTTGGCCAACAAATCAGAGTAGCAAAGCATGTTTCTTCCAGAGCCAGCCTTTCCCTCTCTTCAAGCCCTCTATGGTTTTTGGTCACAGCCGATTAATGAATGCATTGGCCTGTTCTACTCATGCTGGATTTGGTACAGCCAAACCATGGTAAAAAACATGACACAGTTTTTCTACACCGTGATGCTTTGGAAATGCCATATATCATAGAATCATAGAATAGTTTGGGTTGGAAGGGACCTTCAAAGGTCATCTAGTCCAATCGCCCTGCAATGAGCAGGACATCTTCAACTACATTAGGTTGTTCAAAGCCCTGTCCAACCTGACCTTGAATGTTTCCAGGGATGGGGTATATACCACCTCTCTGGGCAACCTGTTCCAGTGTTTCACCACTCTCATTGTAAAAAATTTCTTCCTTATATCTAGTCTAAATGTACCCTCTTTTAGTTTAAAACCATTACCCCTTGTCCTATCACAACAGGCCCTGCTAAAAAGTTTGTCCCCGTCTTTTTTACAAAGTAATGAAAGGCTGCAAAAAGGTCTCCCCAGAGCCTTCTCTTCTCCAGGCTGAACAACCCCAAGTCTCAGCCTTTCCTTATAGGACAGGTGTTCCATCCCTCTGACCATTTTTGTGGCCCTCCTCTGGACCTGTTCCAACAGGTCCATGTCTTCCTTGTACTGAGGACTCCAGAACTGGATGCAGTACTCCAGGTGGGGTCTCACGAGAGTGGAGTAGAGGGGCAGAATCACTTCCCTTGCCCCGCTGGCCACACTTCTTTTGATGCAACCCAGGATATGGTTGGTTTTCTGGGCTGCTAGTGCACATTGCTGGCTCATGTCCAGCTTTTCATCCACCAGTACCCCCAAGTCCTTCTCTGCAGGGCTACTCTCAACCCCTTCATCTCCCAGCCTGTATTGATACCAGGGGTTGCCCCAACCCAGATGCAGGACCCTGCACTTGGCCTTGTTGAACCTCATGAGGTTCACATGGGCCCACTTCTCAAGCTTGTCCAGGTCCCTCTGGATGGCATCCCGTCCCTCAGGCGTGTCAACCACACCACTCAGCTTGGTGTCATCTGCAAACTTCCTGAGGGTGCACTCGATCTCACTGTCTATGTCATTGATGAAGATATTAAACAGTACTGGTCTGAATATAGACCCCTAAGGGACACTACTTGTCACTGCTCTCCTTCTGGACACTGAGCCGTTGACCACTACCCTCTGGATGCGACCATCCAACCAATTCCTCATCCACCAAACAGTCCACCCATCAAATCCATATCTCTCCAATTTAGAGAGAAGGATGTTGTGGGGGACCGTGTCACAGGCCTTACAGAAATCCAAATAGATGACATCTGTAGCTCTTCCCTTGTTCACTGATGTAGTCACTCCATTATAGAAGGCCACTATGGTCAGGCAGGACTTGCCCTTGGTGAAGCGATGCTGGCTGTCTTGAATCACCTTCTTGTCCTCCATGTGCCTTAGCATAGCTTCTAGGAGGATCTGTTCCATGATCTTCCCAGGCACAGAAGTGAAGCTGACAGGTGGTAGTTCCCAGGGTCCTCCTTTCTACCCTTTTTAAAAATGGGTGCAACGTTTCCCTTTTTCCAGTTACCAGGGACTTCACCTGACTGCCATGACTTTTCAAATATCATGGAGAGTGGCTTGGCAACTACATCAGCCAATTCCCTCAGGACTCTAGTATGTATCTCATCAGGTCCCATTGACTTATGTATGTTCAGATTTGTCAAGTGGTCACGAACCTGATCTTCTCTTACAGTGGGAGGGACTGTGCTCCTCCAATCCCTGTCTTGCCGTGTCCATCCACTCGAGAAGTGTGGGAAGAAGGATTGCCAGTGAAGACTGAGGCAAAAAAGTTGTTGAGTACCTCAACCTTCTCCTCGTCCGTTGTTACCAGTTTGCCAGTCTTGCTCATCAGGGGGGTATGTTTTCTTTGACTTTCCTTTTCTGGCCGACATACCTATAGAAGCCCTTCTTATTATTTGTTGCGTCCCTTGCCAAGTTCAGCTCCAGCTGTGCCTCGGCCTTCCTGACCCCATCCCTACACAACTGGGCAGTGTCCCTATACTCTTCCCAGGATACCTGACCCTGCTTCCATTGCCTGTGCATTTCCTTCTTGCCCTTCGGTTTGAGCAGCAGGCCTTGACTCAGCCATGCCTGTCTCTTGCCTTCCTTTCCTGATTTCTTCCACCTGGGGATCGAGAGCTTTTGTGCTCTATGGAAAGCATCCTTAAAAATCTGCCAGCTCTGTTCTGGTTATCCAAAAAAGGCTTTTGGAGGTGACTTTCCGGACAACGTCATGTAACAAATTGGCCCACCATCCTATTTCTAGTTGTGATCAATAGCTAATGCTCAAGGAAAGTGTATAGAAAGCAGGAAAAGTATTGCTTTTTTATGTCTTCTTAGTGTAGATTTAGCAGTATAGAGACTTTCTGAGCTAAAGATCGTGTGCGGATTGCAGAAATAAGTCTTGTTTAGAACATCACTTATGAAATCAGCCAAACTTTTGAAACCTTCTGATAATACTGCCAGTACCTGTATATGTGAACATCTTCAAAAGTTGGAAAACCAAGTTTGAGTTCAAGACCGTAGGTGAAGTTCTAGAACTCCTATGTTACTGGTTTGACATCCTGGTTGTTACACTCAATTCAATTGCTTCGGACTTAATTGACTGAAATGGTTTTTCTTCAAAATCTTCAGAACTTTACTGCAGCTCAGATTCAATTAAAGTTCCCCCTGCTCCCATTCCCTGTGCGTACAGGCTTTATAGACATATCTGTCAATATCAAACATTACAGAGGAACATCTTTTTTACATGTATGCATAATACTTTCTGCTTTGCCTTTCAACTTTCTGTTTAATAATATTAATAATAACGTTAATATGAGTTTCTACTTAGGTTTTCTAACTGACCCTGGTGGGATTTTTAACTCAGATGTTATTAACAACCCAAACAAGTTGAGTCATGACTGAATTTTCTCATGCATAAGTAATAACATGCCAGTTGTTACTGCAAGCACACTGCTTTTCAAATAATTAAAACACTCTTTAGACAATTCAAGATTATAGATGAGGAGATGTTGTAGCCTAAGCATATGGATTCAATTTCAAGGAAATACTTCAGTATGTAAATAAAACATTGTTCTTGTATCTTATTTATCAATATGATAGACCTGCCAGTCCTCCTGGTTTTCTTTGGAGAAACATATTTTTCAACTCAGTCAGCATTCTTTGTGTAAGAAATCAATTCTCTTGAACTCACATACTTTTTTAACAATATAATGCACCCTACACCACACTCAGCCCTACATACGCAAACACGTATACACATACAGAAAGATAATTATGCTCATCAAAAAAATATAAAACTGAAATTTACTCCCTGGATTTGGCTTTATTAGTAACTACAGCAATTATAACATAAACATCAAGCTATACTTGATTCACTGTTCTTAGGGTTTCTCTTAAAGATGTTCTCAATCTCCCCAACTCTTTCTTGCACTTCCATTCCTATGTAAGTTGTAAAAGTTCAGATGTCTACATGAACGATAAGTAATTATAGTGCCCCTTTTGTCCGGGTAATTATCACCTGAGCATAGACTGAGTTAAAGGAGGTGCCTCATCTTGTTATAGTGTGGTGCTAGAACATCGTCCTTCCACTAGGGAGACCTGAGTTTGGTGGGACATAATTTGCCTCAGTCGAGGTCCTGAGAAGCCAACAGGTAGCACTGAGCTCAGGTCGCTGTTGCAGGTGATGGAGTGGTCAGGGGGACAAAAGATGAGATCAGATGAGGTAGGGTAGGGTAAACCTGGGGAGGAAAAAGATAAAGACGAAGTACAAAAAGTACTGTTGGGAAGAAAAGTAAAATGTGGTTTGGTAAAAGAGTTTGGAAACAGAATCAGACAAGGCAAGCAATCAGCTTTTAGAAGTATTTCAATTGGATTAATGGAGGCAAAGATAATAAGAAAAAGCTGAGGGTGAGGAGATGACAAATAAGTATTGTATGAAATAAGGAGAATACAGGGAAATGTAGACAAGTGTAATTTAAAATGTAATTTATCAATTTATTTATCTGCTTTTCCATTAAGAATAGAATAAATCAGAAACCAATGTCTCTGTTAAAAGACAGTTCAGGGGAAATTAACATTTTCTATTTCCCACCCCCAAAAAATTACAAAGTATGTGGTTTCATAGAATATATTTAAGTGATTTTCATAAGTAAATAAAGAATATCTATTTAAATTTTTATGAAATTTATTTGGGAAAAAAAAGGCTATTTCTCTTTCTGTTTGTCTTTGAATGAAAATCTTTAATAGAAATAATTTTTGCCTTATGTTTCTTGCCATCTAGGCAGAACTAAGAAAGCAACATAATTGGCAACAGCAAAATTTCCCCCTCTCCAGAGCACAACAAGCACTTGCAATTATTTCACAACTACTGCAGTTCCCCTGCCGTGTGTCATTCTTGACTTAAAGTTATTCAGAAAAGCTATTAAGCACTACATAATTGTGAGCAAATTGGAGGTAATAAAGACAAGATCAACCAACATGACTGAGGGGCTGGAGGGATTGATTTATGAGGAAAGATGAAAAGAGCGACAGTAAATACGTATAGCTTGGCCAAATGATAGCTGGGGGTGGAGAGCAGGATAAACATCTACAAGGATTGTATTTGAAGAATGTTGTCATCACCAAGGGCCAAATACATCCATGGTGTAACTTCACTCAAGTCAACTTCAGTAGTGTTACCTCAGGGATGAATTTGGCTGTGAGAAAGAGAGTGAGAAAGAATGAAGAGCTGTTAAGGGAAGTCTGAGGGAGTATAACTGTGAAAGCCATGGGAAGAATTGGAGCAAAAAGAAAATATAAGCTGCATATCAGGAAAATCTTACTGGTGAGACCTAGAAGGCTAATGAATTAGTTAACGAATGAAAGCACTTTGAAGATAAAAAATGCTATTCAGCTACAGCTAAGTATCATTATTAAGAGTAGAGATGAGCAAATAATTTGTAGTGAATTATGCATTCAACTAGTTAAAAGTTAGATTTTTAAAGGCACCTATGGGAATTAGATGCCCAACAGATGGGTGAATCACATAAACTTAGGTGCTACATTTCTCTAGATGTCCTTGCAGCTCCCATCAGAAATATTTCATTAGATAAAAACATACACACGGATGCATACATATATATATGTGTGTGTGCACATGTGTGTGCATGTTCAGGCACTCATGCACAAGCACAAGCACACAAACACACAAGAAGACAGGAGATTAAGAAATGCTAGCGAGAGTATGCAGGTTTCTTAGACATGATAGTTGGTACAACAAATTCACAGGATGCTCAGTTCTGCCACTTCACTTCATGGTCCACCTCACTTTCTTTCACTGACTCAGAGTTTTCAGTGATTCATGTGTTACCTAACAGAATTAAGGGTCACAAAAATCTATCCTTGGGTAATCCTTATCAAAAATGTGTAAAATCGTAGGACGAATTCAGCTGGTGTAAATACATACCTTTGCTAAAACTGAGTTGTGTCAATTTACACCAGTTGAAGATCTAGATCATAGATGTCAAAGCCAGAACAAGATGCTAAGAGCAACCATTGAGCTTACTTAACTCTCCAGAGCTCTCCCCTGCTCCCCCTCCCAACTCTACTCTAACCATAACTATTTTGGAATGTTCTGTCCCTGGACAGGTCCAAGCCTTCACCCTTGGGGAGCAAAATTCAGTTTTTTCCTAAACTGAAGAGAAATCTTAACTGTTTTCTGAACTACTGTTGTAGGAAAAGGCAAAAACAATGATAATTTTTTCAGCAATTTTAAGAGTTTCATCTTCATATTTTGCAACTTTTCTGGAGCAGGGTCAATCTCTTAGTACAACAATGTACAGATAATAGCTGTCATCTCAATTGCAATGTCCTTAGGCCATCATAATTCAGGTAACAACGGTAATGTATGTGTGATGTCTGCAGGAAAAACACAGGTCAAAGATGTGACATTAATTAATCACTGAATGATTTGCCTAATACTGGACAAACATAAGGAAAAAATTATGCTAGCAAACAAAGTACTAAACAACTATTGCTATCAGATGTCTCTTCAGGCCCATACTCAGGTGAAGACCTGTAAAATGTTACTAACAGTAAAGCAGACAAACACTTCAAATCAAGTATTATTGAGAGGCAAGGTTCAATAGTAATGTTTATGTGTATACATATTTGCACTTAAATATTTATGTGAGAGAGAAAAGAAGTGAGATTGGTCAGGAATGATGTGTGTTTTGTTATGACTCTGTGGCCCAACGTGGAACTCCTACTAATTTAGTTATTTAGGAAAATTATTTCTAATGAGGGACTTAGAGAATGTGGAGCACTTTTTCAGAACTATATTTCCAACCAATGATACAAACAAAAATAATGCACCTGAATTAATATGAGAGATGGAAAATAATCTGAACAAATATTAAACATTTCACGTTTACAATCAGCATTACAATCGATATAAGTAAATGAAGCATAAGATCATATATCTTCAACTGTTATATTCAAATGATAGTGTCTGCTCTAGATATGGTAAAACTTCTAATAAATTAACCAAAATACCCAGAAAAAAAAAATTCTGTTCTTCATATACCGAGAGTGAGCCAAACTTAGTAAAAAGAAAGTACATCCTTTAGATTACCATGAGGAAGTATTTTGTAATAAATTTCTGAAAGAACTGATACTGAGTGGTAGGGACATACTAAAGAACACAAACAATTTGCTAGGCACCCTCTCGTCCCCAAAAAATATCTGAACAGTTAAAATGGTGTATAAATGCAGCTGACCCTCATTCCACAGTTCACTGTGGAAGTGACAGTCCATAGCTCAGAAGAAATGAATGGAAACCAATTTCTTCATTTGTTCAATGCTGTTCATTTTCTTCTTTTAACAGATGGAAAAATCCAGCTGAGCAAGATTATGTGCATGTATTAATAATAATACATTATTAATAATATTATTATATTAATTATTATTAATAACAATGTATTATCAATAATGCATTATTACTAAGTAAGTAATACTACCTACTTTTAAAGCCCTGACTGGACACTCTTTCGCTAAACTATATTTTGTGTTAGTGATCTGACAGGAAAAGTATATGCCATAGATGGTCTTAACTCAGAACCACTTTTCTCCCCCTTGAAGGGATTTGAATGCTCCAAATGATGCAGAGCTTCAGATCTTACCACACACACGTCCTAGATTATAATTTTCCCTTCCTCCTGGTCCAGATAAACTACAGATCAAAATTTTTAGATTTGAACACAGTGTCAACATCTTCAAATATCCTATCCATTTCTATTGATCACACTGATCAGCTTTACAGCAGTGTCTACATGTTTAAGTACAGCAAGTGTCATTAAGCACATTGATGCATATCATTCAGTGTAATTAAGACACCAAATTACGTTAAACAGGTGTCCTCTTCTGAGCCTCTTTTGCTCAATACTTTTCAAAACAATCTTACAAAGCATTTACTCTGTAGTATATACCCTACTTGTGCTATAGCTATTTCAGGTTACTTACAAGCTCTTACCTTTCCTCTCAGCCTCCTATTCTAAGGAAGCCTCCAAACTGGCCACTTGTCAGAGTGATACGAATGTATTTTGACATCAGCAGGACACAGAGACTGGGGTCATTTCCCTTGGCTTTTCCAATTACACAGCTTGCTGCAAGGAGCTGAATCAACCATGAATGTCATTCTGCTCGTACTGGCCGGGAGGGTGCTCTCTGTTTGGCCCTTGGCATTTAACCATGTTGAATTATGAATGTGCTACCAATCTCGCTGTTTGCCTTGGAGCTGCAAAGGATGAATCACAGGGATCTTTTCTGAATTAGATTTTAAAGTGGACCATGCAGTTTCTCCCCCCACCACCTTCTTTTTTTTTTTCTTTTTTCTTTTTTTTTTTTTTTTAAAGCAAAGTTTATTCACAAAGCCCCAGTTATCTCAAGATTGGCCAGATAATAAGAAATAACATTTGTTCACTATAACATCCTGCCATAACACACTGTGCCACTATCTGAACATGTCATGTGTTTTATCTAATATTAGACAAAAGTTGGAAGAGAAGCCAGGGCAAGTTCTGTATAACCAAATGGCTGACATTTCACTATCTCTACCTTTAAAAAAAGAACTGTAGCAAAACTTGCGTAACATCATTGTATTATACAATGATGAGAGACATCTCAGACAATGGTAGAGGGTGTAAAGAAGATATTAAAATTGTCTGCATCTATATAATAGGTTGAAATCTGAAAGATTTCCTGCCCCCCCCCCCCCCCCAGTTCATTTGATTCTAGCAGAACATATAAACCCACTCACACCCAAAACTGATGTCTGGTTATTTCTCTGCAGAACAAATGACAACAGGGCAAACTTCCTGAAATATTTTCCCATCCACCACCTTCTCAACCAATTGAGTAAGGTCATTATGAATAAGGGAGTGAATGGCAGAAATGAACCCAGATTCACCCCATCGAACATTAGGCACCTAACAGAAGTTTAAGAGCGTAGTTTTTGTAATCTCCTCAGTTGTGAGCACTGAGAGTTAAACAATTCCAAAATGACATTTTAGATGATAGGTAGGAGAAATCAATATTGAGACATCCCAGTCTCTCTCCATTGACTATGCAGTGAGTCTAGGGAAACGACATTTAGATATTTAATTTAGACAACTCAGTAATGTACCTTAAAGTCATCTGGGGTGAGTCTAAATTTCCTTTTTTTTTTGCAATTTTCAGGCTTTCAACTACCAAAAGAGTTGTCATTGTCCCAAATTGTGATAATTTCTTCAATTAGAGGCTGAGATTACTGTGAGTTAAAGCCATAAACTCATGTAATGGAAATCAACCGTTTTTCAATGAATAAGAACTACTGAACATTTCTAACAATTTGGGGATTAGAGCACTTCAAAGAGGGAAGAGATTTCTGATTTGTTACTAGCATTAGCCCCAAAATGACCTATGAAATACATTCTTTCTATATCTCTGGTGTACCAGAGTCCTGTATACCATTTTTTTTTTTAAATCAAGAGATAGAAGTTCTTTTCTTAGATCAAATATAGAATCACATCAACAAAGATGTTTCTGCTTCTCTGAACTACTATTCCAACTTACCTAGCAAACACCTAACTTCTTTGTCCCATCTGCAAGTCCCTTGAGTAATTTGTTTGTTTGTTTGTTGTTTCCCCTTAGTGATTCTGAAGATCCTAGTCCAGTAAATACCTTTCCTCTGAAGATCTTCTACCTTTCAGTGGATTAAATATACTAATGCCTACAAGAGTCTTCTGGAGATTTTGAAAGTGTCTAACTTTTTGTAGCACATTCAAGAACAACATGTTGGATGAAGGACCAGAAAGTGGGAGAGAAGAGAAAAAAGCAGAAACGTAGACAAAACTGTGAATTCCTTTACACATTTGCAAGATGAAATCCACTTGCTGCTTCTTGAAAAGATTAGATATTTTCCTGAGTAGGAATAAATGTTCTTATTATTTTCCACCCCTTCCAGCCTCCAACTCACACACACATACTCTTCTGTGATAAAACGGAAGGTTATAAAAACTGCAGCTTAGCTCCATAAATGACCATAACTGCACACAAACATATGAAGAATCAGAACTTATGACATAGATGGGGAAATGCCAGCTATATACTTTTCAGGTTTTTAAACAAGAAACAAAACAAAATCACATCTTTCTTTTCATTTTTTTAGGATATTATTAGTTTGTTAAAGAAGCTTTTGAAAAAAATAAAAATTTTAAAAATCTACTTTTTAAATTGGCAAACATTTTCATTTCCAACAAAAAAATATTTTTCCTTGAAATATTTTTCACAAAACAATGGCTCTGCTAAAGCACAGAATAATCGTCCTTTATGTTGTATAATTAAATTTAAAAAAAAAAACCCAACAGTAAAACTAAGAAACACACCCAAAAATAAATGAAAGTCATCACTATAAACACTTTGAAAAAAGGGCAAGGAATATGTATTATCAAATATTAAAAGTGAATCATCAATACCTAGGGAATTTTTTTTTTCCCCCCAAGCAAAACAAATGTTATTCAGCTGTCATTTGGCCCTCTACTGTCAAGAAAAACATGTCAGAACCTTTTGAAGAATATCCAGCCTCTTGCTATTTATTGTTATCTTCTTAGAAGAAATGATGTTAAATGCATAAACCCTTGAATACATTTGTTAGCTGACTGGCATACTCCATACTCATTATGTCTGCACAGTATTAACACGCCTTAGCAGCTCTACCTACACACAGGGTTATATTTTAAGCAGCACCTACTAAACTACAACTGGAAACTGGAAAACACTTCTGATTTCTGACTAACCAGGTAGGAGTTTTCCACATGGGAGAGGCTCTCTAAGAGCTAAAGATCAGGACAGCATCCATGCCTCCCAACTCATAGCAGTCAATCATTCCCACCACACCATTCTTGGTGTGGTCACTAAGTACAGCCCGAAGTTAAGGCACTAGAAAAACAGGACATATTCTAGCTACTCTCTGATAGGATGAAAGATACGCAATTCATCTGCTTCCCTTGAGGACACAAATCAAATCAGCTTCCACTATTCCTCCCAAGAGCATGTTTTAGACCCAACAGATCAGGAAATAAGTAACAAAACCTCCATTCAGAGCTGACAAACATTCCTATATGTAGCTATAAGAAAAATGCCATTGATGTAAAGTGTGTCGTGCACAGCACTGAAATGAGGTGAGTTCTGAGTATTTGTGTGTTAGCCTCAAATATATTTCATAGTTTTAACATTTACTACTGTTGCTGAATTTTAAGTAGAAGCTTAAAGATGCAGCTTTGCTATTTTAGTCACCTGGGCCATTGTATATACAACTTATCATTATTGTGAGGAATCATATCTACCACTCAGAGGTAATAATTCTAAAAAATGGCCATGGGGCCAAACTGTGAATTCCTTATTTGCACTGGAAAGCACTTATTCACACAAGTAATTTTTCTGTTTCTGGGGTAGCTGCTTGTCTAAGAAGTGACTCTAAGTGTGATTAAGGATTTTACAATCTAATATTTAAGAACATAAACCTAGCCACATTTCTGGATTTTAATTTTTTTTTTGAAGTTAAGAGTTTGAATGTGCCAGAAATCTGAACATGATTGCACATATTTTCTGGGTTTTTTTTTTGCTTTTTTTAGTGTGCCATTAACTAGACTGTGTTAATGCTAGTGATCAGTGTGGGCAATTGCTTGTTAACATGTTTTTCTGCTGGCTACCCTAACTGTTAAAACAAGCTTCTCAAGATTTCCCATCAAAATAATGAAATTATTTGCAAAAAAGTTCTCAATTCTACTTTGTAACACACCACATTCACTTACTGAGCCTATGCAGATAAATTTGAAACTTACACTCACCAAAGCTTAGTCTAGAGCTTATTGAAATCATTCAAGTTTTTCCTTTACTTGAAGGACTTTGAAAAAAGAGTGTGGATAGGCACAGATCTAACATAAATTTAAAGAAAAAAAGAAATAGAACTAGAAATGCAAAACACTTTCTATTATACTTTCTATTTATCTAACTGCAATATTGTGAAAAAGCTGTGTTGCCATTTTACACCTTGGCTTTCATTTAGGCTATATAACTGATGTTACATTTAATTATCTGTGTCGAACATTCAATGGTAAGGATTACTGCTTAAATGTCAGGTTTTGTATCAGCAGTTTATCTTATTATTATTATTACTTGTATTTCCTTTAGAATTCAAATTTTGTTCACGGTTTCTTTGTTACTAATCCTGATTAATTATAATTTAAATTTCTTCAGGAAGACCACCCAAATTAGAAATAATTTGTAATTTTTTATAGGATTTAACTGAAATTCATCCTCCTGATTGCTTACAATTGTTAAGAGGTCATTCATATCTAGTGGTATAAACATAATAAATACTCTCTCACCTTTATAGAATCTGAATTTGTTTTAGAAATACTGTACGTGAAAGCTTCTGAGTCATATGAGGAAGAACTAGGTCTGTTTACAACTACTGATATTAATTAAACAGTATGCAATATATGAAGTACTATCTCGAAATGGAAATATTCAACTCGTCAAAAATTTTTGTGAAATTTCTAGAAGCTCTAATAGATTTCAGTGATCACGTCACACAAATCTTTTCAAAGAAGTGATTTGTAATCATTTTTAAAAGTGAAATAATACAAAAATAGTTCTATGAAAATGTAATTATGAATGCATTAATTCTTGTAAACAACCAATAAAAATATAAATAACCTACTGGATCAGACTGGTCTACCTGACCAATATTCTGTCTCCAAAAAGAGACATAGAAGAGTTGTACCACCACAATCACCACACACCATCACCAAGGCTTTCCAACACCACGCTGCAACTGTCTTCGGCACTGCCAACCACAGTATTGCTTACATCTGTCTCCCTCCCTTCTATGGTGCTTCCAATCTAGCCCACTCAGGTGATTAGATCTGTCCACCCCTCACAGCCAGTCAAGAAAGGAGATACTGTATAGTGATACAGGGTCCTTGGAGGAAATACTAATCAGGAGTCCATGTGGTAAAGGGGAAGGCCATTCTGAGGAAAAGGCCACCTCCTCTCACGCTGGCCATCCCACATTGGGCGTTGCCACCTGAACCCTTTGAGCGCAAACTGTGGAGCTGGAGGTAGCACGGGGTTACTCCTCAGCACAGGTTACAATACTGTGCCAAAGGTTATCTTGCTACAGCTCAGTCCTTGCTGGAAGATTTTATCCACTCAGATGAGAGGGTCACCACATCTCCCAGGGAACACTACACTACACTACAATGACCTGTTCTGTTTCCTTCATAGGATGATGTGGGAGTTTGTGCCCAGAGAGCTGCCTTTGCAGGTGGTCTTGACCACAAACTCACGACATGTTCCCTTAACCCAGGCCCCAGAACAGCCATTCTGTTTGGATTCTGATCAAGGCAACAACTTCTCAGCTTCCTCTGTCTTCATCAGTTGGGTCAGGAGCTCTGTCCTGGCATTTGGAAACATATGGCAGATGGGTGTCTCTCGTACAATGTGCTGCAGCATCCAACAGGTAACAGGTCCACCACTCAGTCTGGGCATCACCTTTTTGACCACTGGCCTCTTTTCAGATGCTAATTGGGACGAAATGAAAACCTGCATGTCAAAGCAGTTGCAGGAATGAGTGGACGTCTGTAGTGACTTTCTTTTTTGGAGAGGGCACTCATATCAACCAGCTAGTCCGTAATCTGGTAAAACTCTGCTTCAATTAATAAGTAATTGTTCTGTGTGCTGGAATGTCTTGAATAGGTCAGGACACCTGAGTATCTCAGTGCCTGAATATCTTACAGCTAAAAGGCTGGGGAATTTTGTTGAACAAACAAATGACATGACTGAATCATCTGAGAGAGACATCCACACCTTGCACTTTAATTGTAGTATGAGAAAGCATCACAAACAGGGTACTCAGTTGAGATAAATGCTTTCTTTTTTAAGCATTCTAGCCGAGTTCAGGCATAAGACAGGTCCTAAACTGTCCAGAAAAGTTAAAGCAGCCTCAAAAATGAATTTTAGCCTTTTTAGAGAATTTTGCCATGACACTTTGGTACTGCTCAAGTTACACAGCAACAGAGTAGCATGATTTTGAATTTAGCCTCCTGCATAGGTTTTGGTTGTAGGTTTGGGGTTTTTTTTCCTTTCTTCCTTTCTTTCTTTTTTTACTCTTTTTCTCCCAGAATATCACTAGCTGCCTATTCTTTTATTTCAGCATCTAATTATTTCTGAATGTATGACTCAAAGTCTCATTGACATTCATTAAAAGTCAAGGGGAATTAGGGTTTGAAATTTACCTTTTAGAAATTTCCCTCAACAGCTACTTATCCCAAAAACTTTGATAAAAGACTTCACCAGTATTCACCAGGAGCTTTCAAGAGTACTATCAACTGGATGTCAGCTCTATAGCTGAAGTAAAATGATTTCAATGGAGCTACACTGATTTTTGTCAGCTAAGGATCAAGGCCTTAAAACACCATGCAGGTGCTATATTACTAGGAACAAGACATGTCTGAAATTACCATAAAGATGTATTTGAAAGGCCCTTGAATTCAAGCAGGAATTCATACTGGACTTGTTCACAGACAGAGTCTAGCTTACATGGTGTGAATAAAACGTTACCAAAATTTCATGTCATTTGCAGCATCGACACCAAAAATTTCAAGGTTTCAGTTAGTACCATGAAATATGTATTTCTGTCAGAGTTGCTTTGTTTAAACTCTCATTTAAACTCACAACTCTGCTTTTGTAGGATCCTCTATGCCGCCTTGTTGTGTGAGAGAACATTGTGTGATGCTGCTTTTAATAGCTCTGCCAGTGCTACACTGGGGAAGAAAGCACTACAAAATGTTCTGAATGAAGAAGTGCTTCATGCTTGAGGGGACTGTATGTGTGTGTGTGGAACGGGAGAGAAGCTCCTTGGGGACATCTAGATTCTTTAGAAAAAGAAAAAAAACCCTAAAAAATCATTATTGCCACTATTATAAGACAAATTGGAGTGCAGCTTCATTGGAGACATTGCAAAATAGCTGCGGAAGAAATAAATTAGAAGCTGATATTAATGAGAATATTTGAAAAGTGTCCTATCTTTCTTTTCATATTTTTAAAAAATAAATATATTCACATATATAACTAGGATAAGGCACATAAGGAGTGTAAATATGTTCCTCCAAAAATATAATATCTGAGGAGAGAGTGACTGTGGATGTGACTTATGAGCCTCTGAGGAATCTCTGCTCCTGTTGGTCTTATTCCTGTTGGGGAACAAGAAAATCACTTTAGTTTTGGAGATGTTTTCCCTGGAGATACAGGTGATAGAACTATAAAATCAGTTAAAATCATTGTCTGGCCTGCTCTAGCTCTGTTTCTTAACTCCCACCACCATTGCAACTGCTGGGGACCCAGAGAAGCATTATTATCTTCATTATTTACATTAACTAATTAATGGGAGATTAGGACCTGGATTCATCCTACCTAACTTTAAATGATTAACTCAAGTCCCTACTCACCATAGGCTCCTTCCATAATCAATGGAGAGATACTCTGCAAGGAGATGATTAGAAGGGCTTAAGTCTTATAAAAATAAGCAGCAGCCAGACAAGGCAGTCTCTATTGCTATTCCCAGCAAGAAAGACTGGAGACACATCAGGAAATCTACACGTGAGATATATTGTAGATACCCCAAACAGAACAAGAGTTTCAACTGAAATTCATGCCTTTTAGATGTTAATGTCAATCAACTGCTAGACACAAATCCACAGAAAACAAAACATCATTAGCTCCGCTCCACTCTGTGCTTGGAAAGAATTTCTTGTCACCTGAAAGAGTCCCCTAGGAAGAACACGAACATAGGTCACTAACAAAAAAAAAAAAAACAAACCAAACACACTATCCCCCGCCTCCGCCAAACCAAACCCACAAAAAAAAAAAAAAAACCAAGAAAGAAAACAAACAAGTCCTCGGTCTTGAGGTGAACTGTAAGAGAGGTTGAGATGTTCTGAACCAGAAGGCAGCATAATACCAATACTAATAGTAACAAACAAAACAAAACAAGAAAATGAAAAATGAAAAATGAATGCCAGGAAAAATAAAGTACAGCTTTGAGGGCTATTTTGATAACATATATATGTGTTCAGAATATTAGTTTCAGGGCAGCTTATAATAAGACTCAAAATAACCTTTGTCTGTTTGTATTTAAATTCTGAAGTACAGATGATTTTTTTTGAATGGTATTTACTGAATAAGTGAGCTCCACTAGCCATTGACTGCCAGAACAATTAATACTGTTCTTGTTAAGAGCTCTTGCTGAGACAGGCCTTGGTTGCACCACGTATTGCTCAGCTTGACTGTGCTCACTTATAAATCCAAGCTGAACATGCTTTCCCCATTGCAAGGATCACTGGGTAAAAATCTACAGTTAAGTTTATCCAGGAGGTGAAAGCAGACCATGTAACTATCCCTTCTGGTTTTAAAAGTGGTGAATTCCTTCTCCTATGGAAGTCAATAGGCACTTGTATCATGGACTTCAGCATAATTACCTAATACACACAGATTTCATCATATAAACCTAAAAAGATTGGGAGACCACTGATAACAATTTGGAAAAAAAAAAGCCATCAACAGTACACTTCAAACACATGAAGGACTTTTTCTTTTCTTCTGACTGCAAGTCTTTATGGCTTGCTTTTTATTTCAATACCACCATTAACACAACGTGTAATACATTTGTAAAATTGGTTAAAGAGTCTTTTCCCCCCCTTGGTCAGTTTACAAGGAACCAAACAAAAATAAATGAGTTCTTATCAACAGAAGTCACAAACATACTGTATAAATTAACATAAATCAGATGCTGCAAAAAACAGCACATCAGCAACCCAGATCAAACAAGGATAAAGAAAGAGGATTGACAGGCTCTTTGTTATCTTTTAGAGAGGTAATTGCAGGTTTCCATATTGATAATATAATGGAACAGATTCCAGTCTCAATAACTCTCTTAAAATCCAAGGTAACACTGTTGACTCCAGTGAAGTCATTCTGGATTTACACAGGTGTAAGTCAGTGTAAATATATTTTGACCTGATTGCGATTTTCATCCTTTCGTCCATCCTAAAATATCTACAGTATCTTCTCTACTACAAATACTCTCCTCATTTTAAAATTATCAGTACAGAAAAGGCCAAAAGGTGATGTGAATGGGCTTTTCTGTATAACTACATCTTTTAATGTTCATGAGCCATATCTTCACATGGTGTAAAATGACTTATTTTCATTTATTTTGTAGTAAAACCAGAATGTATTTCAATGACAAAGGGTTTGGTCTTGTAAAAACTTTATCTGGCAGTAAGATCACACGTAAATGCTCTCCCACACGTCAATAGGATTGTTCGATAGCGCGCCCTATTCCATCACAAGCATTCATTATATTGGGCTCTAGTTTAGCCCAGAGGCACATGCTGATAAAACGCAAAAATGCACCTGAATACCAACATCAGATTTTCAGTTAAACTGTGGCTGTTTAACTGTACTCAGCAAATGGAGTACTTTTGTCAAGAAACAAAGCTCATTCATGGAAGCTGGAAGGAAAGATCAGAGAAAACAAAACAAGCAAATATGATTCAGAAGCTATGCTTTTGCAGTTCAAGGCAACTGAACGTGGCAGCAGTTAAAGCAAAACAACAGCAACAGTACTTCCACTGCAGCAGTAGTGGACCCATCTGATTGCTCATTAATGCAAGAGAATCATGGGACCCAATAAGACAGGGCAAATCCCTGTTACTGGTCCAGGTAAAGGTAAAATGTTATTCCACTGGGCTTGTTTTTCTCCTTTCAGCAAATTCCCACATACAAACATGTGCCAACTTCAATAGTCCATGAGTTTTAAATATTTTACAGATCTCATTTTTTTCTCCTTCACTTCAGGGACTCAGCTTGTACTTTTAAAATGTGCTTTTTATTCTTATGGGAGGGTTTGGTTTTTTTTTTCCTAGCCATTAAAGTAGGCAACTAAAAGTCAGGACACTTGGCTTCTATTCCCAAATCTATTCTTATTTTAAGTGGCCAATGGCTCTGTCCTTGTTTACCAGGCTGTAGATAGAAATCCTAATAGTTACCTACCTCAAAGGGGTTTTGTGAACTGTAAGGCTTAATTAATGGTTGCAAAGCAATTTGAGTATCACGGATAAAGCACTTTCTGCAAGTACAAGGCAATTGTCATAGAAATAATAGCCTCTTTACCTGTGGTAGATTTTTTGTGAACTGCAGGTCTATAAGGTGTGGGTAACCTCAGTGCTGTAAATCCTACACAAAGTCTATTCAAATTCTTCAAATAAGGTTTTCGCCAAGAACAAATGTGGAATAAATCTGGACTCCATAAAACAGGAATGAGACAAATCAGACACTGTATGTCCTGAGGAATCAGATACAGTGTGGTCAGCTCACTGATCTGTATCAACACATTAATGATTTATGTAGCTTTTAATTTACAACACAGACATATCTAAAATAATCAGGTAGAGGCAGGCATTAAAAATTCACTGCATGGGTCATAAAATGATTAGTTATTCAAGTGACTTCAGATTTGTATTTCATTAAGGAATAATTTTAATTTACTTTTAAACAGTTTATATACAGAGATTTAAGAACTCTTGGAAGCTGATTATGCAGAACTCCCACTTTTATACATTCAGTATATTTAAGTCCCTTTCTTTCAAGCTGTTTTAATTTGTTTGAAAAATGCACATGGAAAAAATATGGCTCGATAATTTGAGGGGGGAAAAATTCCTTTAATTTACAGAAAACGGTGGGTCTATTTTATTTGCATTTTTTATACGTGCATGAAAGCCGAAAGAAGATCAAAGGGGAGTCTGCTCTCCCTACTGATCCAGCCTGATTGTACCCCCCTCCCTCCACTATAACAAGCTCTCAACTTGGAGCTGATTGTAGCTTGGCTGCATTTAAGCAGCTGCATTCCACTCAGCTGCTGGTGAACTGGTTTCCTGCTTCATTGCAAGTGTTTATTTTCTACCGCCCTTCTTGATCACATGCTGCAACAATCTGTAAAACAATAGCAAGTCTAGGGTCAGTTTAAATAGAAATTAATCTTACTCAGGTTATTTAGCAACTTTTCCCCTTTCTTCCTTTTTTTTTTCTCTCTTTTTTTTCTCTTCTTTATCCTTTTGCAATAAACATTTTCAGATGTCTCCTGCAACTACAAGAACTAACACAATTATGTCTAAAACGTTGCTGTTATCAACCTTGTTGGGAAAGCAGTCTAGCTCATCATGCAGGTAGCCTTTGTGTTCTGTTTTTTAACTATTTCGTTATTCACTTCCATGTCTTACCCTGCATCCCTGTAGCTTTCAACTTAAACAGATGCCTGTCATGTGGAACTTTATTGAGGGCTTTCTGAAACTCCAGATAAATCATGCTGTATGCGTTGACACTGTCAACCTTGTCTGTAACCTTCTCAAAGTCAAAAGAAGTTAGGCAGATTCCTGCTTTTCCATATTCATAGTTTGACTTTATTTTTTGTTGAGGAGATTGTGGGCCATACTCCCAGCTGATGTAAATTGCTAAATCTCCATGGAAATCAATGAAATTGTGCCATTTTACACCCTGCCTTGCAGATCTTTGCCTTCTCTGACTGAACAAAGTTTCTATTTTTGATGCATACTGTAAATGCCCAAGTTTAATGATGCAGTGAACATTTACTTAAAATATGGACCCTGAGATACATAAGTTATCCACAGCAGATTAATGCCCCTGCATCTGTATTTTTCCCTTTTACTCCCAAACTTGTTTAAAATGAGCTTTCCCTTTCCTTCAAAAAGACTGAACAACAGCAAATCACAATTGAAAATTTTGCAGGAGACATTGGTCTGTTCAGAAGGACCTGAATCATGTCACATTCAAGTCTGGTATGACTCACATTGGATAATGGAGGATATACATTGCCTATAACCCCTGCCAAATATGTCAAATATCTTTTGTGGGAGAGTTTGCAGATTTTATTTTCACAGAAAGGACACAGAGAATCCCAGATTTTTCCGATCTCATTGCTTTTATGATCCTATTTCTGGTTTTATCACCCTTAATTTCCGAGGAAGGAAACTTTCACCTTCATTAAGAGTTTAAATATTAGAGATGTTGAACTTCGATTTTTTTAGCGCAGCATAAGTATTTACACCATTATTGGGCAAATCCAAAACAGGTAGTAATATCTAATACGTGCCTCATAAAGTTAAAATCAGCTTCTGGAAATTATCTACTTTTTACTCTTTCTAGAATACCAGTTCTAAAAACATTACTGGCAGCTTTTCCTCCTTTTTAACCAGCAAGGATAACCAATTTTTCTTAAAGCCATTCATACTTTTTCACAACCAAATACAACAATCAGGTACAATTCTTCATCTGCTTTGTTGAGCTTGATCCAAGACAGTCCCATCCTTGGTCTTCCTATGAGCTGCATCTTCATTGCCAAGCTTTTGTCCTGCCATGTATCAGCATGAAATCTGATGTTCCTTCCTGCCTTTGGCTGGGACATGGGTGTAATAACCCACACTACTGCTTATTGCCCAGCAGAGTTGTGTTCATGAGCTCCTCTCCTCAGTGATGGTTCAGAGGTCTTTCCCCCCTTTTTTTTTTAATATTCGATTTTGGAACAAAAAAGGTAGGGTGGGAAGTAGGGTGGGGGAGGGAAAGGATTAGTGAATGGAAGTGCAGGAAGTATGCTTTACCTATGCCTTACAGTTTCCTAGTACTATATATTCCTTAGTGCATCCTTCTGATATTTCTTTAGAGGCTCATGTAATCCATGACAGACATTCCCATTGTTCTTATGTGAAAGAAAGAAAACATTTCTTGTTATATTAGCTGTCCTTGCTCTTGCCCAGACTATTTGATGAATCATGTGGGGAAGTGATATTAGGCCCATTTGCATCATTAATAATATTTAAAGGCATGTCCTCAAGTACCCCAAGAACTCTGAAGACAGGAGAAAGACTCTCACAGATTTTAGTGTGCTTTCACTGAGACCTGTGTTCAAAAAGAGGGAAGATGTCCATAGGTGAACTTTACACAGTATATTGAGAATGTTCCCTTAGCCCTCAGTGACCCTTTACCTTTGTATCTCACTGGGTTTTTGGAAGGTATCAGATGCAGAGTGCTGTACCTCCTGCCCTCAACATCCATTTAACATATCAACACTGAAAGATAGAATTTGACCCTCCAAGTACATGTGATCCTGACTGTAGCCTTCACAGTCTTGTACTACAGCATCATCATTAACATATGAAACTGTGTCCTTCTGCCTGAAAAAAACAAAACCTAAACCAATAAAAAAGTGTTGTAAATACGGATACCCACTTCTAGCCACAATCCAGACCAACTCCAATCCCTCAAAAAAGTTTGAAAGGCACAGTACTTGTCACCAAATGAAAGAAACATTAGCATCCTTAAATGACCTTCGTGTCTTTATTCCTAGTGTTCTTCTATGGAAAGCGCTCAGACATTGGTAACGACCAATAGTCATGAGCAATAGTATTAAACTCAGTGCTGGAAAAAATCATAGCTTTTTCCATACCCTTTTTCGCTGGGTAAATTCTAGTGTTGGAAGATCTGTCTTTCTGAAGGCAATAGTAAAAATACTGAGGTGCTCCTTTTGCTTCAGAAGTGAGACTGTCTACCTGTTTTACTGGCATCCTGCAGGGGAAGACAGATGCTGTCTGAAAAGGTGTCTGCAAGGTATTAAACTGGATCCAGCTCAGACATTAACTATTGCCAGTGCTTTTTCGAAAAGAGACTTAACTCGAATGTACAAAATCACAGATCCATGCCTATAACAATTGGCCATTCCCTACAGATAGCTACACCTTCGGGCTTTTTCACCTTCTAAGCTATTGCTGCTCTGTTCTGCTTCTATTTTAACAGAAACACCTTATGAGAACACACCTATTTAGAAAAAAAATCAAGCAGCATTTACAGTCTGTATCTTCCCTCTGTTGCTAACCTGAGGACAAAGAAAACAAGTGAAAGCTGGAAGAAAATGAAGGACTTAAATGAAGATAAAGGTAGCAGAAATTCATTTTAATAAGATGAAATCTTAGGCTTTGCTTCTTAAACTGGGCAAGATCAAATTCTGATACCAGTAGAAATCAGGAGACTAACGAAATGGTGCATGACAATCCCAAGTATATGGCAATTTAGTCCTTGAAAGACAAAATCATGAGTCCAGCACTTAATGGAAGTTCCCTCTCTGGGTTCTCTTCTAATATATGTGACATTTTAATGTCAGATGATGTGCTTAGTGTAATTATGGCATGCAATTTCTCCTTGAGTGATGAAAAGCTTATGCCTTTTTGTCCTTCACATACACATTTTCCAGACCAAAATGAATTCCACTTTTGGTGTCTTCTCCATATTGATGCAGAATATATCAGGTGTCAGCCTTTGAAAATAAATATCAAATATCTGCAGATTACTAAGAAACAAATAAAATAACTCTGGACATTACACAGAGGTCTTTTAATCCCTGGCATGAGTTTTGGTGATTTTGAAACATTCACAGAGAGGTAATGAGTCAAACAGAGCACAGTAACTGGAGTGAGTCGGAGGCTATCTCTTTGTACCTTCACAGAACTATACGAAACAGGATTAGAGAGCTAGACTACCTAGGACTTGGTTTCCTTTTTCAGGACAAGGATAGCTAAAGCAAAATAAAGCAAAAAAATCCCCAAATAACAAAAAAACAAAAAAACCCCAAAACAAATTAAAAAACCCAAACCCGAAAACACCCCAAGAAAAAAAAGCTCTCACAGATATATCTCTTTACTATTGACCTTAATAAATTGGTTTTAGATATTAAGACGAAACTGATAAAGTGTATGAAAGAGCTGAAAATCAGAGAAGTGTCATAGGACTAAGGCATCCTTCTGTCACTTAAGATCAGGAATCAACAGAAAGGAGACCAAAAGACATCTAGAACCTGGGGAAAGGAGGGGGATTAAAATTTAAAAAAAAAAAAAAAAAGACAGACTAAAATCTGCCTTGAATGCTACAAACAGATTCTTCACCTGGAAAGATTTTTTTCCTGAAAAAAACCAAAGAATTCTTGGAAAGATGGATAGATAAGTGCACATGCTGATAGAGAAGTTATAGTAGAAGTCTTGTTGCAAAATAGCTTCTGCATTAGTGAGAAACGTAGTTTTGTTTGGGAAACTGGGTCTCCCATGGACCTAGCTTTACTTAAGCACCTTCAGTAGAAGCTGAATGGAATAATTAATCTTTCCTAGCTGAGGCAGTATTGGCAGTTTCAGTCCAAATGATAAAAAAATGGCAGTTTTTCCTTCATGCTGCTATCTGCAGAAATGTCATTGCAAAAGACACTAAACAATTAAATATTCACAGACAGATTTTCAATGAAGCTATGCCATTTTAACATAGTTGGAGTTCTGGCCCTAAATTTTTAATTTCTCCAGGCTTCAATATGGTTTCTTTTTTGTTTACTTTTTTCTTGCTCTTTCTCTTGTTGTCTTTTTTCTTTTTTTTCCTTCTTTTTTTTTTTTTCCCCCCTGAGAAGGAAATAAGGGATCATATTTTTTTATTAATAAAAAAGAAAAAGGAAGGGGAAAAATACCAAAAGAACAGAATTTGTCTTTATGAAAGAAAATACTGTAGATATTTTGCCAAAAAGGACACATAGTGAAAATAGATTAGTTCATTTGAGCAGTATGTGGAAAATATATATTTCCTGAAGCAGGTGGTGCGAATGAAGAGGATAGGAAGAAAAATGTCTTGCGTGGAAAGTATTCTTCAAAATGTGATTTCTCTCATCAAGTGAGGAGGCAGCAAAACATTGCACCACTGAGAGCTGCAGTGTTTCCTAGCAGGCTCTCTTTGGAATCTTCATTTATTTAGTTATAAATACAGATCTCTTGGTTAGCAGTGTTCTCTGATTTTTTTATCCTTTCAATGAAGAGGTGGATAGAATTTGGTGGTATATTAGGTAATGAGGTAAATGGGAACAAAAAAAAAAAAAGGAGGATCTGGGGGTGAAGATGGGGCATAACTATGTAGCAGAAAAGATATAACCTTGCATCTTTTGAAGAACAGCTGCTATTCAGCAGTCAATACCTCTTTGGTTTTGTCTTTGTCTTTCTCATCCACTCTGGCTGGTAAGAGAAGAGTCCAATATTTCTCTAATTAATAGCTGATTTGCCAGAACATAAAAATCTGGGTCAGCCAAAACAGTTCATAAACATGTGTTGAATTAACAAATTAATATATTTTGGCTTAGTTTTCTTCAGAGGTGAGGAACTGAGACATTTTGGAAAGAAATCAATGACCATTTATAGTCCAAATCAAATTATGATTACCATTACTTGGGTACCAACTGAAATTCTGACCAGACTCTTATTTACCATCCTACCAACTTCCAAGAGCTACTTCATTGCATTTTCATCATATTCTAAAATGTTAATATTTATTTTTTTACTGTTGCTGTTAAATCAAGAAACCAAGGAAATTTGTTAAACTAACTTCAATGGAGTTAAAAGTTAAGGGAAAAAAAAGTGCTTTATGAAACAACCTCTTCATATAGGATTAACGTTTATATTTACGTAAATAGAGTATTCTTACATGTGTTCGTTCTTCACCATCATATACTTGACTGCATAGGAAACAACAGAAGACGGAAATCCAGGCTCAAGGTATTTGCAGAAAAGTATTTATTTGCTTTTTCTGGTCCAAATATCTCCAGAGTATTGCTGGGACTTGTATAATCCCATGGGGAAGGAAATGCATGGAAAGAGGAGGGATCATCCTTCCCCTTCCACTATGAGTAAGAGCCTTCCCTTCAGCAGGCACTGGCAGACCACAGATCTGCCTTAAACTAAGTGCCTGAACCTCCTCTTTCAGTAACTGGGAAGAGGTAAAACTAGTCCAGCTGTTACTGTACTTACACAGACTTGGAGAGAAATAGGCAAAAGCACTGAAACTCATCTCTCAGGAGGAAGATGAGCAGAATCAGAACTTCATGTGAAGAAGTACAGTTTTGCTAACATTTTTTAATAGTTCATTAGAGTCAAAATATAAGAGAAAAGACTACCTAGTGGTTAGTGCACTCATTTGGGAAGGAGGGTCATGGATTCAAGTCTGCTCTTCAGTGACTAACAGTTTTTTTCCAGTGATTGCTTCATGTAAAATTCAAATATTTCTTTAGTTCAGGGCTCAGGGATTTTGCCCTCTCAGATGAGTGCTCTAGCCATTGGGAGGTATGTTGTCATAGTTTTCTTATTTATACTCCCTCACTCTGGCTAAATGACTGATTTTTCCATATTACACAGAACAGCTTTAGTCTCTCCACATTAGGCTGAATGAATTTAAGTGATGGCTTAATTTTGGCTAGCTAAAGTTTTTGATAGCCCTGGGTGTCTTCCATCTTAGGATAGGAAAGACTTTCTGGAACGGCTCAGTAATGCAGTAATATGCTGATGAATGGCAGCCGAAATATTGTTAACACTTGACTGCACACAGACACCCAGAATTAAAACTTCATGTGCCAGAGAAACCTAAGTGTTTATAAGTTAGAAATCTGTATGCTCTAGGGAACTTTAGGGCTACACAGCAGCTGGTCAAAGATTTTAAGAATGAAAAGGTTTTCAAAGTTCAGTTAAATTTAATTATAGTGACAGACCTTAATTTGAAAGTTTGAGTTAAAGTGATTGGGAACTTTCTTGACACCTAAGAGGACTGAAAAACAAATCCACCAACTCCTAAAGGCTTAACCATCCTTTACCTCAAAAAAATACTCACAAGGGAGCAGCTGATCAAGGAAGATGTGTTGATAGAAAGCCTTGGGTTTAGTAGATACCTCCCCTAGCTTCCCTTTGTTAGGTATTTAAACATGAATAATTAAACACTCTCTAACGGTCCATCCTATATAACTGATTTCCAAGCAGTTGGAAGATGTAGCAGCAACAAGTAATAAAAGTGAATGTTTGTCAGATCAAGATGGAATTGTCAGCACAATGTTCTTCTACCACTGAAGAATCCCTTTTCCATGCTGTGCAGGGCTCAATGCTTCTCCACATCAACGGTAGAAAGTTTCTTTGTATACGAAACTGTCAGCAAATGTAAAATGTATGCAGAATTAGAAACAGGTTGATGAGAACAGAAAATGTGGTTGGGCGTGGCTACAACTTCCAAATCCACTCTGCACTCGTAAATTTTACATTGCTATTTTTAAAGGTTGTTTATGCTCACACATTTTTTTTAATTGGAACTTGACCAGATTGTGCATATTTTACGATGCCGTCACTTTCCAGAATATCATTCACAGTTTCTTTTTTTCTAACATTTACAAAATTTAATGACTTTCCTCCTATAAAAGATATAGGCATCTGCATTTTTTTGAAATACAATCAGTTTAAACTGTTTAAAGCCAGGAGGGGGGAACATCCTGCTTGATAGTTTACCAATAAAAATGAGGAAAGATAAAAACAACAACAGGAACAGACACCTCCTACTTCTAGCCTAAAATTTCTGCAAAACAGAATGCACTGTGCTTTTCTACTTTGAATGAAAATGCAGAGATAAGAATAACAGGATAGAGCAGGTCAGAATTTTTCCAGTGAAACCGCATTTATTTAAAAAATGAGATTTCATTGAGCCTCATTATTCAAAAACTCTTGGGTCGGATGGACTATCAGCCAATTCTGAGGGAAACTCTTTTAAATTCCTGGTGGATCTGGATCTCTAAGATTTTTAGAACTCTAGCACTTCAACTGTGGTAAAAATATTGCTGTAGGTTTCTTCCAGCAATTATAGGAGCACCCTTTTACTCACTCATTTGGGCTGCCATTATACTGACTGTTGTTAGCAATGAAACAGAAAAGAAGGCTGATCCTACAGAGCACGTTTTGTGGGCTTCCAGATCTTTGTAAGTTTTATTGAAATTGATTAAAATTCTGTTGCAAGATAACTTTGCGACAAAAGGAGAGCCTGATGTCTTGCTTTTTCCTACAGCAATTTCCCTTTACTCACTCAAATAGTTCTGTTAAATCCAAAGGAAAGCCACCAGTGACTGAAAAATCAGGAGCAGAAGATATTATGAGTGATTAGGCACTTTAAAATAGATTCCCATGACACGGGTGGACTTTGTAGTATTTTTATTTCTTTATTTAATTGCATAGGGTTGAATATGAAAGCTGATCCTGTAGGTCAACTTTAATCCACAAGATTTCCTGCTGTCCATAAACTGAATGAATGCTCCAGAGTAAGTCATCCCCTTGTATCACATAAGTTTGGCTCAGTATGATGTGGCTGATGTTGAATTAGTAGACAGAGAGACAGATATTTTTTAGGACAACAGTCAAAATTTAAAAGCAGTGGGTTTTCTGGGCTGTGTGTTGCTAGGGACAATTTGTCATTCCCAGATTGCAGTCCAGACTTCTGCATATGGTAGAAAAAGTACTGTACACAGTTTTAAAGTTTATTTTGCAATTTGAACCTTCCCCTTTAAGAAAATAAATAATGAAGTGTAGTTCCATCCTGTTTGACCTCCCTTAGGAGAGGAGAAAGCACATGATCCAGTGCTCTGAGCACTGATTTGGTATAAAGACACTTCCTTGCAACCTTGAGTGGATAACTCATATACCCCATGTCTCTATTCTTCATCTGTGAAATGAAGGTACTGGCATTTCCACATCAAATATGGAAATTTAGCCTACTAACTGGGCTAAAGAAATATCCAAATTATTGTTTATTGAGAACACCTTTTTAAAATCCCACTTGCACCCATATACAGATCCAGTCACTCAAAAATATATCCGTCCCCATCTTGTTTTACTCCTTCAAAAGCATCAGATAATGACTTTTGAACACTATTATCTACTAATATTTTATTAGACCTAAAATTTTTCATTAAATTGTTTTCTCTATCTTTGTTTATATGTCAGCCTGAGCTATCCTTTTTTTGGTATATTTTTACTACTTCTGAAGCTTAGATCAATGTGGTGTTTGTTTTTTTTTTTAACAACTGTCCCTTTACCCAATTGACCTTTCTACAAAGACTTTCTTTGTTCAGATGCATTTCTTATTTTTTCTTCTTCTTTTTTTCATCTTTTTTTTAAATGAACCTAAAGGTAATTGTGTTCATCACAGTATGCTGAATTATAATAGCCACTTTTGAGAACAGTGCTTTGTACAATGGAGACCACTTGATGACGATCTGATATAAAAATAAACCTAAGAGAATAGATTGACTGAGGAACAGTATCCCGGAATACACAATATAACACTTGTGAGACAGATCAGACAATGATAATACGAAAGACACCAGAACTCCTTTGACCTGCTGAAGTTCTACTGTGCTATAGCATAACGCAGCTCACCTTTTAATTGTCCAGCTTTTAGCAGTACAAGGAGTCTGAAAACTGAAAGAAGTAGGGAGAGAGAGGGAGCCAGCCTAACTAAGATGATCTTCAATGCAGAAGGCAAAACAGACAAATTATTGTCCCAGACTGGGGAAAGAGGAATTGTCTATTGGCTTGCCTTTTGTCCCTTATTAGAAAAGGATTAGAGCTTGTGCAGCTTCCAAGTACAGAAGCTGATTTTGTTGGTTTGTTTGCTACAATCCAACATGAAATGATTCCTACACTGATTTCCCTATTTCAGTCCTAGGTATCAAAGAAGACTATCATTTTCACTTATGGAAGCTTTCAGAAAATCAGTGGTGTTTTAGAAACACTTTTCACGGGGTTATGCTTTGCTTTGCTTTGTTTCTTAATAGCTAGGGATTTTAGCCACATATCTTCCCTTGAAAAAAATCAGAAACTTCTTGACCGGATACTCCCCTTAGTTGCATGGTGTGTGTATGACCAAGCAGAAGAGAGCCAGAAAGGTCCTTCCAGTACCCTTGACACTACCTCTTGCTGTCGTTAAGCATACAAAGTAACTGCACTCTGGAACATTACGGACTCTGAGACCCTAAATAGGTCATTGATTTGATCACAGACAGCACAGGCAAAGGCAGGTGCAGCCACAGTGTCCATGGGCAGAACCATCCCATGGTCATAGTCAGGTCATGAAGTGGGAGGTAGAAGGGAAGTTATAGTCACTGTGAATCTGCCTTTGGATATAACAAGACAGGATGAACAGCATCATGATAAGGATAATCAGTCCTCCATTCTGTTTGCTGACCCTGCTATCCTTTTAACTGTGGAGGAAAATACTGGGAACTCTGTAGATTCATCTCTTCCCCTGCCTGTTTGCTCCTCTAGCAGAGTGCTTAGATCCCATTTCTTATAGCTTAGAGAGTTTTTTGCCATCAGCCTCAAGTTATGTCATAAAGGATATTCCCCTTACGTATAGGGAAGGTCATAACAATCACAGGAGTAACTCGTACTATCTGTAAGGTACCATTGGAAATTCATTGCATTACAGAGATGTGTAAAGAAAGACAGATCTTTAAACCTTTTTTATTTCAGTAGGAGCTGGTGCCTTAATGTACCTGAGAGCCTTAGCCTGAGAGATTTTGAGCTTGTTGACACCACGCAGCTCCACCAAGCCCACTGGATTCACAGATGGTGACCCTGCAAAAGCAGTCCTGGTTGAAAGAAATGTGATCCCCAGGGCATACGGTAACCTGTTTGCTTGGGCACACATTGCTGATGGGTACAGTGCTGTGATAGGTGTTTGTGAGATAGCTGTGTACAGGCAATAAGGCAGGATGCAAAGTGGGGCATGCTTATAGGTAATATGCCTTTGACTCCTTTCTGAGAGCAGTGCCTCAGTGTTCAGACAGTTATTCTGTGTTTAAGCAGAGGTTGATGTTATTAGACATGAGCCTCTGGACCGTGTTTGCAGTTCTATGTATGATTTGCAAAGGTAGCTGGAAGAAGACATCAGAAAGAAGAAGAAAAGTCTACATCCATAATAGATGCATGTTCTTAAGTCATGTGTCCTTGGAAATGTTACTTCTCCATTCTGCTGTGAGAATTTATATGTTCCCAGGCATTGTACTGCGTCCCCTCTGCAGAGGGGATAATGGCAATGGAATTAGGCTTTTATATTCACAAAGAAAGGTCAACATATGCCTTTATAAACCTTGGAAACATGCTTTTTGCACTTTCTGATAATCAAATGTGTTGAAAGAACCAATCAATTGGACGTAAACATTTCCTGTTCAGCAGTGTATAGTCATGCAGGACAGTGTATAATGAAACGCTCCAAAATAAAGAATGGACAAAAGTACATCCCTATTAAAAGCATAGATTTATTGACCTATCGATGTGTTTAAAAGGTCTCTGCTCTGAAACTAGGCTATATGTAAATAAGAACAACTGAAAGTAAAGGACAAATTCACAGGAAGAATTGAAACTATATGAATCACTCAGGCTTTCTGTAGCTGGACTTAAAACTTATTTTTAACCTGTGCTTGTCTCTAATCTTGAATTCTTTTGGTATGATAAAAAAAGCCTGTTGCTACAAAAGCAATTCTTACCCAAATTAAAAGACTATGTCTTAACACTCCTGACTGACTTATTTTTAAATCATAAATATTTTAAAGGACAGGAATATAAGAATTTATGACAACCATTTTTTTAAACATTAGAAATAAGGAACAATGCAACATGAATATTTAAAATGAATACTGAACAGAACTATACTTATTCCTTTAAAAAACCTCAAAACAACAAACAAACAAAACCAAACAAAAAACAACAACAACGTTCTGCTCTTATTTTTAAACTCCTTTTATTCATTCAAGTCCATAAATTCTTGTTCTTTTTCTTACAAGGTAAAGAGCGTACTTTACACTCAACTCTGTAGACATAAAAATAATACTTCAAGTGTATTGTTATGATTTCTATATCTATCCAGGAAATAATATTGAAGAAAATATCTCTATATATACATACTTCTGTATACATGTATATTTTAAAACTAACACTAACTCTTCTGTAGAGCTCATTACCTCAAGATAACTTGGGAAGCAAAACTTCAGGAAAGGCTTAGGATGCTGACAAATGATCTCTGGCAAATCTCTCAGTGTTTATGGCTCTGCCCTGCTTGGAAGTTCACCTTGCCCCTACTCTGCAAGTCACAGCACCCTGAAGCAGTCAGTAAAAGAAAAATATACTCTTCCCTGAGGTGTTCCAGAGTGGAAGTTTTATTTCTAATTTAAATGAAGATGCTAGTCTTTCTGATGGTGCAGCTGAAGTCTAATCATATGTAGCCTTTTGCCAGCTTTGCTATAGGCATAGGAGGGGGGAAGACAGCTAGGGGGGAAGACAGCTAGAGATGGTAGTCTCTTAAACCACTGAAGCAAGGTTTTGCAGATCTCATCTAACAGAGCCTTTAGATATTGTATATACAAAGGGGCTACGCAAACTTAAATGGGGCAGGAAGGTGGTGGGAATAGAGGTTCATCAACAGATTTTAAACACATCACCCTTATTTTGATACTAAATCTTCCATTGAAATTAACGGAAGCTTAGGCAGCTAAATGTATTTGCAAATCTGATACATAGACTGAGATGTTTCAATGCATAAAGCATCCCTATCTGATGGGATTAGGAAGAAATACAGTTTAGAAGCACACAGTTATATAATTAAACAGTTACTGATTTCTTACCTTTTCTGCTGAAGCATCAGATACTGGCTAATGTCAAAGATGTGATCCTGTATAATAAAGACCAATTTTGTGATCTAGAATGATGGGAAGGTTTACATAGCTGTAAACCATATTGAACCATAGCACATGATCAAACTATTAAAATATTCTTAAAGCATGAATATCAGCAAATGAATGTTGGTCTTCAGGCAAGTGACAGAGATGTCATTCCACTTATGTATAAAACCGAATTCCTTTCAGTTTGAAATGCTCTACTAACTGCAGAAAGAAGTCTTACATTAAACAGTTCAGGAGAACGTTGATGAAAAGATAGAAAGTTTTAAACCACATCCACTGTAGATGAGCAATGATTTGTTTATCAGATACCTGTTGTTTGAGAAAAGACTGATAGTTTGGGAAAACCAACCTGAACATAACGTATTTGGGGAGTACTAATTTATCCTGGTGTTTCACTTATAGTATCTTTCCAATGCCTTGATTCCACCAAATAAAATTTGCAGCACTCCCAGGCGACAAAAGACAAAGTTGTTGGATCATTTAACTTCTCATAGTAGCCCAAGAGAAAAAAGAGAACAAGTGGAGGGAGAATGGTAAAAGACATGATGCTGAGTTATTATTAAAGTTGTTCAGATGGATTAGCAAGGTACTTCAAATGGAAGGAGGCATGTCTCAAACATTGTTCAGCTTTCAGACAGAACCATCTGAGTGAGATTAGAAAATGTGGAACAGCATTTGGGGGCAGAAAATCTTTTATGCATAGTTAGCTATAGAGTTCAGCAATTTTAATTTGTTTATCTGTTGACATCTACCTACTTGCTCACAGTCAAACACATGCTTACATCAATCAAAACATAAATGTCAGATACCATCACTAACATCACTGGAGTTATACCATCTTTATCAGCTATCTATAAAGTACTTCTAATTTAGTCAAAACAAGAACCCTTGGAAAGGTTGTGGGAATCAATTTTTCTGAGACTCTTTCCACCCAATTTTGAAATTAAAAAGCTTTCAGGTTTCTTCCCATGTTAACTATCAAAGTACTCTCTTCAGCAATCACTTGCAATTCACCTAAATAAGTATCCCTATTCTTACATCACACACCTTTTTCTTACAAAATTTAGGTTAGTGTAAAATGGTTAATAACTCAAAGAGCTTGTAATAAGTCAAATTAATCTGTTAATGAATGTATAAAATCAGCATCAGGTGACCAGTGCTTCCAAAGCAAATCTCTTTTGGGCTCCTCTTTTTGGAATCTGTTTGTGCAACACCTAATAAAGTAAGGTATAAGGTCAAAGTTACTGGTATAGAAGGGTGAGATCTGTAGGAAAAGAAAGCCGAACAAATATTTTTATTAGAAAAATTGAGAAAAAAGAAGAAAAAAAAGAACAAGTTCTGAGCACATGATATCTGGAGAAGAAGGATATTGGTTGGTGTAATAAAGTTGATTTCTTTTGCTACAAATCTTTACCTTTGACTACCACAAGCACAAGAATACCATTACTCCTAAACATGTTGTAATACATTTAATACTGATGGCCATGGTGACAGTGCCCTGTTACTTTTAAAGACAATGCGCAGGAAAGTAACTTAGGAAAGCTAAATTTTAGAAATGTCTTTTCACAAAGTGATTAAGAGAAAAATTACCTTCAAAAGCCAAACATAGCACCCTGTTTGATAATCTAACTCATCTGGAAAGGAGTAAAATTGTTCCTAGAAAGTCTGTGAGCATAAAACCGAAGAAGCCAGCCCTAGATCCAAAGGCATTCCCAGCTCTAGAACAGGTGGTAAAGGTTTGCTCTGATCAAGGAATCACTTTCTGAGTTTTCTACTTGGAAGGTAGACTGAATGTTGAGACACAGACCAGTGTTTCAGCACACACAATCTTTTTCTGGAGTAAGGGTGCAAGTCCCGTAGATCTACTGATGTTACTCATGCCAGCATACTCATGTATGTTACATTGCTATGCAGGAAACTGCCTTGCTATGTAAGTATGTAAAATAACTTTCACTAAAATCAGTTAAGGTTGTTGTTCCTCTTACAAATGAATGTATCCGAATCTGGCCTGCAAGATCAAGCAAGAATGACTTTTCAAAGAATCTTGCTGGCGCAATTTTACTATGCAAAGCATGACCCCCAAATCTATGTTTACATGATAGAAGAGAATGGCTCTGAAGGTAATAGATTTTGCCTTTTAAAAGAATTTGCATTATAAAAAAATGCATTTAAGTGGAAATAGATCTAACATAATACACATTTTAAAAAGCTGCCTCAAAATGTATTTACCTGGCAGAACAGCTGTTCTGGTCTCCTGAGTAAATAATTAAATGTTTTAAAGAAACTGCACATATACATATTTACCTGATAGACTGGAACAAATATAGCCAATATTTTTTATCATGCTTGGAATACATAAAAATTATTTCTGCAAGGACATGAGCCAATATGGTCCTCATCATTTTCTAAATGTGTCCTGAGGGACAGCCTTTAAATCTGAAGTAGAGATGTTTTGGCAAAACAAAAACCAAAAAACAAAAAAAAAACAAAGAAAAAAAACCCCAGCAACAAAAACCAGACTGTTAAAGTGTTGATTCATTAAAACTAAAAGCATTCTGAAGACAGGATTATTTTTGATGGCAATTTTGACATTTTGATTTTTGGGAATAGGGATGAGAAATTCAGAATCGTCAAAACCTTCTGGTTTTACACTCTTAAACTAATATTCTAATTTTCTTCACTGACATACATTTTCTGTTATGTATAGGTATTCTCTTGGTTTGATTTTGTATGCTAGTTGTTTTTCAGTCCCAGAGGAGGGTGGGAACATAGGCTGGGAAAATAAGATGGAAGGTCTTTGAATAGCCTGTGAGGTTTCTGGTTAGTGTGGAAATGAATAGCAGAATTCCAGACTCACAGCCAAAGCATTGCAGAGGGACTGACCCAGATCTTCATGCCAAATCTGCAAAGGCAACAACATACAAACACATCTATATATGTGGCATGCATGAGAGCTGCCCACACAACAGCAGGAGCTGCTAAAGACATTCAGCTCAATGGCTGCTGGTATTCATCGACAGCTGGTTTCTGTAGGAGGCAGAGCTAGAAAATGTCATGTTTTATGAACCTGCCTCCCTCACTCTGAGGATTCCAGTGAAAGACAGAAGCAGAACAGATCTCCTGTGTTAAGCAAGCAAGCAATATAGAAAGCATTTGAGACATTTCCAGTTCTGGTGATTTGGTCAAAGGTCTGGTATCACACCTAATTTTCCAGCAGCCAGTATCAAGTAGAAGAAGCAAAATAGAAGAATAGAATAAATATCAATCAGTATCAATTTAGTCTGATTTGTTTCTGCATTTGTTTCACAATATTTTTTTTTTTTCCATAAAAATGGTCCTCTCTACATGTGAAAGGAGTTCTCTGCTGTAATTATCAGGGAAAGCTTTCTTCCTTATGGAGCAGCAGGGCTATAGTGACTTTAACATAAGGAATGGAGAGGGACTTCCAATATTAACTTTTGCTTTCCACCGTCTTTAAACCTATAGAGGAATTCACATGATTAATTGTAGATGTCTACAATGTAGATATCACCTTAGGGTCTCTTCATAGTTAGTGGGCATTTCTAGAATGCAATTCATCTTGTACCAAAGTAGACATCTAAAAGAGATCAGATGAATTGTGACCTGGAAGTGTCTATCGTTCTTCACCGAGTAAAATAGAAGATGAGTGAGTAGCTAAGATACAGATTTCTATACTGTTGATTTCTACATTTAGCTACAAGAATTCCTGTTTCTTTCCTCAGCTGTGCAGGAGCAAACTCAATAGCTGCAACTCTGTCCATTAGACTGCTATGACTCATGTTGAACTGGAATTTGGCCTGAAAAAAGGTCATAACAAAGTCATAGCAAATGCAGTTTTCAGTCTAGCCACCTTTTCATTTTACAGGTATGCACACTGCTCTGAGTAGCATGTACGAGTAAGAGAGCCTCTTTGTTTACCCAGAAAAGCATCACGTCATTAAATCTGAAAAAGATGACAAACAGATGCAAGGGATTAATTCCAAACACGTCTGAAAGCCATTAACAATGTTATCCGAGCCTCTCTCACAAACCTAAAGAGAAGACTATCATTTTTGCTACATGCAACTTTTCTATTGCTTGAGCAGCCAGTGATGGTTTAGAAACACAAATCTAAATTCTTATTTATCTTTTCAGGAGAGATGTCTGAAGTGTCCTTTTCACAAAGCATGGGGTGATGCAATCTTTTTCTACATATGAATTAAATATAGGTTGAAAACTGGCCTTCTGTATTGGAAAGCCAAATCTAGCTTTAGCAATGACATGAGTGTGAGTATGCTATTGTGCTGGTTTTGGTTGAGATAGAGTTAAACTTCTTCATAGTAGCTAGCATGGGGCTATTGTTCAGATTTGTGCTGAAAACGACAGCTATGCACACCAGAACACACATATACCTGCAATTGTGACACCAGATTCCATTTGGTTCATCCATCTGAAACAACATGCCAGGATCTTCTCAGTCCTGAACAGGAAATACGACTGAAGAAACAGTACTTTTAAGGGGGCTTATCCTTCCTGAACATTTCAAATCCATAAGACAGCTAGGATATATGAAGTAGTTGCTGATAAGATCTGGTGATATAGAGCTCATATGAAAATAATAATTAAAATGCTTGAAAGAAGGGGTTCTCACTCAGTTATCTGCTTTATCCTTTATGTTCCATCCATTAAATAGAATCTCTTATATGCATGGTTTCTTAGATGTTCAGGGAAAAGGGAGGCTTGAATCATGAGCAGACACAGACTGTGAGAGTGCCTTAACCTTAAGAACCTTTTCTTGTTGATATGAGAAAGAACTGACCTGGCTTGTTTAATTATGGGAGGGGATTTGTAGCTGAGAGGGGCCTCCAGCAGCCCAGAGTCAGATTCTGTCTCTGAGATTACTTTGAAGAGATTTCTAAATACTGTCTCTTATGAATTGCAGTTTTAGGTGCCTCACTCTTACCCATATGTGTCCTCAAGAGCCTATGACCATCTCAGGTGTCTGGCTGCCTTCAGACATTGCAGCAAAGAGCTGGGCATTGCCACATTGAGAGTAGGTCTTGTTTATAGATTGGACTCTTCCTTTCACCATGCTTCAGTCAGCATCTGAAAAATGGTGGCAGTAACACTTGCCTTTTTCCCAAGAGTGGTGAAAATAAATATAAAGGAATTACAGTTACAGTGTCTTCTTAATTAAGCTGTTACAGAGTAAGTTCTCATTCCACTTACCCTGGTGTAAACCAAGAATAAATTACTGCTACCTTAGTTTGTATATATATAAGGTGTCATAGGAAAATCAGTTTGGGGATCCTTATTTTAAATTCCTTTTTGTTTGTTTGTTTGTTTGTTTGTTTTTAAAGGATTATGGTGAAATCATTGATTGGGGGGAGAGGCTTTATTCAAACTGAAAGGCAAGGAGGAATGGCGGTTGCACTGATGAAGCATAATCACATTAATACTTTATTGCTGTATTTGTCAATATATTAGTGCAATATTTTATTGTATACATTATTAACTGTTGCTGTTAAATGTTTTATGCTGGTCTGTTACATTTTTTATTTTGACTGTGATAAATTTTGATCTGCGAGATCTTTTTTTTTCCTTTGGAACAAAAAAAAATGATAAGATTACATTAAAGGAAACTTATGAGATCTAAGCCTAACCTAGTAAATAAAAAGGTGGTATTTTTCTGCCTCTTCTTAATCTTTCCCCCTCCCACCCGCTCTCTTTGTGTGAGTACTCCATTCTTTGCCTAGAAGCTGGAGGGTTTATGACTTTAAAATCTGTACTGTTGGAGGCTGAGAACTCTTTGCTTTTTACAGTATCTGTACAAAACATCTGTAAGTCCTAAGCAACAAGCAGGAATTGGTTCAAGAAGGAACTATAGATGAATCACTAAGTAATACTGTCTACAATATAAGTTTGACATCCCAGGGGTAGTTAAAAAAAAAAAAAAGAAAACCCTACTAAAAATAACATTGTACGTTTAAACTATTGAATGGAAAGTTAGGAGAAAAAGGAAAGAAAATGGAAAGTAGGGTGATGTTAACTCCAGAAGCCAGGAAATTAAAGGCAAGACTTTTGAAGGCCCTCAGCACACGTAGACCCTTAATAGGAATCTCACGCCTGCCTGCCATTTGAGCCTTTGAAAACATCCTCCTGAAATCCTTCATCTCCTTTTCATGTAAATGTACCATAGCCATAACAAAGTCGTAGAAGGCCTGCATACCCTTTGACATGAAAGAAAGAAGGGAGGGAAAATGTAAATGACTGTGTTGAAGGGGTTATTCAAGCCAAACAAGCACTGCTTCAGAAATGGAAATCTAAAACCTAAGGAATCATGGGAAGGAGTCTAAATACTCAGAGAAGCTATTAAGGCATTTCATGTGGGGCTGAAAAAGAGTAGGTTAGGATTGTTTCTGGCTTCTTTTACTGCTCTGTTACTGTCAAGAGCAGAAAGCCACCCCCACTGGGCTGGCAATCTTGCTGCTGCCTGAGCATCCTGTTTTGGGGGGCTTGAGAAAAACTCCCGAAGAGACCTCTCCTGAGGCAGACATGTCTTCTGTCATCATTATTGGAAGATGACTGCCTGGAAACTGAACAAAATGCTGCTTGAATAGTGATTGTTCAATAATCACTGAATGAATGTTTAATAAATTTCATAAAACCACAGACTTTGAATATACTTTTCCATCTTATGGGAGTCATTTTTCTGTCAGAGAAGCCACCCACCACACCTATTTCCTCCAGGCTGTTTCCTGGAGCCTAATAAAGAACTTGAGGTCAATTTATTTAGAATATCCCTGTAGTCATTTGGTTAGACCATGGATTCTTTTGAAGACATGTTGATAATTAGTCTTAAAGCAAAAGACTTAATTTCTTCCTTTTGCAAATACCAGCTGTCCTTCCTCATCAATCTACAGCAGGACTTAACCTTTTTTTTCTATAAGGCCAGGGTATTTCCTCAAATCCCAATGGAGTACTATTTATGAGTGTGATTGTTAATTGCAATCATGCTACTAGATTGAACTGAGCTCTTGGTCATCCTTGACTGATCCTTCCTTCATCATCCAGAAAATCCTTTTCATCTTTTACCATAATTATAATATGGCAACCCTATCTAAATAAGTTCCTTTTTACAATTAACTACTAATTACTGAATTCTCTCTGACACCAAACTTTACCAGAGGTCCATGCCCATATACAAATTATTGTGTTTTGAACAGATTGACTGAAAAGAGTAACAGGGGTTTTTTTAGATTTTTTGATGGAAGATAATTTATTATTTATATGAAAATTTTCTTTATAAATGCCTACATCCATATATATGTATATAAATACTATATGCATGCATGCATGTGTACATGCACTCACATATGCATGTAGGATGAAATGTTTTCTTTGGTTGGTTTTGTTTGGGGTTTTTTAACATTTTGTTTGTTTCTGTGGCTTTTTTGCCTTCCATAATGTCTTGTGGGGGTTGGTTTGGTTGTTTTTTTTCCCTCTCAAGGGAGTCAAAATTTTCCACATGAGACTTTAATGAAAAATTGCCATGTTGATGACTGTATACAACATATACATTCATTTAAGCTATAAAGTTATGTCAATATTGTTCTTTGGCACTTCTTAGTTATGCGAAGAAGAGAACTTGGTTTTCATGACTGCAATAAAGAGAGAGAGGTTAGGGCTGCCACCTTCCAGATGCACACACAGTGATACCTGCTCAGCTCTTGAACAGTCAGGCCAGACACGGAAAGAGACAATACAATACCAAACTGCTCTAGGGGACTTCCACACATGGGAAATGGTGGCTGCCACCTCTGTATCAGAGGCAAGTAAGGTTTATCTGTCACCTCACATTTGCATTTCACTCCGTAAGTAGAGAGATGAGGGTCATGCCCCAATTCTTTGTCTCTGATTCCTGGAGGAGAAATAGTGCTTAACATCCTAAGTGAGAGACAGGACACTAAACTGCAGTTATCAGTCACTCACCTTTCTTTGGCTCCAGTGACAGAGGCCTGTAATTTTGGAGCTGGACAATCCGAGCTCTGTTTCTGCTGAGATATTAATGGCTGAGGATAGTACAAAGTGTATTGGCAGCTGCAACATCAATGAAGATCATCAGTTGTTAATCACAGTATATGCAGTGTAACAACTCCATCGTATTAGCAGCATGGTTGTGGTTTTTTGCAAGAAGATTTAGAGTTTCTAAATGGTGTTTCATCCCGGATGCCAAGTGCTGTATTTTCCCAAACCAATAGGCAATCCCCGCCCCAAACAGCTCAAACCCTGATCCACAGAGGTAATTCAACTCTTACTTTCTAGCCCATCAAGATAAATTACCTTGATATACCTTCACGAATCTAGGCCCCAGAGTTGAAAGAAACAAAGCATAATAGGAGAGAAAGTATGACTGTCCCCATGTTGCACAAAAGCATAGAGAAATGGATTTGCCCAAGGTCATGTAGGGCACAACAGGAACAGAATTCAGGTCTCTCAGTCCCAATCTAACATATTAACTACACATTCTGCTTTCTTCCCCTCTGTGCTTTTATACTTTTGTACATGGTACAGAAAAGACCAAGTGCCATGTATTATTGAACCGATCTCGCCCTTGCATCAGAAAGCCTCCTGACTTTCTGTTGCAAAGGGGATAAGCAGGAAATTAATCAAGGGTAAAAACAAAAATTAAAGAAATCTATAAATGTATTTCCAGCAATTTGCAAGGAGAAAGTTGGATCAATACAATATGAATTAGAAAATACAATAGGAAAACAAACAAAAAAGGCATCTCTAAGTTAAAGAATGTCATTCTTACATTCTCACTGTGTTAAGCCCATTAGAAAAATCCTCCTCATCTGTATTATTTCCTCTCTCTTTTCACTTTAAAGACGAACCTCGTCATTTCCACTTTTACATATGCTAACACCTAACCCAATTTCAATAAGGTTTTCAGCTGTACCATGCCCTTGTAAGCCCCCTAACCTTTGAAAGCTGTTCTGGAATTTGTTTCTCATATCTATTTTTTTTTTATTATTATTATTTAAGGATCATAAAGTGGAAGTCAGGTTGCTGCATTTTCAGAGACAGATGAAGCAAAGTGCTCCGCTGGGAGTATTCAGCCCCAGTGCCTTGCTGTATTACGGCATATGGAGTTGCGTCTCCAGGCGCTGACATTAGCAGTCCTGCTTCAGGTAACTCATTTAGCTTTGGTGTCATTTTACAATAAATATACCATCCACCGACACAAATTAGACAGCTATTGAGATTAATTTTGAGGCACTATCGGCAACATCTTAAATCAAAAATCATTCTTTATTAGCATGCTCGGCTGTACAGTGCTCTCTTTTCCCCTTCCCCCCTCCCTTCCCTGCCACAAGAATAAATGAGCCCCCATGGTTGACACAGCGCATCAAGTGTTTTATAATAGTCTAATTGTAGCTAATGGTTTGTGCAGCTAATTAAGGCCCTATGAATTACAGTAATCAGTCAGCCTCATCTTCTAAACCAGATAGTTCTATTCAAGCGTCCCTTTAGGAAGAAACAAAAAAAAAAAAAAAAAGGAGAAAAAAAAGCGAGAGAGAATTGGGAGAAAAATTCTGAAAAGAAAGAGAAAGAAAGGAAGGAAGAAGAAAAGAGAGCATAATGATCTGGTATGTTAATTAGAGTGCAAATAAATTAGTATAACTTTTTCTTCCATTTCTTGTTAGTTATTACAGAAATGCTTATGTAAAGTAACATAAGTCCTTGCATTATGGTTTGCAATAACAGAAGGAGAAATTATGGTGTTCTTATTTCTGATGTAGGATATATATTTTAATTATGGTACTTTATTGGAGAAGAATATCTTCATTTGGGCAAAAAACTGTGGATGAATAGTGACTTTGATTATATCATAATTTAGGAGAAAAGGTTAAATACAGGAAAGGCATACGTAAGCACTGGTTGCACTGTAACCAAATGTCTTGGGACAACCTGGAGCCTGTAAATGCAGAGTATGTCATTAAATTATGGAGAAGGCATTGTTGTGCAAGACAGGGTGTGGCTACTATGAGGGAATGTCCTTACTGCCCAGCATGTTTACTGCACCAGCTCTTCCAAGCTGTTGTGCGTTAACCCTAGTAGGCAGCTAAGCACCCCACAACCAGTCCTTCATTTCTCCCTCCCACCCTGCAGTGGGACGGAAGAAGAGGAAAGGAAGAGTAAAAATAAGAAAACTCATGGGTCAAGATAAAAATAGTTTAATAAGTGGAGAAGTGGAAGAAGAGAGAAAAAACCAAACCAAAACAAAACAAGTGATGCAAAGACAATCACTCACCATCTCCCGTGTGTAGACCAAGGCCCAGCCAGTTCCCAGGCGAAAGATGGCCTACTCAAACCTCCCACCTCTCTGTTTTATTGCTGAGCATGACATTATATGGTATGGAATAGCTCTCTGGTTAGTTCGGGTCATCTGCCTGGTTGTGTCCCCTCCCATCTCCTGTGTACCCCCAATCTATTTACTGGGGGGACAGAGTGAGAAACAGAGAAGACCTTGATGCTGCAGAAATATTGTTCAGGAATAGCTAAAACATTAATGTGTTATCAGCGTCATTTTGGTCACAAATCTAAACCAGCACCATTAAGAAAATTAACTCCATCCCAGCCAGACCCAGTACATAGATCTGTTCCTGTCTGCAGGGTATCTGTCATTCAGATCCTGGAGCTCTACTTTTACAAATCCCACTTGGCAGAAAGCAGTGCTGGGGTTCACTCTGGAGAATTTCCCTGCTCGAGAGACATTGCCAAAACAGTAGAGGAGATAAAAAGAGGTACCAGTTAAGTACAGCAGATGGATTTCTCTTCACCTAACTTAAGATAACATAGATATACAAACTCACCTTCTTACACCCTCGCTAGAATCAGTGGTGAGTGGTGAGCAAATTTAGTACATAATTCTTCTAATTTATTATAGACAGCTAAACACCTACCTCTAACCAGATAAAGTTGAGTGAGGAAAAGCTCCCAACCAGAGTGTCCACCCTGTCCACCTTGAGGATGAATATGCATTTGAGTTGACAATAAAGGTAGTACAGGACAAGTTTTCTTCTCCTGATGGTCACACCTCATTTTCTTATGAAAAGTATCAGTCAACATGAGACAGGTTTGGACTTCAGCATGGTCCATGTATAGAGATGGAGGACTGAAGTGACAACAGAACTGAAGCACAGTGTTGAAATTTTAACAATCCAAACTTCGAGGCTTCTATATACACCCACTTTGATTACAACCACACTAGCAAATTAAACAGTGCCAGGGGATGTTCCCAGGCACAAAAACTCAATTTTCTGCACTGTTAAATTGTTAGTGTGCTCCCTGGCATGGATTTGTTGTATCTCAGACTGTATTCCCAGACAATGGGAAGACCACAGGCAAGAAACAGATTCCAGTAGGTAGTCTGGATATGGCCTTTCTCTTTTAAAAGTTAAGATTGTTTAGTAGTACTAAGAAAGCTCATTCCATGCCACTCAGCTTCAGATTGAATGGATGATCCTAGACGTACTAAAATTACTGCTGTGGCTACAAAACCCTACAAGACGTCCATGTTATTTAGTTACATGTTCATCATCTAGTGCAGCACTGACCAGATGTACCAGAGTTAGCTCCAGATAAGCCAGTGAGTTTAGACATCCAGAGCTTTCACTGCTGAGGTCTGTTGCACAACTGTCCAACATATGTCAGTACTTATGGTCCATTAGTATTCAGAGCCTAAGAGTTTCATTTCTTATGTTACCTGCAGAGCCTGTTCCTGCTGTAATTCTCAGAACCTACTTCCAGGCTGGGTTCAGCACAATGCTCAGCTATGTGCATATGTTAGGGGTGGCAGGACAAGGAGGCAAGCTGTGTCTTTCATTACAGAAGAGATGTACTTGTGATGCACCCCACAGCCAGGAGTCTCAGATGCCCATCCCAGCCATGTGGAAGATTGTGCATTCTGGTCACTTCGGTGCACAGAAAGAGATGGGAGATGGTATCCCCCCGATCCCTCAACTTGGGTGATCAGGGGACCAGGAACTCTGAGCATACTGCTAAGCTCACTCTCACTGCATTGTACGCACATTGGTAGCTGCAAATGGTTTTGCCTTTGTAACCCAGTGCTTGCTACACTCATTTAGAATATAGGGAGCCCAGATTCACTGGCTGCTTTGCATTAAAACAGAGACAAAATCATTGCTTTTTTTTTTTTTTAAATAATTACCATTCTCTGGAACTGGAGGGCAACAGGGAGGTAAGACATCTATAGCAAAACAGAAAAAGAATCTGGACTTCAAAAAAATTGCTACTGTAGACATACTCTGTGGAATCATTCTCAGAACCTTAAGAACAAAAGTAGTAAATGTTTTGACATTTTATAGAGAATGGAACGAGTTTGGAAGAAGAAATTTAAGAAAAGTCTTTGTAGCTTGTAGGTCACTCACTAGTTGTACTATGTAGGAATCAAAGCTGCCTAACTCCAGGTCATCAATTTCTATATGGTCAGGGCACTTACCACTTAGAAACAGCAATTTTGAACTACTTTTCATTAATCTAGTTTTACCCAATTTATTAATGCTAACAATGTCATGCAGGAGTCTGTGGCACAATGGAAAACCCTGGTTCAGTAACAAAAATACTGTCTTAATTATTTTTTTTCTTGCATAAGTATATGTAGATCTTCATAACTTCAGGTACACCTGAATACTATGTTGATCCCAAATTTAAACTGATAATACCTTTTACCACTCCACAATTTGCTTGAGAACTTTTGAAAGTCTTGATCTTGTGGCACCAAGCACTAAGTTTATAAGACACTTGGAACATGATGAAAAAATAATTTAATTAGTTGCTGGAGGAAAACCAACCAAGCAAAAAAAACCACCCTAAACAAAAACACTGTTCTGATTGAATTTCATTCTAATCTCCTGAGTTGTTTTTTTTCTTTCCTACTACTTGTATTATGAGAATTTCTTATTTGTAGAATCATTTTTTGAAAACTTCTAGTGCCAGACAGATTAGCAGAGTGCACTGTCTGACATGTTGCAATTTTCTCCCTTTTACAAAACAGCCTATCCACAGCCTCTCGACATCAGCCGTTATATATTTATAGTCTACAGTCTGGCTTTACACTTCAAAAGTTGCTGTCCAATTTCTGTACAAGAGCAAACCTCGGCTAATGCTTATGAATGGTTCTTTCCCTGCTAATAAGAGACTAACATAACTGGTCTGAACCAGCTGTAATGCATCTAAAGCTCTGCTTCAGGAAAGCAATGGGACTGATCAAGTACTAAATGCTATGCATACGTTCAAGTGCTTTGCTGAATCAGGACCTGATGAATGTCCATTTACATCTATCTATTTAAATCAATCCTGATCTGCAGCCCCTCTACTCATGGCTATTTTTGAATTATAGTTTTCATTTTCAGACTGGACTGGATGCTGTTGTTTTTATAATGAACAGAATAGGAAGAAGGATGAAAGATTCATGAAATATATTTAATTTGTGATCTACTTAATGTGGAACAGATCTTGTATCTCCAGAAGTGAAAACCTAATATGCTACCTAGAATTGAACTGAAATTTGGGCTGATAAAATTAGGCAAACTTTTCATATTTTTTAAATGAGCCTTACTTTTACTTACTTCATTGGCTCTTTAAATCTAGTCCCATATTCATGCTTTTCTTTTTCTTTATATCTTGGGCTGCCATTTGCCCCAAAGCAAAATAAATATGGTTTCAGATACAAAATGTGCTATTTATGCTTAGGTCATGATTTTCATTCACTGTATACTTGCTTCTTGCATAAACACCCATAACAAAATGGGGATGAAGAATCAGATCAAAAGAATGCCTGATACAATAAAACTAAGGGTGGGGTCATGCTGAAGCTTATGTTGTATAGAATCAGAACTGAAATTTAGAGACATTTGAAATTCAGATACAGCTAAAATCCCTTAAGTGATTGTGGCTCCTTCGGTAAACTGTATTCAAAGTGAAATTATCTCCTTTTTCTTCACCTGACTATTAAGCTATCATCTCACCACAGTCACTATAGAATTTTCTAAAATTAATGGATTTTTTAGTGATTCCTGAGTCTGTGTGGCTGGTTTTAGCTGAAGGTACAATGTTGTCTTTTATTCTCATTTTTCTCTGTATTCCTACAGCTCATAACTAAAAGAATAGCCCTATCTCTGTCCCAGATTTATACAGGCTATGCATAGCATAATACCACTCTGTTCACAGGTACTATTTCTTAACATTACCATAATTAAAGTAATTAATAAGATATCTAAATAAGCATTGACAAATATTAGCGAGGAAGATTCCCTGCATAAGAAGCTTGTCTTCTGAGTGAGGTAGACAGATAAATATGGATAAGGAAATAAAATAAGAAAAGGTGTTGTGATTTACTGAAGGTCATATAGCAGGTTATAGCAGAGCCATAAATATAATCCAGAGCTCCTAATTCCCATTCCACTGTTCTGTCATTTACATCTGAAGTGTATCACTGCCTAAACAATGGTTGAGTACCTCTACGATAAACTGATTGCATGGGACTGTTTTGCTCAAATAGTAATGGCAACATGTGATCCATACTTACCATTATTATTACTGTATGTTGGAAAATTAAACAAATAAATGACCACTGTATTCTAAGTAGTGGTCCAGCTTGCAGATTGAAGGTTTGATACATCTGCCTGAATGTACATATCTAAAGATTTTAAGATATTCTTGATTTCTGAGAAATTTTCACAGAGGACTTGTTCCCCTCTGGACAAGTATGGAGTTAAATGTCAGATGACCTTGATTCAGTGTAGACAGTTGAATGAAGACTTTTGTCTATACAAAGTGGCATCAAAAGTCACTGGAAAAGCAGAAACTCACATTCAGTTTGTAGAGTAGCTCTCCAGACTTCTCTGACTCTGGTGACTAGATCTCTACAAACTGTAAGAGGATCACTTAAATCCAAAAAGTCAATAGGGTCAGCAAGGCATGTGAATTTTCTTGGGACAGCAATATGGAGCTTTGGTGGAGGGATCCCTTTGCTACTCTCCTCTGAGATGTAGTCAGTATTTCTGAGAACAACAAAAGAAAAAACACAAGAGAGTCATGTACTCTCATCTTTTTGATATTTTCTCTTTTATGAAAAAAATCAAGATTAACTAAAAGATAAGCAAGAGAACAAAGACAAAGGAGAGTAAGGATCACTCTAGCTTCATTGCTAGAAGGAAGTTTCTTTTTGCAAAGCTTTTCGGCCACAACACTAAAAAATATATTTTACCTTATCACTCCCAGGTAAGAAGGAATCCTTGAAGAACACAGACCTCTTTGTGGCATCCAGACTAGAGACTCATGCTTTATATTTGTATATACTTAACATTTTTAAATTTCTGCTATCACTTCCCCTAATTAATTATGAATTATATTGATACAGGTGAAATAGGAAGAAGTGGAAGGAAGTGTATCACAGTTATAGATAACTTAAAAGTTGGATACTGTCTGGAGACAGGAAAGCTATAGGTTTGCACCTTTTCTAGAGTAACCTGTCTGTGCTTTATTCTTCACAAATACTCAGATATTTGAGCTGCTCCATAAAACCAGCTTCAAGTGAGCCCTCTTTAACTTCTATAGAGACTTCTAAGATACAGTCCTGCATTAAGGAGGATATCTTCTAAACGTAATGAGTAAGATTCACAAATCACGGGAAGAAATAGGATTCAAGGAAGTCACTTAATAGGTATCTTTTTGTAAATATCATGCTGAGATACATCTCTCTCAAGGCACTTCTTGGGAGCATAAACACCTGATTTAGGATTGTGGATTCCATTTCAGAAGTTATTCAAACAAAAGTTCAGTATAGCTACTCAGAACACAGAGATTACAAAGTCCCTGTTGGATCTCAGCTTAGAAATGTGTGGAAGAAAGACACCATAGAAAAGTTAGCTATTATTAATAGCAGTCCATTTATTTTATTTTATTTTATTTTATTTTGGTTTGGTTTGGTTTGGTTTGGTTTGGTTTGGTTTGGTTTGGTTTTATTGTAGTAGCTCCATTCTTTTAATCAAACACGTGCTCAAACATTTATTCTGAAACTAATTTTCCCCCTTTAATTTAGTCCGTCTTTCAGTCTGAGTCTGATTTATCCCAACTCACCTTAAGCTTGTAACTGAGATTCCCACTTAACTGAGGTTCTTTACAATGGGAAAAAAGTAGTATTACCTATCCTAAATATTTAATGGATACAGGCACTTCTAATGACTGATTTTCCTAAAGTGCAGTGAATATGTACATCTGTTTTGTCCATTAACAGTGAAAACAGAAAATGTTGACATTTACATGCAAACTCCTTCCCCATAAAAACAGACCAACACACTCTAAACTCTTCACTATTCCATCAGAAAGATATGTAGATTCATGGATCTTAAGGTCAAAAGAACTCATGGAATCATACAAAAAATTGGGCTTAAAGTAACCTTTGAAGATCATCCAACCGTCTGCTGAACACTGAAAGAGCTGCAAAGGTAGATCAAGTTGCTCAGCTTCTCTTTCAGACAGATTTTGAAGACGTCCAAGGACAAAGACCCTTCTCATGTCTCCTAGCAACCTGTTCCAGTGCTTAACAATTTTCATTGTGATGATTTTTTTTTTCCTTATATCCAATGAAAATTTCCCTTGCTATAATTTGGGACCATGGCCTCCTGTCCTTTCTCTGTATATCTCTGAGAGGAGTCTAGTTCTACCACCTCTATCATGGCTGTAGCTGAAGACTGGAATAATACTCCCCCTTAGCCTTCTCTTTTCCAGACTAATGTACATGTGATATACTCCAGCATTCTAACTGTTTTGGTCATACTTTTCTGAACTTACTCTTTTTTTGTACTGGAAGGCCAAAATTGGACACAAGACTCTAGATGGCACAACATGAGTGTGCCGAGTAGAGGGTAATAGTCACTTCCTAAAACTTGCTCATTATGCTTTTGTTAATGCAGCTTATTATGTGGTTAGCCTGGGTTGTCAAGAGGACACACTGCTAACTTGCACCAGCAAGAGTCCCGGTCCTTTTCTGCACAGCTGCTACCTAGCTACCTATTCCCCAGCCTGTACTGGTGGATGCAGTTATTTTGCTTTGATGTGGGCACAGTTTATCCTATAGTTCAGACTGCTGACAAAGGTGTTACACTGCCAGTACCGATCCCTGAGGAAGTTCATCGCTAACCGTCTGCCTGTCGGACTTCAGACTGACTACCAGTCTTTGACTCCCATAGTTCTGCCAGTTTTTCACCCACTCTGTAATCAAGCCATCCAACCCATATTTCTGTAATTTGGCTTGAAGGAAGCTCTTTCAAAGGGAAACTTTGGGAAACTATTTCAAAAGTCTTGCTATAAGGTAAATAGCATTCACTGCTCTCCTCTTGACCAGGGAGCCAGTCATTTCATCATAAAAAGCAATCAAGTTGGTCAAGCATGATTTGCCCATCATAGATGTGTGCTAGCTGTTCCAAATCACCTTCTTGTCCTTCAGATGACTAGCAGTAGCTTCTGTGAGGGTTTTGCTCCATAATTTTCCCTGTGGTGGAGGTGAAGCTGCAGTTCCCTGAATCGTCTTTCTTACCCTTTTCAAAGATATGACATTTGCCTTTTTCCAGTCATAGCCATAATCTTCCAAAGATGCTAGAGAGCAGCTTTACAATGGTATCAACCAGGTCCCCTCAGCCCCTTTGAATGTGTCCAGTCACAACTCATGGGCTTTTATGAAGCTCATTTATTTAATTTGCTTCTATCTCAGTTCTACTTAACTATGGGTAGTAGTTGTCTCTCCTAAACTTTACTTATAGGCACGGAAACCTGGGAGTAGTCTTTGCCAATAACAACTGAGGCAAAGATTGAGTACCTAAGCTTTTCCTGTAGTCTTCAGCACAAGGACTCCTGTCCTATTCAGCAGCAGGTCCACGTTTTCCTTGCTCTTCCTCTTGCTGACAGTGTTCCTTTCTCTTGCTGACAGTGTTGGCCTTGACATCCCTCACCAGTTTTAACTCAAGCTGGGATATGGCCTTCTTAATTCAATCCTTGGATGCCTGGACAATGTTTCTGTATTATTACTCATAGTTCCACATTGAGTCAAGCTGGCCTCCAGCCATGCCTGCCTGTTTTGTGTAGATCAAGATGGATCATTCCGGTGCTTTGAGGAGGCTGTCCTTGAAGATTTTGTCTTTCAGGGCAGCCTCCTAGTGTTCACACGTACCAATTCCCCAAACAAGCCAAAACCTACTCTCCTGAAACACAGGATATTTACATTGCTATTACCTTCCTTGCTTCCCTTAATGCTACCTCACAGTCACTGCAGCTGAGACTGCAACTCTCACGTTCCTGACCAGTTCTGCTTTATCTGAACAGTGTATCCAGCATAACATCTCTCTTAGTAGATCTATTCAGCATCTGCAACAAAAAATAACTACAGCAGTCTAGCTTAACCTTCTGTGTAGCACCAGCCAGAGAATTTCACTCTTGACTCCAGTGTTGAGCCTGATAACTTGTCTTTGATTAGACCATATTTTCCAGAAAGGCATTCAGTATTGATCTGAGGCCCAAAAAATGGTGAATAAGCCATTTTTGTAGATAGTTTCCCTTCTTCATTAAAAATATATGCTTATTTTTTATTTGAATTCACCTGACTTTACCTTTCAGATTTGGTTAATCTTCTAGTCTTTTCTACTAGGTTAAAGAGCCCCTTGGCATTTTTTCTTACAAAGGTGCTTACATGGAAAAATCATGATAGTGCAGTAAATATGGATGATCAAGTTTTCAAGCAAGGAGAACATCTTTAAATATTTTCTGCTTTCTGGAACTTGGAAGTGTAAAAGTTTCAGTACAGAGAAAGAGCAGTGACTCCCGATGTATCTAAAGGTTTGTCTAAAGGCTTGAGCTAGTTCTTTCAGGCATTCACTGAGCCAATTCACGCATTCCTTGGCTCTATTGTATATGTAATAAGCATTACTGTGGGCCTCAGGTAAGACTTGAGCTGGAAAGCAATAGCATAACCTTATCAGAAGCAAAGAGTGTAGCTTCTGAAACAATGACTTTTACATAGTCAGTATGATAAATGAAAGCACTTTCCTCTTGTTTAAGAAACTAGGTTTTTATGAGTTTATTGTAGGATATTTAGAGGGATGGAGAAATCCTTTATTTGAGTTTGTAAATTTTATTGGCACTAGTGTTCTCATCTTCTTTTTTAATCCTGGGATTTATTGCTTTTTATTTCAAAGCAATAAGAACTCGAGAGAAAATTCTCAGCACAGTGTTTCAGACTTTTCTGCTCAGGTGTAGAAGGGCTTTTTTGGCTTTCCTCTTCTCCAGTTTAGCTGACATGTTGAACCTAGCTCTTTATGTATCTGTGCTAGTAGTCATTTAAACACAGGATTTTAAATTTCATCATTTAGGAGGGGGTTTTGTTTGGTTGGTTTTGGGGGTTTTGGCAGGTTGGCTTTTTTGGTTGTTTCCCCCCCCCCCCTTAAGTATCTCTGTATCTTTCTTTGATTTAGGATTTATGAAACTAATTTAGCTGCAGGCATTTTTTAAATTTCCTTCCTCATTTCTTATTCTTTTTTTTTCTTCAGTTCTCTCCTGTATTTAGTCAGCCTCTTTAGTTTTTCCAGACTTGTATGTTATTTTTGAAAGCAACTTTAAGCTTTGGAGTTCAACATATTAAAGTATTCTCAGAATGATGGATGGCAATTTTCTGAGCTCAATTAATCTGCAATGCAAACTGATTTCGTGATGTTATTGTCATAATTTAAAGAGTCACTGAATACTTTTTAAAAAAATCAATTTTTCTTTCACTTATTAATATGAACATCAGCTATGAATTTTGTTGTGTGTGTTGTTTTTTTCACTTACACATAGTAAAACTAGAAAGGTCAGTTTAATTTCCTGAGCTTGTTTTATTCAAATTTCTGTGTTATTTTCTTGAGTGCAGAGCTTAGTATAGGACATTTGCTATCTGAGAGCTCTCTAAACAGGAAAAGCCAGGTAAAACTGGTGGAGCAGAAAAGAAGAGTCTGAGCAATCTTCCGGCTGAAAGATTATGCTGACTCTGAAGTCTGGTCTAGGGCCTTTTGCCATCAGTGGGCAGCTCTGTTTCAAAGTAAGTCAGTGGATTGTGATTTGACTCAGTGATATCAAGGATGGGATCGTCTACAAACAGCAGTCAGTGGGAGCATCACTTACTTCTGGAGTGTGCTACCAGCATGCTTCTTAAGTGCAGACAGACAAAAAATACTGTGTGAATTTCAGTTTCTGTCAGTAGGTCACTTCACTTCCCACTTCTCACATAACAACTTTGATAAATTCACAGTACTGCAAGGCATCAATAACCTAAACCAAAGTATGTTCAATGAAATTAAACAGAACATAAAAGGAAAAATGTTTCAATATAGGTGCATGAAATTCATTTACTCACTGAAGCTTTGTCCATCTGTATTCACTTTCTAGATAATAGTCTAGAATCCTTCTAGCATCATGAATGAGAAAGAAGCATTTCTGTAAGGTCACACATCCATTCTCGAAGTGGCATGACAACTACATGGGAAAATCTCATATAAAATTGATTTTCTTTTCAAGATCTACAGATTGAACCAAAATGATTACCTTAAAAGAGATGCCAAACAAAGTTATTATACAAAAGCATGTTATCCCCCATAAAATTTTGTTTTATTACAATTTTTTTTATTGAAAGAAGGAACCCTTTTATCCCTATCTAACTAAACAGATTATCAAGTGTTATGAGCACCAGCAAGCTGGAAAGAAGAATTCTGTCCTGTTTGACCCAGTCCACATCCCATGGAGCACCCTGTCATGAAAATACTGCTCTAACTCACTGACAACTTTTTATCCATTTCCTAGTGCATATCCTTCTGTACAGTAAACCTGCAAATGGGTGCTGATCCTGTTGGACTGAAGGACAGGATATTTTCCTAAAAAGCAACAATTCCACAATGAATTTGGTCAATTGAATTTGCAACTGTTGGCAAACAAGTTTCTCCAGCTACCAGAAAATATAGTCTCCAGCTTTATTGCAGCTGTGAAAAACATTATGTTACAAGACCTCTCTGCTTCAAATGCCTGACTTTACTTTGTCACTTAAATTATCCATCAAGAGTCACATTTTCTAATGAGCGTCCTTTGATGTCTTCTTCTTAAAGTTAAGTATTTCAGTATGCCAAGGTGACTTCAAGGAGAAAATGCACTTAACTTATTGTTCGTTTGAAGGGCTTTTCTTGTGGACAGCATGATTATCTCATCTTGTCAGGGAGGGGGCCAGGGGTTAGCTTTTGTTCTATCTTTGTCCTTTTTCCTCCAGCTCCAGTTTCTTGTTCATTCTCTGCCGGAATGCAAATCAAGGCAATGATGTGTGTTGGACAAAATGTCCATCATCTTTCTGGTGTGCATCTCTATCAAGCTATAGTAAACCAGAATCCTTTGTAAAGTGAAGTAAATGCAGTATTGGTACAATCAAACTGTGGTAGTGAATAACGTTAGTTTATGAAACTCTCAGTTCCCACAATAAAAGTGAGAAAAAAATGGAACCTTTCCACTTTGACAGGTAACAGCTAAAATGAAGTGTCCCACAGCTAAGGGTTTCTAATCCAGATACTGGGCTGCTGTGTTTAGATATAGCTGCACACTGTAGAGTCAAGGTTCTTGGGATGTTAATCTAAGACCTCAAAAATGAGGATTTTCCTTTGCTCGCTATAGGTCTCTTTTTTGACTTCAAGCCAGTCATCCAGGTCCAGTTACCGCCATTATGTAAATGGCTGTCTCCCAATGATTTTAGTATCTTAGATCTGGCCTTTGTTACGATCTAGTCCTGCATGTGCAACTGGTATTTCTGTTCAACTATATGTTATTTAAACTGATATTCAGACATTTGTCAATAAAAACATAACAAAGGAAGATAACAAGACAAAACACTAACCAACTTAGCTAAATTTACCATATAGTTGTGTAACCTTCATTTTGAGGCAGGCACAGATTGTGCTTCTACCTAAATTCTTGAATTCTGAAGCTTCAGTTCCCGCTGCCGAGTCCCAAACTAAAAATCCTTAATACCTCGCTGGCACCTCCAATGCTTTACAAGACTCTGTCCTACATAAGTGGAAAAGTGAGTCAGAGAGCAGTAACTGCAAAAGTAATTGCAGTCTACTGACTCTAGATTTGTTTTCCGAAGCCTGCTACAGGGGAGGTCCTTTCCACCATTTTCACTGTTACAGAACCAAAATGGAAAATACTTCCTACTATAAAATACAAGCTAATTCCCCCCAACTTGATGACTCAGGTTTATAACCCGAGACGACATCCACTTGCTTGTAAGTTACCAAAGCGAGAGTCCATGAAATCTATAAAGGATTTGTGACCAGTCTGTTCATCACATTTTTAGCTGAGTCTGCATCTCTCACCCTTTTCCTTACGTTTATATCAGAAGCTACTTGATGTGATCCAATCTGAATGGGTATTTTCACCTGACTTTTTTTTCACATGTTTCCCCCAGTGCAGTCCCCAGTGTCTTTATTATCATTACTTAACATAATTTGGTCATTCACAGTGGCTTTCCTGGTCATTTGTGAAACTTAGTGAAATTTCCTAGCACATAGCAATTACTTTAATTCAGGCATAGTCTGCAGTGTCAGAGCCTCATGAGGAGCACGCTACCATGATGTGGTCAAAAGTAGATCATGAAAGTATAATCAAGAAAACAAAAGCCATTCATGTCCTGGAGAGGAAAGCAAGTAAGATAAATGTAGGAATATTCTGAAAAACAATAAGCTCAAGGAAAGATTTGCAAGGTTAATTTGAGTTTGGGAAAAGTGACTGAGGTAAATAACTTTAGATGGAGTTTGAAAACATGGGGCAAAGACTCTCACTCCCCCTACCACCCACCATGTTGCTAGAATTCATTCATCCATCCTTCAATTAAATGAACAGATTCTGGTTGCAGGCTTGGAGTTAATATGATTGTCTGACAAAAAGAAACAAATTAAAGCCCAGGAAAAAAAAAGAAAACTATCTTCTGAATTTGAAAAGCAATAAACTTTAGATTAAAAACTGCCACAATTTTATTTTAAATTCCAAGAGAATTGAGGGTGTGGATATATATTCTTTTTCCTTCTGACATGACTTTGAAGTTAAAAAGGTCATACTTGTTTCACCTGCTCACTAATGGCTCTGTGGCTGTAACTATAATTGATTGTAAAGGTTTTTTTGTCATTCTTTATGGATTCAGATCCTGCAGATTAGAAGCTTCGGGGATTATCAGGCAGCCACAGTCAGAACTGAAGAATTATCAGAGGATAATCTTGTACTATTGCAAACTCCCTGCTATTAGGTATCATCCAATCATTCATTCAAGGAATTGTTATATATTTGTTCAGCTGTTCTGCATTGTTAAAGTCTCCTTCACTGCCTTTCAAATTTACTTTCATGAACTGTATAAGCATTATAGATGGTACATAATAAGTCTCTGCTGTAAAGAAAGAGCTGATTCTTTTTAATTTTATTTTTATTTAAACCAAGGTCAAGGTTGAAGAATCACGCCCACACACAGAACTTAAGATAATAAAAAGTTATTCATAACTTTTTCTCTTGGTTTCCATGGACAGGCTTCTCTTACTCTGTCTTCAACTTATATTTCTAGCTAGAGAGCACTACAGAGGCCTAACATGAGTGGATCAAGAGGCATGTAAAATGAGAGCAGATAGACCTGAATCTCTTTAGCTGCTGCTTTTGCTATTTAAGTCTGGCAAGTTCTAGAAGAAGGGGAAGTTTGAGAAATCCTGAAAGAAGACAGCCAGCACCCTATAAAGACAGAGGGAGAGGGTACCAATCTCTCTATGGCTTTGGCTACACCTCCCCACTTACTTACCTTTTCCTATGATTCCAGGAAGAAAATCATATCAGAGAATTAAGATGAAATGCCTTGGTGACTACTGAGTTGTTCACTAAGAGATTGATGGATTTCCCTTTGCATGGATGTCACTGATGACACAAATTGCAGGGCCAGGGGGAATAAGGCCTTGACATTCTGGAGATAACCCCAGGCAAAGGTAGGAACAGGTTGAGAAATGACACCATTTGGGCTAATTTTTAGGTCATGAGTAAATGTGAAGGGCTGGCAGATGCTGAGAGGCTAGAAAATAATGTCACCAAGACTTGGTGTTTCATGCAGTCTCCTGTGCGTGAAACTCACTGCTCTTTTACATTGGAATAAGCAACTGCAGCCCCACATGCTTTGCAAAACTCATGGATAAGGACAATTTCTCATCTCTGAAGATGAGCACCAATCAAACATGATAAAGTATGACAACTTCACATATTATCTGCATTAGCTGAGCTGCTGTAACATACTGTGCATGTTCTCTGTATGCTCCAATTTCTAGGTACAATATTTATCTAAAATTTCAGTGAAATAGGATTAAAGTCATATGTTCTATAGCATAGTCATGACAGGCCAAGAATACATATGTGGTCAGTTACAGAAGCTCATTTAATGGGATGGGATGTTACTAAATTGCTCATTCTGTGCAACCACTTGTGTGTGCCTATGAAACCGAAGCTTTCTCATCTACTGAAAACTGCTGTTGCACTCCTTTTGGAAAGCTTCTGTCAGCATAAGATGTTTATGCACCAAGTGAGAGATTCAAGAGTCACATCTCCTTTACCATGATCATTTTCTAACCCTCCTCCTTAAATATATGCATGGGGGAAAAACAGACAAGAGAAGCATTTTTGGGCTTGCAGAAATTTCATATCTCCCAGAGAGTCAAGTTTCCAGGAAAAATATTTTCCCATCTGGAATTTTGGGCATCTAATAAACTAGATGTGTGTTTGCCTGTCTGTGAGTGAGTACATGCTGTATCCCATGGGTATGTCAGCACATGCTTGCACAAGGAATTGGGGTAAACTGCCAGTGTCTCTCATGAAAACCCATATTGAATTAATGATAACAAATGAGAAAAATACATATTTCATATCTTCTCAATTTTCTCATAAACAGTATTGCTGTTCATGAGAGCTGCAACACTAAATATCTAAACGGAAAGAGATATTTCCCAATATTTACTTATCTATCTATTTAATGGGCAACTTTCCAGTAATTAATTACATTAAATAAGCTGAACCCTTGAAACAAAAGAGAGGGACAAAAGTGTGAGTCCTTTGAGGGCCTGAGCATTTTTTGGCTTGTTACACAACTCTTTTGATGAGATTTATAACTTTTCGCATAGAAGGATCAGTTGCCCTTCTGAAAAGAGTTTCTGAATGGAAAATTATATATTTCAAACCAAGTCCACAGGGGGAGTTAGATGTCTGGCCTCACTTGTGCAGCTGACAAGACTTAGGTGCTGCCTATACTCAATGGGTCAGCTAGGAAATTCAGTGCATTCAGTGCTGACTGGTAGGACCCTGCATCCCATAGGTGATGCTAAGAAGAGAGGATGAGTCCCATATCACCCTGAGGCATACTGGACGTTATTCTGGGCTTCCAAGAGCCTTAATACCTTTCCTGATTTTAGGCTATTCTTTTAAAAATCGAAGACTGCTTTGTTTCAGAACACAGGTCCCTCCCACTGTAACAGCCTGGCAGCTCCAGGTCTTACCTGAAGTGCAGCAGTATTCAGCTTCCCTTTTGCCTGAACAGACTTAAACTTCTCTTTCCTGGCATATAACCAGCTATATGCTTGTGAATAAAACCTGATAAATGAATGGCATGCACCTATTTCTAATCTGGGAGGAACAATTTATCTGCTTCCGACTGCTCTGCCCAGAATGGCAAGAAATTGTGTGTGCCTGCCTCTCTGTTTACCAAATAAAATAACATTTACACCTTTTTTGATTTATCATTATAACCCTACAAATATTCTAACCCTGGATCCATCCTTCCTGTTTAATCTGTTCAATTTTGCATTACATATAAAACTATCCACTGGGCCAGGGAGCTCATGGACATGATCTGCAGTCTAGTATTTATGGCTTTCATACAGAGAGAAAAGGAAAGTTCTTGACTATGCTCACAGGGTTTCACAGTGAGCATTCAGCCATGGGAACCAGTGTACAGGTTTCTTTCCCTCTTGTCATAGAACAGTTCAAAGCTGTGTGATCATCTAGTTGTCTGGATGACGGGGCAAATTGTACCCTCAGCAAGTTTGCTGATGACACAAAACTGGGAGGAGTGGCTGATACGCCGGAGGGTCATGTTGTCATCCAGAGGGAACGTGACAGGCTGGAGAAATGGGCTGACAGGAACCTCATGAACTTCCACAAGGCGAAGTGCAAAGTCCTGCACCTGGGGAGGAACAACCCCATGTAGCAATATATGCTGGGGGCAACCCAACTGGAAAGCAGTTTGACAGAAAAGGACCCAGGGGTCCTGGTGCACACCAAGTTGAGCATGAGCCAGCAAGCTACCCTTGCTGCTAAGAAGGCTAATGGTATCCTGGGCTGCATTAGACAAAATATTTCTAGCAGGTCAAGGAAGGAAATGCTTCCCCTCTGCTCAGTACTGGTGAGGTCACACCTGGAGTATTGTGGGGGCTTCTGGGCTCCTCAGTACGAGAGAGACATGGACATACTGGAGAGAGTTCAACAAAGGGACACAAGGATGATCAAGGGACTGGAACATCTCTCATATGAAGAAAGGCTGAGAGAGCTGGGACCGTATAACCTCAAGAAGAGACAGCTCAGGGGGGATCTTATTAATGTATATAAATACCTGAAGGGAAGGTGCAAAGAGAACAGAGCCATTGGTGCCAGTGACAGGACAAGAGGTAATGGGCACAAACTGAAATACAGGAGGTTCCCTCTGAACATCAGGAAACACGTCTTTACTGTGATGATGACTGAGCACTGGCACAGGTTGCTCAGGGAGATTGTGGGGTCTCCATCCTTGGAGATATTCAAAAGCCATCTAGACACGGTCCTGGGAAGCCTGCTGTAGGTGGTCCTGCTTGAGCAGGGGAATTGGACCAGATGACCTCCAGAGGTCCCTTCCAACCTCAACCAGTCCGTGATTCTGTTATTCTGTTTATCTGGAAACACTTTTTTTAATTGTAGGTTTTCTTCACCTTTATGAAAAGTGTGTCATCACATTATAAATGTTGTAATTTATTGTTTTTCTACAAAAAAAGTTTATTCAAGCTATTAGTCTGAAAGACTTTATGAATGATTCATTATCAGTGCCTGATGCTGGTTAATTACATTGGTTATACAGTATAATTCCTCTTCACTAACTGATTGACCCTATGCACCAGGTCCAGGGAAAAGAGTGTTAAGT